>NW_024065912.1:600000-1036659 GCF_011947395.1 Colletotrichum karsti | reverse complement strand
CTAAAAATCTCTTTGCTTTAGGAGTTCTAAAAGGTTTATTTAAGGCACCTCTTCTAGGCTACTGCTCAGTAACTAAATCCTAGTCCTAATGGAGTTAGCTAGTTCTCCAATCTATCTATAGGTTGCTGTTATATAACTATGGTCTTCTAAGGATAACATCATACTTATCTCCTATCTCTATAATATTGAAGTTTAGTTGCTCATTCTGGCTATGGATCTGCATAGGGAGGTGCGCTGTCTCCACTATAATGTGTCCTCCACTATACTGGACTTATTCTCCTTTAATGGTGCTAAGTTTATAGCAGTCTTCTACTGCTTTCTTCTTCTAGGTTAATTTTTATTTATTTACTATTTATAGCGATATGAAGTTTCCTTAGGCTCTACTATCTATTATTATAGTAGCTAGTCTTCTATTGAGTTATATCTGAACTCAGATATACTCATATCGTTGAGCTGGGTATGCCCTAGTTGTACTATATAGGGACCTTATCTTATCTACCTATTATTATCCCTTAGTTTTAGTAGGCGATCCTAGTTTTTTGACTAGTTATCTCTATAGTAGGTAATCCGTTTCCCTTTACGTTATGCTTTCTAGAGCTAGCTCTCCTTATACTTTACTATAGGGGGGGTCGCTCTATTCTAGCTAAGTTGCTATGCTTTAGCTTTATTTTCTCTATAGATTATATATTTATCTTATTAGCAATCTTACTAGCTTATATTAGTGTTATAGAGGCATCTTATAGGGTATTCTTAGCTTAGTCTAAAGGTTGCAATTTATCTATTAAACAGCTTAAGTTCCCATCTATATGTTTAGTTAATTTAATAGACCTTCTTAATGGGTTCTTAGTTATACCTTTTAGGGTAGAATTAATATATATACTTATCTCTAAGATGTTCCTTACAGTTGTTGAAGAAGCACTACAGCTAGTAGAGGTATCAGTAGTGGTTGCTTTCCACATATAAATATAGGTGGTCGTCTAGCCTAAACTCTAGTTTATAGTTTCTATTACGCTGTTCTCCTAAGGTGCCAAAGAATTCAAGTGTCTATTTATCCTTTATGGGATTAATTTTCTGGTACTAAAGGCGTTTGCTAGCCCTAGTGGTTTTATTATTAGAGTCCTCTTTAGAGCTGGTGTCATTAATGCTAGGTTCGCGCCTATAGATAGCTACCATCTAAGCACGTTATTATATAACGTTATGAGGCTTATCTAAGTTATAGGTTAGTTTTTATTTAAGGCCGATATATTTAGACGTCTCAAACTATCCATTTTCTTTAAGGGCCCCATGTTCTAGGAGGCTATTAAGTTATTCTTAAGCCTTACGCTTAAGTTTGCTATTACTTCTATATCCTATAGTAATAGTTTATTAATTTAGGGGTCCACTAATATTCTTCACTCTAGTAGTATTATATCCCATTCTACTAGGGTTCTTAGGGTACTATCCTATATATTCCTTAGAGTCTAAGTGAACTCTATAGTTATCGTTAAAGTAGGTAGTCTAACTAAGTTATTTATAAGGGATTACCTTAGTAGCAGTACTAACTTATCTTTTCTTAGGTACTAGCTAGAAGCGTTCTTTCTTAGGTGCTCTATATTCTTTTATAAGGTATCCATTCTTATTATAGTTATAGCACTTAATATTCTTTTTCTAGCTATTGCCCTTATTGTTATTATTGCGCTAGGCCGCACTGAGATCTATAGGTCCGCTATAGTGTCTATAGGTAGTGCTATTGCGTTTGTTGCGTTGATTGTTATTATGGTATCTAGGCTACTACTAGTACTTATAGCTAGAGTTAGTAGGTTATTATTATTTACCTTTCTCCTTACGTCGCTTATATAGTTAGTTATTAATTTTAATAGTAAGCTTAGTATACTAGAGGAAGTCCTTAGGTCTATTAACCTTAATGATTTTATCCTTAACTTTATCCTTAAGGTTATTATAGAATATAAAGATCTTACCTTTATTAGTTAAGTCTAGCTAGGCGTAGATCTATTAGAACTCTATAGTATAGTCCTTAGCTAACTTAGTCTATTTAAGGCGAAGTAAGTCTTATTTAGCTTATTATTTCTTATTAGGGTCTTAGAATAGAGACTTTAGGGCGGACTTAAAGCCCTAGAAGCTACTAAAAATATCTCTAACTTTAGTGGAATAGTGGTTAAGTATTTCCTTATTAAGGTACTCTTTAAGGAAGGGTTTAAACCACTAGAGGGCTTATCCCTTAAGGAAGGTAGACGTATAGATAACCTTCTTAGTTCTATTCTTAAAGTTACTATAATAGAAATTCTAGTAGTTCTTGACTTAGATGAGGAATCCCTTAAGCTATCCTAAAGATCTATCAAAAGGATTAAGAGAGTTAAGTTAAAGCTTCTCTTATCCTTCTATAATAGGGGTAGTAATAATATTAGTAGCAGCTTAAAGAGTATAGTTCTACTATTTAAGTTCCTAGGTGCGCTAGTTAGATAGGCGTATAGCGGCCTAAAGTTCTTCAGTAGCGCAGGCGTTAGCGTTAAACATTTCCTATATCTATTAGATATTATAGTTAGCTCATTTAAGCTATTCCTTAAGCGTATTATTATTATTACTATTACTATTATCTTTTATTCTCTAATCCCTAAGTTCTTAAGTAAGGTTCTTCTTAATGGGGGCCTTCCCAGCGCCAGAGGAGGATCTAGTGCTAGGGGTCTTTCTAGAGAGTTATAAAGACATTATAATACTATTAGTAGTTTTTAAAGGGTAACTTACTAAATAGGAGTAATTAAAGTGTTATAGCTAGCTAACTAATAGTGGGTTTATATTAGTAGTAAGTTAGGGATTGAGAACTATAAATAGTATTAAGTCGTTCTATAGGTCTAGTTGAGTAATTATAGGTCTCTAAAGGGCTTAGTAATTAGTTAAGTCCTCAATAAGAGTTATAGAGTAATTATCACTTAGGTATAGCTAAAAGTCTCAAGTGAGAATCATAAGTTAATTGCTGAAGAGCTATAAAAGTTTGTCCTCAAGCGGACTCAAGTCCATCCTATATATAGGTCCTGGGTAGTCCTATTGCTAGGTGCCATATATGCCCTGTACGGCTCCCGTATCCTTGGCATACGGCTTCCGTCTTTCTGGAATACGGATGCCATATCTTGATCATACGGATCTAATCTCTTATCTTATCGTCACGTAACCTATACTATAGTTCTTCCGTTCCTAAGGGATCCTTACGTGTTCCCGTGATCCTACATACAAATGTGTTGTCATAACCGCCCAGTATCCTAGTGGGGCGTCCTTCATTGGTTATGCCTAACGGGTTGTAACAAGTATTAAGTCGTTCTATAGGGCTATCTAAGTAATTATAGGTCTTTAAAGGTTTTAGTGATTAGTTAAGTCCTTAATAAGAGTTATAGAGTAATTATCACTTAGGTATAGCTAAAAGTCTCAAGTAAGAATCACAAGTTAATTGCTAAAGAGCTATAGAAGTTTGTCCTCAAGCGGACTCAAGTCTATCCTATATACAGGTCCTGGGTAGTCCTATTGCTGGGTGCCGTACATGCCCTGTACGGCTCCCATATCCTTGGCATACGGCTTCCATCTTTCTGGAATACGGATGCCGTATCTTGATCATATGGATCTAATCTCTTATCTTATCGTCACGTAACCTATACTATAGTTCTTCCGTTCCTAAGGGATCCTTATGTATTCCCGTGATTCTACATACAAATATGTTATCATAACCGCCCAGTATCCTAGTAGGGCGTCCTTCATTGGTTATGCCTAACGGGTCGTAACATATAGCTTATTTTCACTCTCTAGCGTCTTTATTACGCCTTTATTCTATTTATAGTTATACTAGGAGTAATATAATAAGACTAAGAGTTCCTAGGCTAATACTAATATTAGGTTTATACCGCTATTAATTTATTAGGGAAGTTTATTATAATATTAAAAGTCTTCTTAGAATAGAAGTTCTAATAAATGATGCCCCTAAATTGTTCTCTCCTACTACAATATATATAAGGCGTTTATCTCTCTATACTATTAGCATATATAACTACGCCAATAAGATAACAGTAGTTCTATATATACTTTCTATATTATATAGGAATATATCTAGCTTCTTATTTAAGTTACACTAATTATTAGAGGGATTTAAGATAATAATAGATCTTATATAAGTAGAGAATCTTATATAATGAGATAAAGAAGTCTTATAACCCAGATATATCAGTAGGTAGCTAGCTAGATGCCCAGATATATCCTTTTATCCTCCTACTTATTTACCTCTCTCTTTCTCATCTATATTTAATCCCTTACCGCTAGCCCAGCCAAACACTTAGCCCCCACAAACACACCATACAGTAATAAGCTAGAGTTAGAACGGATAAGAAGAATCTCTCATGTGGTTTCTGATACTAAACGGCCTCAATAAACTACAAACCACTTTATATACTCTATAGAGGGGTAGGCTTCAAACTAGCGCATTTGAGATATATCTCTAAGCTGCTTATAGGTGCTGTTCCTACTAAGGCTAGCCGCTTAAGCTTTATTTTTGCTCTCTACGTCTCTTTATATAATTCTTTCCACAAATAAGGTCTATTTAATCTACTACTATATACGCGTTCTATATAGATCACTTCTTTTCTATCTCCTATAACTAGTAGAGCTATTAATAGTTACATTTTTATAAGCAAGAGATTATGGAGGCTATATTAGTCGTCTGATTATTTATAAGTCCTAGGATAAGCTCTCTAACGACTGCAATCTAAAAGCCCCCTAGGGCTTCTTCATAAATCACTTCATAATAAGTCCTAGGATAGGCTTAATAACTATAATCTAAAAGCCCCCTAGGGCTTCTTTATAAATCACTTCACAATAAGTCCTAGGATAGGCTTAATAACTATAATCTAAAAGCCCCCTAGGGCTTCTTTATAAATCACTTTATAATAAGTCTTAGGATAAGCTTAATAACTATAATCTAAAAGCTCCCTAGGGCTTCTTTATAAATTACTTTATAATAAGTTTTAGGATAAGCTCTCTAATAACTATAATTTAAAAGCCCCCTAAGGCTTATTTAATATTTAATAATATAATAGACTTAAGGATTAATAAGCCCCTAAGGGCTTTTCTATTCTAAATAAAGCTTTTTAATCTACTTACCTATCTACCTACTTATCTACCCCTATATTCCTTTCTACTTATAGATACCTAAAGTAAATAAAATAATATCTATAACTATAACTTTATAACCTAGCTTATTCCTAATACTAAACCTCCTTTTCCTTCCTAGCCGCCTAAACCTCCTTTTCCTAGCCTAAACCTCTTTTTCCTAGCCCTAACCCCACCCTACTGGGGCCGTTTGCGCCCGCTACTATTAATAAATAGGTAGGTAAGTACTATTAATACCCTACCTAAGATTCTAGTCCTTAGACTCTTAATTATTATTCTTAGCTAGTCTGAGAACTAGCTGCTAATCTGAGGAACGCTCTAGGGATTAGTATCTTAAAGTAATATCTAGGTATCTCAGATTATGTTTCACTTTCCACGCTCTACCTCAAGACATTTTACATTCTACACCTACCTACTGGGTATAAATAGCTTAATCTTCCCCCAATTTATTAAACGAGAGGGGTTGACTGTGCTTCACTGATATCTTTCTCATAATAAGCATTCACGCGGAGTTTATCAAAATAGTTTCCCAGAGTCTAATTCTCACAATCATTACACCTTTCATTATGAAAACCACAGCACAGAGCAGCATTGCACCTCAAGCCAATCCACGTATCACTGTAAACTATTACCCATATGAGGTCTATAACTGTACCGGGGAAGCAACGCCAATCGTTTATGAGAACCAAGTTGGATCGCCCTACCCACAGCCGTGTTGGGCGCTTGGTCCCAGTCTCGTGTACACGAGCGTCAAGACATCAGTGAACTGTGCCCGGCCGCATTGCCACAGTGAGTTCTGAAAGCTCTCCAATCTCATTTATCAGAGGTTCCTGGAATAACCTTGGAGACAGTGATGGCGTATAAAGACGTCATCTGCAAAGAAAATGGCACGAAGATTGAGCACAACCAATGCTTTGATATGAGGAATACTTGGTCTCTCAACATTGTGTGCTGAGTTAGACATATCAAGCGGTTTTACAGATTTCTAGCAATACGAGTGAGCGGGATGGTCTTCAGGTTATAATTCAGTGATTCATGTCAATTTCATATGATCCCCTCATCTATGTTGAGACTGGAGGGTGAGCGATACTAAAAATAGCTATCTGTATGCTAAACACAAACTTAACATTTATTGAAGTGAATCAATTCTGTGACTCCAAAGCGGCCCATAAATTAGACGATCTGGCAGCAGTATACGTAGAAAATGGCTTGGAACCTAGTTCCTTTGAATAGATCCGTGTCACAGTGCAGGTTTGACGATTCAAACACGTCGTCTCAAGGTTCAAGGCTTTCCAGCTAAGTCATCAGTCTCACCCCAAGGCACAGGGCATTTCAATCTAGCTGGGCGAGCTGTAATTACCGGTGCGAATTTAAATTCGCTTGGGACAACGCGCAAAGCGTAATTCACAGCCTTTCGATTCCAGTGTTCTCTAAGAAGTAGTTGCTTGCCGTGAATCTATTAATCTCTGAGTGGCCTCAACAGCAACTGAGACCTGCTCGCGCATGCCGGGGATAAGTGGAGACTAGTGTGAGCTGTTACCACCCCCGTCGGGATGCTCAACGTAAAAAGGAGGTGCTCAATGATCGCTTCAACGCTAGAAAACAGCTCGAAGAAAAGTGAAGATGTGATTGGTTCTGGCTTCTCCATTGGCGGCAATTGCATTTGAGTGAAATTGGGCACCTGCCGCAACAAGCTCGGCGCTACGCTCATTCTGGCAGGTAGGATCAAGGACCTCCAGTTGCGATAACACCCATCTGTGAATGGCAGGGGTGGGCCAGCTGCTTCCTCTGCCTGGATGCAAGCTCCCGTGAAGGTTCTATGAAGGTCGTGGACGCAATATGAAAACGAGCTGCACCCCATTTACCTTGGCGATGGACTGATCCTTCTCGCATCTTGATCTTGGCCTCCATCATCTTGCTCACAATGAAGTACGCCCTCATTGCGTCTCTGATCCTTCAGAGCACTGTTGTGCTTGCGGACCTGTTGCCAGTATACATTCAGGGCCCGACGCCTTCGCACTTCAGGTAAGAACCTCTTGTCCCGACGCTTCACAGATTGACTCAACGCAGGTAACCAGAGACATCGTCCGCAATGACACATACGACTTCGGTTGCAGGGCTGTTGCTAAGCCTAGCGAGGATCGAAGCCACTACAAGCTCCACGCTTGGCTCACTGAGGATCAGATCGAGTATCTGTCTAAAGAATACGAGTTGATGCCCGAAGTGTCACTCCACAGAAGAACGTTGGACAAGAGAGCCACTGCTCCTATTGGAACTGGTGACCGTTTCAGTGCGGGAACCGTTTCGCCCATCGGTCTTGGAACGCGAGCTTCCGGCACGACTATTGCCAGCATCATGAACGTTGCTGAGATCAAATCCGCCGTTGATGCCCTTGTCAAAAATTACGGCATTGGGTCCCTCACCTTGCCCTCAAAGACTTTCAATGGTGCGAGTCAGTACGCCTACTACGTCGGAGCCGGTACCGATAAGTCTAAGTACCACCTGTACTTCAGTGCCGCCGTGCATGCCCGCGAACGGGGTGGCCCTGACAACATCATTTACTGGGTTTCGGACCTCCTCGCCGCGAACAAGTCCGGAAGCGGTCTCGCCTACGGGAAGAAGACTTACACCAATGCCCAAGTTAAGAGTGTTCTCGCTGCCGGCATCGTCTTTTTCCCTCTCGTGAACGCAGATGGAGTCGCCTACGACCAATCTTCCGGATCTCTCTGGCGCAAGAACCGAAACACCAAGTCTGGCTCAAGCGGGGGTTCGATCGGCGTCGACATCAATCGCAACTTTGACTTTCTGTGGAATTTCAAAAAGTACTTTGATGCATCCGAGTCGCCTGCCTCTACTTCTCCCAGCTCCGAGGTCTTCTACGGCACTTCTGCTGCCTCGGAGCCGGAGACCAAGAACCTCGTTTCCGTGTATGATTCTTTTCCCAAAATCAGGTGGTTTATGGACATCCACTCCGCCGTCGGCGATCTTTTGTACAGCTGGGGTGACGACGACGACCAGACAACCACGTCTACGATGAACTTCCTCGACTCTGCCTACGACGGCAAGCGTGGTCCCGTGGGCGACTCGGTGTACAAGGAGTACATCCCCGCCAATGACCTAACCAACATCAGAACTGTCGCTACCGCCACTGTCAACGCCATGAAGGCCGTTGGCGGCCGCTCATACACGTCTATCCAGGCTGTCGGTCTTTACCCGACCTCCGGCGCGAGCGACGATTATGCCTTCTCCCGTTTTTGGGCTAAGCCTGGTGTGAACAAAGTTTACGGATACACTTTGGAGTTCGGTCCATCGGGTGACTTCTATCCCACCTTGGCCGAGTTCAATACCAACATTCTGGACACGAATGCGGGATTTATGGACTGGGCATTGGCTGCGATCAGCGTTGGTCTGGAGTAGACGTTGGAGAACGTCGTTTTTTTGCAAATGATGCAAAGGTTCACATAATTTCGATGACATCTGTCTGCATTCAAGCCGCAAGCGTCCTCCTGATGAACACGAAGTAGGGCTTTTACTTTTTATGGAACACACTCCAAGGCAAATCAATATTATCTTCATGACTTCCACAATGGTTGAAAGACTTTGACTGCTGACTATCGGCCATAGAAGTATGCGAGGCTGGCGGGTGATGATTCTAGGCTCCAGCGGAACGTACTACCCAGGTACTCCTCTAGTTTGAGAGAGTCTGTCGCCCTGGTCAATCCTACGTCCATGGCTACCCCCTTGATAGCAGCTTGCATTTCATGATTGTGGCAGCCCCGGCATCGAGTTCAGTCATCTTAGAAGTTGGGCGCTCCTAGGATCATCTCCTCGCCACCGATGATTACCACGTCGATGTGTCCTCCTTGTCATTTGATGAGTCTTAGAAGCGAGGCTGGAGGACAATAACTTCCAATGAAATAGCATTTTGATCGAGACATCTCAGTTGCTGGCATAAGCTTGAGAGAACCTCTATAAACATTTCGCGGGTCTGACATTGTTTCCACTTGCCTTCCTGGTTCCTCACCTGCTGACAGCAAACTCTTCCCCCTTCCATGAAGAAATAATCAAACAAGACATGCCTGCGTATCCTGTGTTACTGGAGCTTGGTGTTCTTCGTCAGTCGACGTGGACTTCCCGTAAGTCTCCCGGCCCATCGCGCTCACAAGCACATCCCAAAGCCTAAGCCTCCGCCTCTGCCGCATGGTCAGTCGCGCATTCGCATTAAGTAACAAGAAACTGACTGCTGCTCTTCTTGCTGGCGCGAGCACGAGCGAGATACTCCTGCCTATCTGCCTTGAGCTTCTGGCGTTTGGCAAGGTTGGCGGCCCGGGTGGCACGGGCTCGGGCAGCGTTGGCCTTTCTGACCTCGGAGACGTTCTTCTGGGTAGGAGCCATTTTGTTCTTGAGGTAAGAGTCGTTTAAGCCTTGCTTCAGCTAGAAATCGTGCTGCGTTGGACAATGAAAGGTGATTTGGTGGACGAGACGATGTTGATGTTGGGGAATGAAGTTGGGGATGAGGTTGGGGATGAGGTTGACGCGTGCCATCTGCTGGAGACGCGTCAAATGGAGTTGGTCCGTGAACGTGTCCAGTTAAGGTTCAACCAGTGTTTCAGCCACACTTCTGATGGCCGTCTGGGGCCAGCTGCTGTGGCTGCAGCAAAGCATGTGACGAGACTCTTCGTTTAGCTGTCCATCTGCCATTCACGTCACATGCTGTCTTGAATGCATAGCTGTTGGTGAGGTAAGGTAGGGAGCGATGACACCCGCTGGACGCCCCTGCTCTGCGCCAGCGACGGGAATTGCGGGGTGACATCATTCCCTGCGGTGTAAAACGGTATGTGAACCACCCCAGAACCTACGATGTGGGCCAGGCAGCAGGGGCGATGGATTCCAGTTCGCGCCTGAGAAAGCCATCGACTCAACATCCCGTTGTCCACCAGGACTGCTGGTCAACAACATTATGTAAATACACACCGCATCAATTCTCGTCATGGCAGAGAATACATACTGCCACAATCCATCAATCTAGCAGTTGATGCGAGCTTAAGCTCGTGAGGCACTTTGGGTAAAGCCGGTCCTTTGGACCAGTCGGCACCTGAAGCTTTTCCATCACCCCAGCAGCAATACTAACCAATTTGACGACGTCTTCATCATCTCACACGGCGGCGCAGAGGTCATAGCTGCCACCGAAGCCTCCTCTGATTAGAAGTTGAGATTTCGTCCTTCAACGGTCGCCGTATCTTTGGCGGCGGAATCTAATCCCTAGCCACGGCAGAATGTCTTGGGGCAAGTTCTCAAGCGCTTTTCCGTAAGACTGTATTTCACTAAGTAGGTTGCTGCACGCCGGTCTTCAGATCTTCGGTCTTAACAACAGCCATTTGATCTCGCTTCTAACCTCGTAAGTAGCGATTCTTACTGCCTCGCGATCAACATTATCACAACTGCTGTGCCCGCGAATCACCACTGTCATGTCAAAAACGAGACAGATGATGACGATCCATGCCCGACCACCGCCATCGTCGACCTCGACGCCATTGCGAAAGAAGGTTTTCAATCAGTTAGAGTCCGTGGAGCACAGCAGTCTCCACCTACCTCGGGGATTCGAGAGATCAAGACACGAAGAACGATGCCAAAAGACCGCTCTCGCGATCCGTACATCGCCGCTGTGCTGATGATCATTGATCGCCCAAGTGAGGGACGCGTAGTTCCAGGTGAATGACCCCATGCCGGGCGTGGGCTGCCATGCTGCATGCGTATCTTTGGTTTCTTCTTCTGTTGGACTCTTATTATAAAGGTTACCGTCATCTGTACCGGCATCAACAGTCAGCACGCCCAAGTATACAGAGCGGACGTACTTATCGCTCTACTAGAAAGGCTTGTTGACTGCAATACGGCGCCCCAAGACTCATCGGATTTTACCGTGCTCTATTTAGAGATTACCTATTAACCTACCTTCACTATCGACTCAAGAGCTTCGTTGCTTCCACTAGCAGCTAAAGTTTCCGCCCAAGATTGAGAAAACAAGACACATGCGGGTCTACACAGGTGCTTATATATCAGCTGTATATTGCTTGTATTTCAGTGCATGCCGTGGTGCAGCGAGCAGGAGGCAGCGCTATGGTAATGTCGCCAAAATCTCGCCTCTAATTACTGCTGTGATGGAGAGCAACAAGTCTTGAAGACGCAATACAACTGTATGCTTTCAAGTTTTCGACGGGCTATCCCGCTGTCGTCATCCTTTTGCCGTGGACTTCATTTGACTGTAAGATTTCATTTGCATACCCCCTTGAGGTCACTGTTGGTGTCAGTAGTTGTTTCCCCCGCCTAGTCAAAGCTCTTCTCTGAGGCCTGGTCGTTGGGAGATGCTGCTCTCCTAACGCCTGGTTCCCTTTGTTATTTGTTAAGAGGTCTAAATGTTCCTCGTCGCCTGATACCCCTATTCTGTTAAGGTGAAATGACGGAATGAATAGCTACCCGATTTCAGGCAAATCCCCGTCCCAGAAATTATGATATCCCTTTGCAGTTGCGGAGTTGTGTAGAGAGTTGCAGTTCCAGTTGAAGCATCACAGAGAGCCAAGCGAGCTAAATCTAAAACGGCCGGGAACATCCTTCCCACACCACTAACCCTAACCCGGACCCTGCCAGTCTCGTCCTTGTCCAAGTTCAACGGACTGATTGGCTAGGTATCGCAGCGACCCCGCACGCTCCATATTATTGTCACACAGACGCGACGCGACGCGATGCGACACGGAAGACTGCATGGCGTCGTCGGCCACGTTGAATTTGGGAAACGCCTTCTTTTGCTCTCACACTAGATTCGCGCAGCAGTTAGGTTGGATTGGAAGCCAAAACTCTTTGTCAACCCACATTACTGGGTTTTAGCTTTGAAGAAACGCTTCTTCATCCTTTACTGGACCGACAACTCACATGTCGCAACGCGGCACTCCGCGGGGAGCTCCCCAGAGCCGCAGCTCGGTCATCATGTCATCGGTTTCCCCCGATGCGGAACCGCCCAATCCTCGGGCGCGGAATCTGATGCCCCCGCCGCCAACGCCATTGAAAACAGGAACTCCTGGTCTACGGCCCGTTGATGAGGAAACAGGTTGGTCTGATATTCTCCTTGCCGTCCTTTTCTTGTCCGTCAAAACTACCCGCATTGGAATGCGCTGACTGTCTGGCTCTCTCCGAGGGCTGTCGCAGATTTCCCCGATGGCATCATCACAGATCACAACATGGACCCTCGCACGTACAGGGTCATGTTCAAATGGAAGCGCGTCGGCGTCCGCGAAGAGCACATTATCCACGAAGTATTCGCTCAGCTCATCAACCAGAACAAGGTCCTTGAGTATTGGCATCAGGCGTTTCTTAACTCTCGCTTGACGAGGGAGCAAACGTTGCAATGCGAATTCTACCATGTCTTTGACATACTTTCCCACCGACGAATCCAAAACAGATGCTACGTGCTCGTACAGTGGGTCGGTTACTCGGACTCATCAGAAGATACCACCTGGGAGCCTCTAAGAAAGATTGCGGAGGTGGCGCCGTTGGATTTGAACGACTACCTGACAAAGAAGCGATTATGGAGGTCTCTACGGTCATGGCCGGCGTGGAAAAAGAGGCGGCAGGATCTTGAGGATAAGAGAAATGCACTTGTGGGAGTGCCAAGCCTCCAGGATGAATTTAACCAACGGCTACGGTCCGAATCGACGGCGAGGTCATCCTCTGTCGACCTTGGTGAGGGCAGACATCGTGCTTAACAGAAAAAATTGGTCAGGAACTCGGCCCGGCACTCGTCTTCCTCGAATGACAAGCATCCGCATTGCGAAGTGTGCGCCTCATTGATCCTCTCTCAGGAACGCAGCCACGAGAAGGTAGGGAACGTTGCAATAGGCATAACACGTGCCGACAGACAGCACTACTGCAGAGCGCTTTTTGGCTAATATTTTTGTTGCAGCTCCCAGGGAATCGATGTTCTGTTCACCTCTACCTGCCGTTCGGGAGCATCGTAGCATCAGACACCAAGAGCACACCAGCCTCGAATCTGGGCCAATACCTTTGTTTTCTGTTGCAGAACGTCGAAGGCTTTTGTAACTGTCTAATTCTTTCAGCATTTCTGGGGATGAGAATCTAAAGTGCACACTTGCGGAAGCGGTGGAGCACGAACGACATGAATGCAGCAGCTCTGGAGCTGTAATGTAATGTTTTGAAACGATGTGACTGTATTTCCGTAATTATATCATGTACTTATCTATCGACGGAAAGCAATCTCTTTCCCAATGTTCAAAACAATAGACACAAGTCTTTTTCCAGTGCAAACATAAATCGGACATATCAGTCGAGGGACAAAGTCGGAACAGTTTCCGTTGTGTCCGTCACAAATTCAAAGTTGGAGGCCCAGGAGATCTCACGCATGGCAAACCAAACTCGAAGTACTCTTCGGATGTGGTGTGGCATCGATGTGTTGCTATGTGTTTGAACACACGCACGAAAGCTCACGCACACCTGTAGCCTGCTCTCTAAGCTAAACCTTTTGCACCGCAACCTCGACGTCACATGCAATATCAGGCGTGCCGGGCAGCCACGTATCTGGGTCACATTTCCTTACTTAATGGACTATAAACAATCAAGTACTACTATGACAATGGTTTCATGCCTGCAATGAAGGACTATCTATTGGTGAGGCTAATGACGTTGCTATCAGTTAGCGTATCACTTCCTATTCATGAGATTCACGAACTGCATCAAATCCTTGCTTCCACCTCATCGACAGGATGGGACGCTCATCGACACGCTCGTCCGAGTTACGACTGCTCTGTTGACTGTCCTGTCTTCTTTCGCAAGATGTCCATTGTTACACGGTACGTAAGGTAGTCCAAAAGCTTTGGGCGCGCATGAATGTGTTAGGTTTCATCTTCTGCTGTACTCTTCCTAGACTAGAACTATAGCATGCGCTCTGCTACCTTTGACATAAATCCCGGCAAGAAGCTACGCTGCTACATATAAAGAGAACGCAGTTGAAATGGCTCCTTGACTGGTCTAGCAGGGGATGTGTGTTGGCGACTCAGGAGGGTTCACAATGTAGTCATCGTACAGCACAAGTGATCCACTGTGAGGCCAATTGCGGACGTTTCCATCACTGTCCTTGAGCACAGTAAAACGACTAGAGTAGCTGTACGGTGGAAGATGATCTATTAGCTGAGTCCAACCACAGATAATAAAGTCTGCTTCTATGAGAGACAGGGGCTTTCATACAATGCAACCGAGCAGTTACCAGCGTCAAACTTGGTTTGGATGACACCAAGCACATTGTACACCTTATCGACCGAAGTCTCCGAGTGCACGGTGGTAATGTTAGGTAGGTGGTTCCAATGCTTCTCGCCTGTTGACGGCAGTAAAGCCTGTTTCAGCTTGACAATTGCGCCGGGCCCTTGCGCTTGGTTCTCGAGCACGACGAGGCGGCCTGAGTCCGGGATGAAAAAGTCCGTGAACGTGTCAGTAGCCTTCGGGTCCTCTGCTGAAGCGTAAAGACTGAATCACTATTAGTTCGTGGTAACCGTTGGCCTTCTTTGACCCGCACGCAGAGGTTGTGCAGAAGTGAGGCAAGAAGTTGAGTGTGGCATACGCTTCGAGAAAGGGCCTAAAGGTGTCATCTACACCTGGTCCTGTTTCGTACTTGGTCATGTCTACTCCTAGGACGGCACTTAGGAGAGTGAACGGGAGGAGAGCACTGTATGCCTTCATACTGACTCACTGAGCTAGCAGCGAAGACGATTGCGATGTAATGGAAAGAAAGTAGTGTTTGCTTGCGGTGCACCATTGCTGGCACCGAGTAGTAAGAATCTACTTATACTCGGCATAAGAGTACTTCTGAATTTGGCAAAGATCCATAAGAAGCGGGCTCTGATATCTGATCTACATTCTTACACCTTTTTAATGGTTATGCCAAGGCCCTTAAATGCCATTGACTCGTGCCCCAGGCTTGCCAAGCGCGGAACCCCCAACGACAACGTCTCCAGACTCACCACCCTAATCGTGCAAACTAAGAGTGTCATGACGCCTCAAAAGTATAGTGTTGAGTACAATTATATCTTTACAACCAGTCCCCAGCGATGTTATTCACTATAGGCAATGAGTTGAAACGCCTTGCTCTCTAAGATGAACAGCATGCATACTTAACATACTTCCCTCATACTGCGCTCTCCTGTGACTATCCTCAATGTAGCGAGTCATTAAACAACAGTTCATGAGGGGCTAAGAGTTCACCGCTCATCTTTGCAGGCTTTCAAGCGTCAGGACAGGGTTTATCCAGCCCGCTCTTCCAGAACACTAAACCGCATCCAGATCCCTCAAATTATTTTTAGTCTGCAATGGATCTTAAAGATCTTGTCTCTGTATGATGGATATCCGACCATTGGGAGTCCATACTTTCTGAGAGCTTACTTCTACAGTTGCAAGCTCTGTTGCAAGCTCTTGGGGCGACGGACTACGTAATAGTAGGGCACTACGCTTTAGACTATAGTAATTAAGAGTGTTCTTGTAACATATTCTACATAACAATATTAACTTACTGGGAAATATAATAAAGCAGGATTAAGACTAAGATCGCAATTCTGCGCTGCAATTCATTGCGGACCAATTCCATTGCTCTACCCGTGGTTTCACTGTGGCCGCGTGTGAGATCCGTTGAATGCCTTATGGCCTTTATAAGTTTTGTGAGCTTTGTGACCACAAGAGCTCAGGCTAGACATTGTTAAGTTGTAGCTAGAGCCTCTGCATTGTGATGAGGGTCCTCAGACATGAGACGTTGAAGGAGTATTTAGATACTTAGGAAGGCCTCTCACCAAGGTTTTATAAATTGCAACGGTGTCATACTCATGTTTGAGGTAGGTAGCCTCTCCTTTACGGAAAGAATATATTGCCAATTCCGCACTAGACTGATGAAGAGCTCATTTTTGAATGCAGACAAAAGATAACATTCTCTTCGATTCCAGGTTTGTATATAGATTATTTAAGTGTCTGCTTCCTAAAGACTGAAATGTTGAGATGCCTACATTGAAGCCAACAACATTAATGGGTTCTTCTTAGGTGTTGAGGATGGTCACTGCATCTCGTATTATCAACAGTCTTAGCCTTGATCTCAGTCTGAGCTTGCGGAGCTCTGGCAAGCATCCAAGACGTCAGGGACAACACTGCAGCCAAACGAAAGACAGCTTCATTTGACTTGCGCATTGTACTGGTGGAAGCCGCTCGATAAGTATTCTTTTCATTACCAGATCTCAAGAATTGGGAATCACGGCTTTCAATCGCGTGTTACGGTGGGAAGTAAAGGCTCGTATCATGCAACACCCTGAGAATCTTGAAGAAACGCTGTAGGTGTATGTACCTAGCCATCGACATAACGAGAGTTTGTACTGTCAGTAACTATAAGAAGTTGAGAACGAAAGATAGAAGTATTTTGCGTCTGATAGGAGTAATGACCGACACAACTTCATGGTCTTAGAGTGATTGAAAATCTGTTGGATCCGACTGATCGGCTGATCGGCCGTGACCTGACGTCGATGCGCGGCTCGGCGGTTCGACGGGACAAGAACGGGAGGATCCGAATCGTGTTCTTAGTAATCTTGGCATCGTCTTGGAAAAAAGACCTTCCGCTTCAAGGATAGCGGAAAATGATGACTCGCACCGTCATTGGCGGCCTTACAGAGCTTGCCACGGGAAGCAGACAGCCAAGAAACCTTCGCAAATTGCGACCGATGAGCCTCAATAGTGAAGAACACCGATCGGTCTTTCTGCGCCGTGTACTTCTCAACGTCGCTCGACCCCTCAAGCTGTAAACCTGGGAGTTTGCGCAAAAGAAGTCGGACACAGTTTCTAGCCATTGGAAAATTCCTGGGCTTGTCGGAGAAGAACGGACAAAACAAAACAAATGTCCGGAGGTGAGAAGCGACTTTTCGGATGAATCTCCTTCACCCTGTCATGTTTCGTCTCTAGAGTTGCCTGGGGAAGCTCCTGGTTAAGCTCAGATGACTCGACAACATTATCTCTTCTGGGAATATTGTACTTCCACGACATGCAAGAATGGCGATCGGTGCAACCTCAAGCCTGCCAGCGGACATGTCAAAGACAAGATATTCACTCAGGAAAATGCGCCAAGAGTCAACTAGGAGCAGCGGACGAGCGTATTTCCCATTGAAAGGGGGCGAAACTCGCAGATAAGCGCCTGGCCAGTGCTTTTAATCCAGTCCAGTCACGGAAGAGTTAATTGCCGTTCCAAAGATTGAACACTTCGCCGCACTGGAGATTGCGGCTCCCTCGGGTGCGTGGTTGGTGGCGGGTCAATAATTATCAACCCTCGGCTGGCCGGGATCGGAGTCATTCAAGCACGGACCATATTCCGGTAGATGACCGAAGAGTGCGAGATGCTCCAACTAATTGGAATCTGTCAACTTTCAAGCATCAAAGCCTGAGTGGGAGCTGAGGGGGAGGTGCGTGTGAGATATATACCGACTTTCATTCGTCGCCCCAGGCTGCGTGTCTTTCTCTCTCCATGGGGAAAATCATGAAGCGGATGCTCCACGGGGAAAAACGCATCCCCGGCCAGGGTCGTCGCCCCGTCTGAAGGTTGGTGGATCCTTTCTCTTTCCAAGGGAACGCCCTGAATGCACAGTGACGGATATGACGAAGGCCAGCTTCACTATTGCCGGCATAGTTGACGTTTCGACGATCAGATTCTGTCGTCCTGCGTTGCCAACAATATGCCTCATGCTCTCCAGTCCTCCACTCCGCAAACCCCGAAATCGTTGCTCCAGACTATGGGGCTCTGAAGATTCATGTTATGGGGTTGCTCCACCGGGAAGAAAATACTTAGTGAAGACCAAAGCCTGGACTTTGATCTCGTTTCCCTTCCCTTTTCATCCTCGAGACGCCCTCTCTCGACCATCACCAACTTCGTCACTCGCCAAACCATTCAGCTTGTGTGAATAGTCGTCATGGGTATCCTCACCGTTGTCGAAGAACGGCCGACGCCGCCATCGGTCTACAACTGGCGAATCTACGTCCTCGCCGTCATTGCGTCTTGCGGATCTTGCATGATCGGATATACGAGCGCCTTCATCGGTACGACGATCAAGCTTGAGTCCTTCAAGACGGAATTCGGCCTGGACACACAGTCTACAGCGGCGAGAAACCTTATCAGCGAGAACATTGTCTCACTCTTTGTCGCCGGGGCTTTCTTTGGCGCTCTCCTCACCTACTGCCTCAGCTACTTTATCGGACGCAAGTGGTGCTTGGCCATCGGCGCAACTACGTTCTCCCTCGGTGCTGGACTCACCTGCGGTGCTACCGGCAGCACTGGCTTGGGTATCCTTTACGCTGGACGAGTTTTTTCGGGACTGGGAACTGGTGTCGCATCGGTATGTGTACTCTTAACCTCTTGGTCGGCTGGCTTTGATGGCATATTCGGGACGCCGACGTGGTGGAATGTGGGACCGAAGCTAACGGAGAGCTTCACAGAACATCATTCCAATCTACATCTCCGAACTGTCTCCCCCAGCGATCCGTGGTCGACTCGTCGGTCTCTATGAACTTGGCTGGCAAATCGGTGGCTTGGTTGGCTTCTGGATCAACGTGAGTGGCGAGAGATACATACCGAACATTTTACAAAGCGCTGACATGTTCGATAGTTCGGTGTCGAACGTCATGTTCCCGTTGGTCGTATCCAATGGATCATCCCATTTGCCGTTCAGCTGGTCCCCTCCGGCCTCCTACTGATTGGTTCATGCTGGATTCGGGAATCGCCGCGGTGGCTCTTCCTTAAGGACTACCGCAAGCAGGCGATGGAGAATCTGTGCTGGATCCGCCAACTGGAACCCAACGACCTCTACATCCAGGAAGAAATTGCGGCCATCGACAAGATTTACGAGATGCAAAAGTCTACCGTCGGTCTCGGTTTCTGGCAGCCTTTCCAGGCTCTCGGCCAGCGTCCGAACTTGCAATGGAGATTGTTCTTGGGTTGCATGCTGTTCTTTTGGCAAAACGGATCAGGTATGTTTAACGTGACGTGGCTAATCCTTTTGTGCCGAAGCTAACCTCCTCGTAGGTATCAATGCAATCAACTACTACTCTCCCACCATCTTCTCCGTAAGTCTGCAACATATCTGTCTGAGTATTCAAAGCGACTAACAGCACAATTCCAGAGCATCGGCATCGATTCCAACACTGTCAACCTGATGACCGGTATCTTCGGCGTCGTCAAAGCTGTCATGACCTTCGTGTGGCTGTTGTTCCTTGTTGACCAGCTCGGAAGACGGAAGCTTTTGCTCATCGGTGCAATCTGCGGTTCCATCTGCATGTGGGTGATTGGGGGTTACATTGCTATCGCCAAACCTACAGAGAACCCTCAAGATCACTTGACTGCAAGCGGTTATGTTGCCATCGTGTTCTTTTATCTCTGGACCGGTAAGCATCTCATGTTCCTCTTGGCCTATTCATTGACTATTGCTAACAATTTTTAGCGGTGTATACTCCCTCGTGGAACGGTACTCCTTGGGTTATTAACTCTGTAAGTCATTCCGTTGTCGTGATGTTGAAGTCGTGATGTCGAGTTGGTGTTGAGATGTTCTTTTTTTTTTTTTTTTTTCTCGCCCCTCCTCCTCTTTCCCCATTCAGAAGCGCCCAGAAAACCAAGTGTTCGCCTGCTAATTATTTGACAGGAGTTCTTCGACCCTAACTTCCGCTCCCTGGCTGGTGGTGCTACCACTGCGAGCAATTGGCTCTTCAACTTTCTCGTCTCCCGCTTCACGGAGCAGATGTTTGCCGCGATGGGCTATGGCGTTTACTTCTTCTTTGCGACTCTGTCCTTCTTCGCATTCTTCTTTGCGTTCTTCCTCATCCCCGAGACGAGCGGCGTTCCGCTCGAAAAGGTTGATAGGCTGTTCGAGATCAAGCCGGTCTGGAAGGCAAACGAGACCTTGATGGCCCAGCTTAGAGAAGAGGAGGTGCAGTTCCGCACAGACGCTAAGGGCGAGGCCACGCACAAGGAAGTTGCGAACGGAAACAAGTCAGAGTCGGACTCAGCTTGAGGTTAAGGCGTTGGGTACTGGATCACAAACTCTGTAGCGAGCAAATCACAAGATGTCAAAGTTTTATGAGGTTGAAGTGTTCATTTTCTGCCAATTGGACTGAGCCGATGCCGTATTTCCGTCTCACAACCGGATGCATGTACCTACAGATATGAGTTACTTCATGACAAACTCCCAGCCCAGCATTCCACAGGTTCGCTCACTGCCCGAATCTTCTGGTATGTCTGTCCCCCAAGTTTCCACGCTCCATCTCCAACGACATCTACATGGCTGTCCACCTTTTTTTGATGCAGAGTCGCAAAAGACCTCGACCTCAGTCAACCATTGAATTCCGCTTGAGCGACCCCCAAGTCGCTGCGAAACGCCTCACGATCGCCACGCTCAATGGCGCTCTGCATGTTCCTCGCAAGCCCAGTGAACTCCTCGGTATCTCCTTGGCCGCCATGAAGGTTCCAGTGAAGAACACGAGCTCTTCGTACTTCGCTCGGAGCTCCGCGACCACCTCTTGGTCTACACCAAGGCCCGACGAATCGGCGTCGGAGTTGACGATCACTTTATTGTGACGCTGCGACATCTTGTCCTTTTCTTTTCCCTGTGCAATGATTAGCAGCTGATTTTCAATGAGTGTGGTTTAGGGCTAACTTTCCCCAAATATTCCATCCTTTCCTCGTTCGAAACTGGCGTACGGCCCTTGCCTTGGTCGTGCGAGAAAAGGTCACGAGTCGCACTCACGCTGCCCATCATAGCTACTTATCACAAGTGAAGAACAAACCTGGCCGCGGCCACACACGGAGCATACACGAATGACGGAGTTTGACATGTCTGCGTCACACCCGCATTGAGTTGTTTGGAGCCATGTCGCCGTGTGCAATAGCCCGGTTGACGTTGTCGACAACTTCTGCGCCACGGATCCACGCCTCTCGTACATCTCCCGTGTTCATACAAGTTTCGACCATCGCCTCTTTTTGCGAGGATAACCCAGGAACGGTTGCTGGACCCGATAATGATCCGGGGAATAACGTGACAGGGTGCCATCTTCTGAAGGATATCAGAAGGCCTGGGTTCCGTATAGGACTCGCGATTATACAACTAGACCACAAAAAGATTCTTGCTACCTGCTGAAAACCCTGTCTTAGTCAACCCCTTCCTCACGTGGCCTCAAGCTTCTCGAGACTGCGCTCATATGAATTGTCGACGGTGGTTCTGGACATCATGCGTCCATACATTGCCAAAGTGACTGCCCAATGACGGAGGGAAAGCCTCGCCTCCTTTATCAAGCTCTTTCTCTCGTCATCATCGAGCTCGACGTCGTCAGCGAGCGATAATGTAAAGGTTAGGGCTTCGCCGGCAGTCTGAGAGACTTTCTCGAACACTTCGACAATGCTGCCGGCCTTGTTTATACTTTCAAAACGGGAAGACTTTAAATCTCTTCATTAGAGCTGTGAAACTTGTCAATGTCGGGAAGAGTGGTCGTGTCATCATCCAAGTCGGTCAGTGCAGTCAACTGAGACCGGCTATTGTTGGTGCGCTGCGAGTCACCAGCAGCGGTCTCGGGGACGCTCTGGCTAGAGGTAAGGACCATTCGGACCGTCTTCTTGTTGGTTGAAAGGCTGTCTCCGGCAGTGTTCTTTTGGGACGACGGGGTATTTTCGTGCTCACTTCCAAGAGGGACCTGCGCGCGTTGCTCCCAGTCGAAAAGCTCCTGCATCTCAGCATAGCGGAGAGGGGACATGGTCTTGCCGCTGTCACTGCATCTTTCAATGATTGTCGGTCAATGGGATATCTTATACTTACAGTTCTTTCTGCACCTCACTGTTGATGGCCACTTGATCGATACGCGCCTCGTGCAAAGCCTTTTCCGCAGCGGTGAGCATTTTCTGCAAGTTGCCTCGCTCCGACGGCGAGAAGTCATTATCACCGATAACTTGTTGGTAAAGATGGACGGCCTCCTTCACATGGTCGACGTAGTCGTTCGGGGATGTGGCCAGCTCGATGGATAGAGCTAAGACGCGGCTCCATCAAAAGCTCTGCGGCCGCCGTCTCTGGCTGCCTCTTGGCATTGGCCCTTTTCGCGCATTCCCCAAATCTCGAAGAATCGCCACTCAAGCACCTCTATGACGTGTCAGCAGATCGTAGAGTACGTGACCAGATCGGCATGCAATAACAAACTGCTGAGATTGCTTAGATCCGAGACTTTTGCCATTGCCGTCGATGTTGGCTCAGAAACACTGCTCGTGGTGTATTGGACACACACACGCACACACACGCACACACACACGGAGAGAGGGTTGAGGAGGGAGAGAATGATGGATGGTTTTGAAGTAATGCTGTGAAAAACACATTTTGGTGCTGGTAGTAGGTCCCATTGGAGAAAAACAAAGTCAAAGGGTGACTACAGCTGATTGTTTCAATGGCTTGATGTAAGGTAGGTAGCGAATACGGACTCAGAGTTCTGCGAGATGAGAGTGATTGCAGCGCCACGATATCGTTTGGAAGACATGTTACAAGCAGTCAAGAGACAACGTCGATCCCATGGTGGAGTGCGTCTGGACTGCAATACAACAACTCGGACACCCTTATCTCAACCACAACATCTGCTAAAGGCCCTCGAAGAATGAAGACTTCTATTGATTGGTTGCAACCTCACGCCTATTTACTGCAGTCCACTCGCACCTTGGTCAATGGGATATCGAGGGGTACACAGCCTACTGATAGTACACTCTTCTGGCTGGTTTCCTTTGTGGTACTGTTTGACAACGGCTTAATGAAAGACTTGGCTGAAAGTGCGAAATGACCTTTTACGGCCAGTTCAAGACATATGAGCCACTGTTGGTTTTCCATCCTGAGTCTCCTCATCCCTCTCTGTCGGGGCCGCCGCAAGATCTTCAGCTTTCGGGTACGCAACCTTATACACAGTGTACCAAGGTCGACTGAAGAGACTTTCCATTGACTCCAAAGATCGTCCAGATGTCTCTGGCATTGCGAGGAATACGTAAACCAGAGAAATCGAACAGATTGCCGCGAAAAAGATAAAAGCACCGTATCGTTCGGTGGCTGCAAGGAGGGACGGCATGGCACGGGAGCATCCGAAGTAGAACGCCCAATGAAATGCCATAAGCACCGAAACGCACAATGACCTGATCCGTATGGGGAACACCTCTGCACTGACAAGGTACGGAATGGAAAACCATCCGATAGACCACGCGATCGCGTGCAGGTAGATAGCAGCAATAGCGGCCTCACTGGCCCTGCGAGCTGTTGGGTCTGCTGAGATATCCGAGGGGCTACGACCGTTGGTGACCTTCAGATAAACTCCCACAAAGAGTAACGTAGTAATCTGAAGGGTGATACCGGTGATCAAAGACCTTCTTCGGCCGATAAAGTCGATGACGAAGACCGAAAAGATCAGAACCGAAACGAATTTGAGGATCGCATACACGCCAGTAGCAAGAAGACGGCCCTCCTCGCCCTGAATTCCGAGGTACCCAAATATTGAAGGACTGTACTGAGTACTGTATCACAACAGCGTTAGCGGATATTCCAAAGTTATACAGTGTGGCGCAGAGAAGCTCAATGGTTACGACCAAGGTTTGGGCTTCGCTTGCTTGAAGGCGAGGAAAACTTACATGGCGTTAGCTCCGCTCCACTGAGAGAACAAATGGGCGAGAAACATGAGAACAAAACGTCGTCGGTTTGGCATGTCGGTCCATGTCTCTTTGGCAAGATCCCAAACCGAAGCACCCGAGACAATTTCCATCTCGTGTTCTAACTGAGCTTCCATAGCCCGAAACTCATCCCGCACGTATGGGTGATCTGCAGGAAGCTTTCTAAAGTCACAGAGAACCTTGAGAGCTTCGGATGACTTTCCGCGGGAGAGCAAGAAGCGAGAAGACTCTGGTGTAAAGAACGTCCCGAGTCCCCAGATGATAGCGGGAGCAATTTGCAGGGCCGTGGGAAGTTGCCACTGGACTTGGGATCCGGCGTAGTGCTTGGTGATGCCATAATTGAAGAAGAATCCGAAAACCACGCCGAGTTGTTGGCAGCAAGTGTATTGAAGTGTAAGAAGACCGCGAATTGAACGAGGGGCGATCTGAAGTTCGAAACATTAGCTCTAGGGTACGAACAGTCAAATCGGGATCGCATACTTACTTCGGATATGTAGACTGGTGGCAACACCGTAGTAGCTCCAATGCCTACACCAGAAATGATTCTGGAAACATAGAGACCTGCCATGCTACCAGACGAAAATGTTTGACCCAGAATGCCGGCGATGTAGATAACTGTGAAGACTTGCATGGTTGTCCTTCGCCCAAGTCTCTCCGTCAGTTTGACACAAGCCAAACACCCGAGCACGGCACCAGCGGTAGCAATTGCAACGATCCAGCCCTTTGTATTCGAGTACTCGCTTTCGGATTGATGGTCGATTCCAAACCGTTCTTTGAAGGCTGCCATGGTGACGAGAGAGGCAATGTTGCCTGTGTATCAAGTTCATTTGTTAGTTTGATAGTCCAGGGCCGATCAAGATAACCTGTAAATGACTTACCTTCGTCAAAGCCTTTCGCAACCCCTGAGAAGCTCCATATCCATGTACATAGAAACAAATACCAGTTGAAGATTTCTCTCGGGCTGTTTCTTACAGCAGCAGTTGTAGCGCTGATCAACGACATTTTGAAATTTGCGACAGGTTGGAAAAGTCAGGAAGACGTCCACGACAGCTTCATCGGTGTATGTCGCAAACATACTTCCACTGTTTAATAACCCCAAAGAACTCATGGTCTTTCTCCGCATGAGAGTACCCCAGACTCCAGCACGAACTTCCCCACAGTTGTGGGGTTTTTGTAGTGTTGTGAGGGAGATGAGGAAGCAGAATACGGGTGACGGATACTCGCCGAAGTCTCGGGGTGCCTCCGTCGGAGCCAATCCGTATGAACACATACTCTACCGGAACATATCCGCCAGGAGGGCCTGGTTCGGAGCAGATCCCTCGTTCCGCTCGTACTTCTTTCTCTTTCTGCCGGCCCCTTGTAGCCAAGGCCGGTCATCGGATTAATGAAAGAGCAAGCTGGGCAGAAAAGAACATAATACGGGCAAGGCCTGAAGAAATTCCAATTACTTTTCTAGTAATCGTGGAAGCCCCCTTGATGAATGATGAACTTCTATCCGGTACCACCAACAATTGAAGCTGAACTATACGTTCGAGTACCTGAGCATCTACGATGTCTGGGGAAAGAAACGGAGTGGCGCGGCGGGTTTGCCAGACCCTTCCAGAACATATTCCTTGAAGGGCCTGTCGCAGACGAAGCTGGCAACTTGTTTGTTGTGGATGTGCCTTATGGGAGGATTCTAAAGATTGATTCAGCCAAGCAAATCACTGTTGCTGCAGACTGGGATGGCGAGCCCAACGGTCTTGCTGCTACAAAAGAGGGTGTTTTAGTCGTCGCGGACTACAAACAGGTATTTTGACCAACGTCTTGTCAAACCACAAGTATCAACTCCACGGAACCTTTCGATTAACCATCATCAGGGAATACTGACTTTCGACCCGTCCGTCGGTACTGTCAGCCCCCTGCTGACTAGACGGCATCTTGAGCGATTCAAGGGCCCAAATGATCTGATCGTGGACTCCAAAGGTTGCATCTACTTCACCGATCAAGGGCAGACCGGCATGACAGATCAATCTGGCAAGGTATACAGGATATGTCCCGACGGAAAGCTGGAAACGTTGATAGAAAACGGAGTGTCGCCCAATGGTCTTGTTCTTTCACCAGACGAAAGGTTTCTGTTTGTCGCAATGACACGATCGAACCAAGTTTGGCGTCTTCCTCTTCATTCTGATGGGACAACAACCAAAGTGGGCGTGTTCTTCCAGTCCTTTGGCAATGCTGGACCAGACGGACTTGCGATGGATGAAGAGGGTAGCTTATTCATTTGCCACCCGAGTTTGGCATCAATCTTTGTCGTGGATTCGGACGGGGTGCCCAAAGCCCGTATCGTGAGCGGCACAACCGGGATCAATTTGACGAATTGTTGTTTTGGAGGGCCAGACAACAAAACAATCTACATCACCGACAGTTTAGAGGGAAACGTGCAGAAGGTGGAGTGGCACTGTCGGGGAGCAACAACGCAGCCGAGACTGAATACTTAGCAATATAGAGCAGCTGGAGTATGCAATTAAGTCTTGCCAGCCCGCATACTGCGTACAACGAAGAAGCCCGTGACCAAAGATTTGTTCCGTGGTGCCATGATCATATTCATTCGTGCAGCCTCGATGCCCGACTACGTGCAGAAGATTCCGAGAGTCGTCGGAGCCAAGCTTCTCCCGGCGCCGGATGTGATGCATTGTCTGAGCATCGACTCCTCCGCAGTGTTTACTATGCGGCGATTTGGGTGAAAATGTCCGATTAGATTGTGCGATCACCAACTTGATTGATTGTCACCAGCACCCCTGCAAGACCTTTGGACTCAACCCTGAGCCATGTGGTGAATAGCCAATCGCAAGATGATCTGCATGCTCAAAGTTAGAGTTAACCAATGAATCCATTCTCTGGCTGAAACATCAGGCTCCAGTTCATGTTGAAGATTTCGGATGAAACAGAATGACGAGTGGCCAGGATGCTTCTTTGCATAGGGTCGTGATTCAAAACAGGACATGTAACATGCGCAGGCGTGCACAGCCATCACGAGTAACGGTTGCTGAGGCGCAGAGAGCACGGATTCTGTTCAAAAGCTGAATAAAATCGTAAGGTTTCCCTCCCAGACTCCATGATTCTGGTTCCGCTCTCACCATCCGACCATCGCAATACGTGCATATAACTGTGCGCCGAGAATGTCTTCAACTCCCGAATATCAGCCCTTTCTCAAATACTCGGACGACCCGACGACCGAGGAGGCTAGTCCTCCACAACGTCAAGCTAAACGCCGAACTACGGTCCTTTCCCACGTGTTGGTCTTCGTCGCTACATCACTCGTGTGGCTTCTGGTCATTTATCTTGTCATCCCTTCACCGGCAGCGATACATTCAGGGCATGGCGCAGTGTCAACCAACCCCTCGGTACTCGAAAACCACTTAGCTGGCGAGCGGCATAACGTAACGTCCGGAAGACGATTCATTACGTGCGGAAACTCGACGGATGATGCAAGAGCACAAGGGTGCAAGTACGACATTCTGCTGAACCACTGGGTTCCGGCCCCTTGCTTCGACAAGGAGTCAGTGGATGAATATCGCGACGACAACAGTTGGGGCGCCTTCTCCGACATCAACATGACCCAGCGTTTGAGTGTCAAGGAGATGTCGGAACGAGACTTTTATTGGACGTCAATCAGAGATCATATCAATCACTGCGCTATCATGTGGAGACGGCAGTTTTACGTTCTCTTCGATGACAGGGCTGCGATGGACTCTGTTGTAACAAGCCCGGGACACACGGAGCACTGCTCGCAGTATCTCATGGACGCACCGGAAGCGAAATGGAAGGAACCCACGAAAACTATGCGAGGATTTGCTGGTTGTTGGATCCGAGATTGATAGTATAATGGGACTCATCGAAACAACTAGACTGTCAATTGAGCGTGCAAGCATTTGACCGAGATTAATTTTCCAAAGGTGTCGGTTTACCGGTCGAGAACGTCGCAACCTGTGCTCTGCATTGGTATGGACTTAGAAGCCGAGCGAGAAACCCCCTCTCTGTACAGATCGACTTTCGGCGCACGGATGACAGGTCACAGATAGTTTTGTGTAGCGTGCTCATTGACTTCTTATCCGTTGGATGATTGAGGTCTGCCTGTTTTCTACTGGTTAGGTAGGCTGCTGAGAAAATGGGCGAGGAAAATAATATTGGGGCCATGGCTGCCCTGCGCTCGGAAGGCCCCCGGGGCCGCTCCGGTGGTTTCGCTGAAGGCTTTCAGTGGCCGCAGTGTTCTAGTAACCATATCACGACGTGAGATTGGTATACCAAACCTGCTTCTGGCTTCATGAGACTTGTCGACTGTGATGGGTAGTACTTCATACAGCTCGAGGGATGCCATAGAAGCGTCATACCTGGAACGTGGTGGACAATGTTGATGATCCACTTCTCATGGAATTGATCAAGCAAAGCTGACACTTATGTTGGCCACTGAATGGCTCCTTAGGATACAGGGGTAAAGCAGGCAGATTTATTGGTATAGGCAAGAAAAAATAGTCTAGTTTTGCCGCTCAATAGGACGCAGCAAACGGGTGATTCACCTTGGCAAGACGAGGGTAATGGATCATGAAGGTCTCCCGGGAGTACTTCAGCCACACAATCACGTTGCTAAGCCACGGCGGGGATCACTGAGGCTTCCTTGAAATAATCGTAGCCGAGGAAAGCCGAACTCCTCTAGTCTCAAGTGCCGCATCGGAGCCATTCCGAAAACCTTGACTTTCACAACTTGCTTAACACGCAGATGTCTTCGCCGGAGCGTACAAACAGCCCTTGGCGGAAATGATCAAACATGGACCCCACAACCGATCGTCTACCCCGACTACCAGCTTGCCAGCTGTGTTATCAGAAAAAGATCAAAGTACGTACGGATATGCAACGTTGTCTTAAATGACGTCAATAAACCAACCGCCTCTTCTTCCAATCGACTGTCAACCCAGCCACATGTCTCAACCAGTACTGGCAGAAACAGCTAACAGCTACGCAATTCAGTGCGACAGCACAAGACCAAAATGCACGCCATGTTTGAGAAATGGCAGTGATTGCCTTGTTCTTAGCTCAGGCAATGACGAACCACTCTCGAGAGCGTATGTTACGGATGCATTTACCCAGCAGAACTATCGCGTTTTACAGTGACCAACCCTTTCCTATGTAGGGAGATCGACCGTCTCGAGCAACAGGAAAAGACTCTGAACACCTCCTTGCATGTTTTGGAAGACGATGAAGCGCCGACAGCCACCACCGTTGACCAGCGCACTGCTGAGCTTGGCCGGACGGTCGCTTCCATCGAGAGCTCCAACATCTCACACGGAGAGGGGCTTGGGTAAGTCGATTTCATACCCACATTCACATCCTTCTTAAGTAGTCTTGCAGATTCATGGCTTCGCTATTCACCGACCCGGATTTGAGAAAAAATAACTCCGAGCTTCTGCAAATACTGGCCAGAGTACCAAGTGCACCAGAACCTGCTGTTCAGCCCTGTGAGCTCCCGTCCTCAGAGGAGGCTGAAGTACTATTTGAGAAGTAGTAAGTATATTTTTCTCGTTAGCCATCTCATGTGCTTACAACTGCGAGTTGCTGATCCGCACAACGCCAATCAGTCTGAGTTGGTCTCATATACAAAGTCCTTTTCTTTGTCGTGAAGAAGTCAGAGCTCTTCGTCGCCGCGTATTTTCGTCTTCCTCACTTGATCAATCACCTGCGGCCTGCGACCTCTTTCGCGCCTTCATGATTCTTGCGATAGGCTCAGTCTTCCCATTTCGAAATGACACCCACAAACAACATCCAGAAGGGTACTACCTTGCAGCGCTACAGCACATGGGTACAGACTTCCTCACTCGAAGCCTAGAATCCGTGCAAGACTTGCTTTTGGTTTGTCGCTTTGGCATCTATCACCGTATAGGTAGGTAGAGTTCACTTGAACCGTTCAGCCAAAGGCTCTGCTAACCACGCATCGCCAGGCACTTCCATCTGGGATGTGATCCGACTATGTGGGCGCCTCTGTGTTGAGCAAGGCTTGCATTTGAACGATCGGCCCGCGCGAAGCTTCTTACAGGCACAAATGGAACGCCGAGTCTTCTGGCAATTCTACATGATCGACAGATATAGCTCTACCCTACTCGGAAAGCCTTTCGCCATCGATGACAGCGATATTGAGACAAGTTTCCCAGCCGACGCAAACGATGAGGACCTGACAGCTGCGGATCTACCGTCAGCAGACTTTACAACTTTCCAAATGACACGTGTCTCACTTGTACCCTGTGAGATGACGGTGTTCTTCGCCTCAGTTCGTCTTCGGCAAATCTCATCCCGGATCCATACGGAATTTTCTAAGCTTGCTCGGAACCACTCTGAACCATCGCAGACTCATCTCGCCCCAGGACACATATATATAACTCTTAACCGCCTAATGCAGGAGCTTCAGCACTGGAGAGATAACTCCCCGGTGTTTCAGCAACCAACTTGTTTGTATGAATCACAGGATTGGTACGACCTTCTCCTCGCTCGAGAGCAACTTTATCTGGTTCGACGAGCGATTGATCTCATACCCAAACGAGATGGCAGAACGCCGAGACATGTCTCTGTCGTGTGTCTAAGGATAGCACTGCGAACGATTCAGGTGTACTCAACATTGTGCCAACATCGCCCGCTCATCACGCACACTCGAAGCTACTTCCACATGATGTTCACAGCTGGCTTATCGGTTATGTTTTGCGTATCAACCGCAACAAGCCTTGACCAGGAAGACGTTCAGCATGCATCCTCTGGCCTGCTGCAATGCGAAGAGACGTTGAGAGATATGGTGGAACAACTCTCGAGTGCCAGACACTATATCATCGTGTTTGAAGCCCTTCGCCGCAACACCGCCCGAAAGCTGAACCGAATACTTGAAGCATTGCGCTCCGATCCGACAGCTCGTGTCCCATCAGCGAGTGGTTTGACGTCCAGTTTGGCATCTGGTTCTTTGCAGCACTCTTCACGAAATAATACCAGCCCTTCCGGTCTCGCCATGCAATCTCAAGACGCGATCGGATTACGGAGCTCCACTTACAATCCAGACGACAAACACGACTCATTGGGAAACCCATCGGGACAGTTCCCCTTTTCATTTCCTCTCGAGGGGATTTCATCAGGTGGTGCGACATCCTTATTCAGCGGTGGAAGTGGTTACACGGCTTTGGGCGTCCCTGACAACTTCTCTCCGGAGAGTGATCTTCTTGACTGGGCATTTCTGAATGACGAGGCACTATGGAGCATGGAAACAGTACTTGGGGAATATGTGTATGGAGATCCAAGCAGGCGGCATGGAGTCTTGGATAGCTTCGATACCTTTTAAGCCGCTCGTCGTGATCTCGCGAGTAATGACTTCGAAGGTCACGGGCCAGCCCACAAACACAGGTTGGGAAATTCCAACACCAACGCTTCAAGCCTAATTCTCGTCTCTCTTCTAGTTTCTTACTCTAAGTTGATTGAAGAATCTTATTGCAATCAGAATACAGTTATTAGTATTTCAGATATAAGAGAAAACACTGCGACTTTTATAAACACTCTCGTGGACATTTGCCATCCATGCCCAGCTCTGTGACCTTGTGCAACTTGGGTTACGGTTCCATGATGATTAGACTATTTGTGCATTTATTTGTGCATGTTGCACGGGAGTCTTTCACTGCACATTAATCAGAATTTCGTTCAATGAGACATATATATATGGAAGTCATTCGATTTGATGAAGGTTGGTAACTTTCCAAGAGAAAGATTGCCATTGCGAACCAGTGTTGTTCAGGACTACCTATCCGGCTCTAGACTTGGCGTATTCTAGCAAACGCGTGGCTGCTGCCATTCCTGTCTGAACCTGTGTTTCCCGTGTTGCCGCGCCAATATGCGGCGTGCTAAGGGCACCGGCATTCCACAAAGCTCCGTACTTCTCCTGACTTGGAGGCTCCTGTTCATGACAATCAAGACCTGCACCCCAGATGAGCCCTTCGGACAGAGCGCGCTCCAGATCAGACTCGTTGACGATGCCGCCTCGTGCAGTGTTTATGACGATAGCTGTCTTCTTCATGATCTTGAATTGTTGATAGCTGAGTAGGCCCTTGGTGGTTGGAGTCAGGGGCATGTGAACCGTAACCATGTCTGAAGCCGAAAGAACCTCTTCGAGGGACTGAGCGCGTTGGTGGGGAATCTCTGCCCAGGCCTCAGGGGGGAGGTAAGGATCATAGGCAATTATATCTGCCTCGAACGCCCCCCGAAAGATCTGTGCCACACATTTCCCAATATTGCCCATACCCAGGATGCCGATTGTCTTGCGGTGCAGAATGAGGCCTGAACATTTTTCCTTGGGCACAACAATGCCTGCACTTTGCTTCTGGATGATACTTCCGACCTGCCGGGCAACCGCTGTTGTCAGCGTAAGAACAAGCTCGGCGACAGCCCGCGCGTTAACTCCGGGAGTGTTGAAGATCTTGATGCCACGAGCAGAACAAGCGTCTGCATCGATCTTGTCGATGCCAACACCTTGCTTCCCAATCGCCAGAAGATTGGAGCAGGATGCAACATCCTCGGCAGTCAGGCGCGATGAGCGCATCAGGAGAAACTTTGCCTTCTGCTTCCATTGACCATGCTCCGGCTGACCTGGCAAAATGGCGTTGAAGTTCTCTTGGCAGAAGGTAATGACTTCCGGCTGGAACGTGTCCAATACATAGACAGTCGGCTTGCTTTCAGGAGGGCTGGTGTCAGCGTGGTCCGAAACAACGCCAGGTGCCATGTTGAGAAATTGGGCGTTCGACAGGTACAAACAAATTTAGAAGAGGATGAGGATAACTAAGAGAGGCCTAACAATGGGTGGGCTGTCGCGCAATAATACTGTTCTTATCTTGGGTAAGAGTTTTGACGTTCGCTTATGACAGTTGGGAGATCTTCATGTGTAACATATTGCCCGCTCTTTTCGGTAGAGGAAGATGGCATCGGACGTGTTCCGGGGCGTCCGGACACCGTCCGGACCACCTCCGGTCTATGCGCACAGATGTACCGCTGCGACCAAGAAGGCGGAACCCCCCCGAGAATACTTCTAGCAGGCACTGAATGAACTTGGTCGTAAATCTTTTGTCGGACGACCGAAGATTCCAGATCGGGGGCGCCGAAAACGTCGACATCGCCTCGGCAGCAGTCCGATGGCTAGAGCTCCGCACTCAGTCACGGACTGCTATTATAACAACAACAATCATGTCACCAAATACGTCAAGAAATTACTTCAGCATAAACACATATCATATTTACTACACAAATCCTTTATTCTCACCATGGCCGTCTCTATTCCCCACTCTCTTAAGGAGAAGCTGCTTCGCAATGAAGTGGCATCCACGCTCAGCGTCAAGCTGGTCAAGTCAGTTGAGCTTCCCATGATGGCCAAGACAGCTGGCTTTGACGGAATTCTCGTCGATATGGAGCATTCGTCATTCGATCTCGAGACAACCTCCCAACTCTGCATAGCCGCTCTTTATGCTGGAATTTCGCCCATCGTCCGCGCACCCAGCAAGGATCCTTTCTTCGTGTCGAGAATCCTGGATGGTGGCGCGCTTGGCGTCATTGTACCGCATATTCGCAGCGTGCAGGACGCACGCGATGTGGTAGCTGCCGCCAAGTTCCAGCCCATCGGCACCCGCTCATCTACCAACGGGCTGCCTCACTACCAGTTCCGGAGCATTCCAGCCAAGGTCTCCAACCCTGTAACAAACGATGCTACCCTCGTTATACCAATGATTGAAACGCTCGAGGCACTGGAGCTGGTAGATGAGATTGCGGCAGTGGAAGGCGTTGACTCTCTTCTCATTGGAACCAACGACCTGACGGCTGAGATGGGCATTCCAGGGGAGTACGACAACCCCAGGCTGACCGAAGCCTACGAGCGAACCATTGCGGCCTGCAACAAGCACGGCAAGTGGGTTGGAGTTGGAGGCCTTCATTCGCGCATGGATTTGGTGGAGAAGTTCTGCAAGATGGGCGCGCGCTGGGTTATGGCAGCCACTGATGGTCCTTTACTCATTGCGGGTGCGACGAAGAGAGCATCTGAGATGGCCAGCTTGAGCGCGAGAGCGACAGGTGCCAAGACAAATGGTACTTCGTAGACAACCATTGCTGAAGCCGACCATCTCCGGATACAAGATATCGGGGAGAGATGGCACAAGTTACGTGCAACGCCTTAAATTAAAGATGTAGACTTCTTCCCTAGTGTTTTCGTTTGGTGTACATAGTGATACGATATCTTGCCTATTTGTCGGGATCTTGAATAACGTTCTGGTTACCTCAACGTGTGATGTTCCAAGTAAACCAATCAGCTTTCACAATGTTCGCTGTTAGTTACCCCACAAACTGTGTCTGGGGAACTGGCTGTAATGACTAATTGCCCCGAACGGCACGTCACGTGAGAGGGGGCGACATCGGTCGGCTCACATGGTGTGAAGGATTCTGGTAGTTCGGCAATACTTCTATCTCTTGGCAGTCAACATCGCTCATGCTGAGTCCGTGAACCATCCTCTTCCAACCCTTTTATCACTTCTACATGTCTTGTTTAACATAGATCAAGGCCGCTCGGTTGTCGGCGGGAGGCTTCAGCATGAGCTTGCTTTCCTCAGTGCCTGAGTCGTCCAAGTCTGGCGCGGCCCCCGAAGCCTCTCCAGGCATATCAAGAGCCAGACCTCAGGCCTGCGAAAGATGCTGGAAGAGAAAGCAAAAGGTAAGCGATATCTCCTTCTACAAATGGCGAGGCGATACTGGCTGACTGCAAGTAGTGCGATCGACGGTTGCCGACATGTTCCCCCTGCCACGCACTGGGTGTTGAGTGCATCCCTCGGAACCAAGACTTCAATACGTTGTCTGAGCTGTCACACACTTCTGTGTTTGGGTATGAATTCTCCCTAAGGAACTAATCTGTATGATTTGATGAACTACCTCGTACTAATGCACCACAGTTACGTTGAGTCGCTGAAAAGACGGGTTGCTAGCCTTGAGCAACAAGCTTCATCGAGGAAAAGACGTCGAACGGAAAGCTATGCAGATGAATCCATTGACGATAATTCGCCCATTGGCCAAGCTCAGATTGAAGCACAAGATGCTCGTTCGGCAGCGTCCAGTCACGTCTCCGGGCGAAATACCCACAGAGGCAACGAAGATTCTTCTGTGTTAGCGTCCATGGGCGCCATTGGTTTTCTATCCCGCAACGCCATGGCAGAACCTCGCGATCACGCGGATGACTTGCCCAGGAAGTTCTCCTTGGGCGAGATCATTTCAGGGGCATTAGCTATTGACGGCAGGGATCCTTCTGCAGCGTTGCCAGCGCTTCGAACGCCTTCGATGGAAGGCCACTTTGCATCAATTAACCGCGACACAACGGCTTCACACATCCGTAGGTTTCTTGAATGGGGCGTTCTTTTGCCGTATCTCGACGAGGGGACTTTCATGGAGCAGTACGACGCCATGTCAGCCACCAACAGCCACAATCGCAGCGATGAGAGCTTTGGCCCTTTGCAAATCTTTAACGTCCACATGGCAATAGCGATTGGCATTTTGATGTCTCCCGAGTCAACCCACTTGTCTATGCTTAGCACCAGCTTTCATGCAATCAGCATTCGGGAACTTCCCTCTATTTTGCGTTCTGAGGCAGCGCTTGAACACATACATTGCATGATCATGCTGCTTCTCTACTCGTTATTCAACTCCGCGGGTGGCTCAGCTTGGCATTTGCTAGGTTTGACAGTCAAGACCTGCATCTCTCTTGGTCTTCATAGGGAGCCTGATGCCCAGGCCGATTTGACAATCACCGAGTCAAATAGAAAGAAGTGGTTGTTTTGGAGTGTGTATTCACTCGATCGGTACGTACGCAGGTTGACAGGGGTTCCAGGCGTCTTTAATGACATCAGGTAGTACGTTGAGTCTAGTAATGGATCGCCCGCTTAGTATCCAAGATGACGATATATCTGTACGGGTAAGCAACGCTATGTCTGGTGCGTTTTGAACATGGACGAAACTTTTATTAATCATGCGGGATTAGATACCGACGGAGGAAGTTGAAACGCCGCTGTCAACTCAGGACCCTTCCAAGAGACTTTCAATGAGCCGTTATCTTATCCTCCACGCACAACTCGTGTCCAGCATTCGAAACAGTGACAGAAGCAGTATTCTCCTCGACTATGGTAACTTGAGCCATTGGCGAGATTTGCCCCCGAACATGGACCGTTCACAATCGACGGCGCAAACGGTCACGGACTTACTGCAACAGCTGTCTTGTCGAGCTTTGTCCCAGCTGGTGTATCCTACACTAGGAAACGAGGACAGCTTTAGTCTATTATTAGGGACTATTCACGATGTGGAGACTGAAACCATCACTGCCTGCGATCAGTTCATCAGTCGATGCTACAATCGGTTTATACACGGCAATTTCGTTGGCAGCTTTGTCGATGCGTATGACATTTTCCAAGCTGCAGTCATTTTCCTTTGTCTCACTTGGCGGTGCAATCGCACGACTCCAAGAGAAGGGCAGCTCGCCAGGGCATCCGAAATTATCAACAAAGCTTCAACTCTAGTTACCATTGTTGCTTCGAGATTTCCCGCTCTGTTCGCTTTCCAACGCGTCTTGCTAGCTCTATCAACGCGAATTATGGATGGGGAAAATTCAGAGCATCGTGTAAGCCCGTTGCCCTTCTCTTCTCATTGGAGTATTTATGTTGCTAAATGGTTTTACCAAAGGGGAAACTCTGGGAGGATTTCTCACCAATCATTCCCCGTCGTATTCAGCGACTGATTCGAAATACGTTCCCATATTCGCGAATCTGACACAGCATCTGTGATGAGACATCATGGGCAACACAGAGTATGATTTTGATCTGAGTCATCATCATGTAAGATCATGTGGCTCATCTGTAATCGTAGTCTCAGTGCGTTAAACTACATACCACCAAGCGGATCCGTGGGAATACAAACCATTAGAGATCTTGAGTGAAGCGTTCCTCTGGGTACGCCGAGTCCGGTGTCAAATGGTGCGAATGGAAGAAGTCACTCGGGCGCCTTGAACTGATCATTTGCCTGACGATCACACTTCCAGAGAAGCACCATTATCTGTTAAGCATCGCCCCAGTCTCGCTGAATGCGTGTGCCATTCTCGAAGTAACACCTGGGGTTGACAGGACCCATAAGTTTCACGACGTTTGGACCGATACAGACCAATGAATGGCCAAAATGGTGTCAGTTCGCTGGATGCACGCCGCCAGACATCAGGCCAGAACTGACTAGGAAACTCACTTTTCCGCTTGTGTCTTGGTATTGAGTGGTATCCCATGGTGAATGCGACGCTAACCCATCCACCGTGTCGATTGCCAACGCGGGCCAAGCCCGAAGACTCCTTCGTCATCGGACGTGCCCCGGATTGCTGAATAGAGAACCCCAGCTAACCCACAACCCATCGGCGGTTCTTAGAATCGCGGGGGATGGAATTGTTATGCGGGGATTGGGGATCTCTCCAGCGGTGTGGTTCACGGGCTGGCTGGCTCAGGTTCAGCCTGGCCACTGAGAGCGTAAGCTTGAAGGAAAGGGAAAACCATAAATACGCAAACGTCGCCGTTTCAAGTTTGGTCTGGTAAAGCAAACTACCTCAACTTCAATCTCTTTGCCCTCTTGTTGTTTTCACCATAATCGACCCCGAGATGGGTACTTCACTTGACTCAAAGCGCGGCTCTATCGACGCCAAAGTTGGAATAGAACTGGAAAACGCACCAGTTCGCGATCCTCTTCTTGACCCCTATGACCTGATCAAAGATAAGTCCCCGGAAGAGCTTCGTGCTCTGGACAAATCGGTTCGAAAGAAGTTGGACTGGAAGTTCTTACCCATGGTCTGTGCCATGCTGATGATGAAGTAAGTGACATTTCTTAGGTCTGCAGCTTGTCTCGTAATTAATCCCCAGAGATCGGCGCCTGATTCTGTTTTCACTTTTGTGTAGTTATCTCGACCGTATCAACGTTTCCAACGCCCGCCTTGCTGGAATGCAAGAAGATTTACACATGTCTGACACGATGTGGTCTGCTGGAATCTCACTATTTTATGTCGGATACATCATCTCGCAAGTTCCTGCGAACGTCATAATTGCCAAAGGCAAGCCCAGAGTACTGCTCCCCATCTGTATGCTTGGTTGGTCCTTTGTAACAATCTGCATGCCTGCCGTCACCGCTGGATGGGGATTCCTTCTCTGTCGTTTCATGGTCGGGGTCTGTGAAGGCCCTTTTGTGCCGGCGGTGTCACTTCTGACCTCGTCGTGGTACACGAAACATGAGTCTCCTCTTCGTATGGGCATTTGGCACGCCGGCAATACCATCTCTCAAGCAATTTCTGGACTTCTTGCGGCTGGAATTCTCAAAAACATGAACAATATTGCCGGGATGTCGGCTTGGCAATGGTTTCTCTTACTCGAAGGTATGATCACCCGTCCACTCGGTTAGACGCTGGCCTTCAAACTGCTAACGCAAAATAGGCATTGTCAGTATCATGGTTGCTCTTGCCAGCTTTTGGTTCATTCCAAACTTCCCAGAGTCAACGGGAACATATTTCCTCACGGCTGAAGAATCGCAAATGGCACAATACAGGCAAACTGTGTCAGCCGGAGGCCGTTCTGAGGACGATGAGGGTGACTATTGGGGTGGTGTATGGATGGCATTGAAAGATCCGTTCACTTACTTTTTCTCCGCCATTCACTTCTTTCTCATCATTGCACAGTCCTACAAGGACTTTTTCCCATCCGTACGTGACTCATCCTGATGAGGCTATTTTCTCATTGACTGACAATCTCAGCAGATTCTCGCCACGCTGGGCTTTGGGGACACCACCACATATCTTATCCAAGCCCCACCGCCAATTATTGCGTTTTTGGTGACGTTGGCAGTATCTTGGTCGTCGGGTCGGATGTTGGAGCACGGATATCACATCATTGTGCCGATTCTCTTAACGCTTGTTGGTTGCATCGTTATGATCACGACCCTCAACGTTGGCGCTCGTTACTTCTCCATGATTTTGCTGGTCACTGGCCCATTTGTCGGTCTAAACGTAAGTCCGAACTACCAATCATCGCATTTCTCGATTGCTTTCATATCTGACCACTGTGTCAAATAGCTTCAAATTTCGTGGGAAACCACAGTTGTGCCACGTCCCCGTACCAAGCGAGCTGCACTGATTGCAATTGCAAACTGTGTATCCTCCGTGTCCCACTGGTTCACCCCATACTTTTTCCTTCGCAACCAAGAACCCTATTATCAGACTGGAGGTGGGGCTATCATTGCTGGATGTGGATTGACTGTGATCTTTGTTCTCGCTGCCAAATGGTACTGTCACAGGAAGAATTCGGAGCTGGAAGAGCAAGAAAGGCTTGCTGGTCAGCCTAAAGGTTGGAGGTTCGCAACATGAAAAGGCCATACTGGGTATTGCGGGAATGAATGGTCGACCATTTGTCTCCCAGGTGCATTTCCTTCATGCCATATGAATGGACTGTGGAAATCACACCAACTACCACATGAGTTGGGAATGTTCCAAATGACAATAAGTATGGCATGAATCACCAGCAATGCGCACGATTCTCCATGTTCTTTTGTGTCGTGACTAGCAGCAGACCGATACTAAATAATGGGAGACTTTCAATCCCTCTTCCTGGGGACTGTAGTACCCAACACCAATTAATATGCGGTATCATACAACGCTGTCACAACTTATGTAACCTGGGAACCTCAGGACTCGAAACGCTCCTTTCTTAGTTTCTCGCCAGAGCTTGAGATGCAACGCCGGCATAGTCTATTTCGATGGGTTCCAACACAATTTACGACGTGGTTGACTAATCTATTACATGGTTGGCTCTTGTTGTAGACTTCGTTGCTGGGACCTCAGATCATAACAATGGATAACGACCATGTGAGTTCGACATCAATTGCATTTGACTTTTTGATTAACAATGTATATGATGCAGTGATTGTCTACTTCTTATCTTATGAGGCTCGTTACAGGGTGTATTGGTATAGCGGGCTCTTTTCTCCCATGCTATCCAACTGCTCTTGAGAATATTGTTGGCGGACATCATGTTCAGAAAGCATCGCCTTCTTCTTATTCAAAGACCACAACAGAAACTCCAGAACGAAGGCTGAAATGAGACCTAGGCAAATGATGCCGAGAGAAGTTCCATATCCAGTGGGATACCGAGGGCCTTCTTTATCTAGAAAGACATTGGTTCCGATTAGACCTAAAGGGTAAGTTAGCCATACTTCTGTAACAGCCTTCGAATGGAATATTTACATACTTCCAAAATTACCAGCTGCAAGAAGCCATGCAATACCGATTGAACGTTTCCATGAAGGGGCTAGATTATTGCCAATCCATGCCGTGATGCCTGGCAACAAAGGATAGATACCGATTTGGGCCAATACAACGCCAACGTACATACTTGGTACGTTGTTTGCAACATCTGATGAGAATCCAAACAACACTCCAAGAGCAACAGCAAGTACGATCATCGGCCCAGCTATGAATGGCATCCGCCACGAGAAGCGATCAGAGAACCTGCCGGTGATCCACGCCGACAAACCACCGCAGACGTAAGGGGGGATGGTTAGAAGTTGTGCCTTTTCGGTTGGGAATCCGAGCTGTTTGATGATTTGCGGCATAGTGAACTTGAAAGCGGCATTGGGGACTGAGTTTGCCCAAGCAAGTAAGATCCCAAGCCCAATCTTCCAGTCAAGCATGGTTTCGAGGAGCAAGCGCCAAGATAACCTATCCCCCTCTTGGGTCTGGGAGCGAACGCCTGAAAGACGAAGCCGCAGATCGACGAATCTTTTCTCATCTTCGCTGAGCCAGCTAGCTTTCTCTGGAGCATCGAGGATCAAAAACGGCATGACGAGTCCTGCGGCAATAGTTATCGTTCCCTCAAGAAGGAATATCCATCTCCAGCCTTCAATGCCACGAAGTCCGTCCATTCGAGCTATTCCGAAAGCAAGCAACCCACTCAGTGCACCTGAGAAAGCACTGGCAGTATAAAATATTGCTAGCCGTTGTTGCAGTTCGTGCCGCGGATAAAAGGTGGTGACGATGTATACAGCTCCGGGAAAGAAGCCGGCCTACGACATCAAACAAGGAGATTAGCTCAGGGAGTCAATGTTTTGGAAGAAAGCTTACCTCGCATAGCCCTAAGAATACTCTGCAGACCACCATGCCCTGAAAGTCTTTGACGACTCCCATCAAAGTCATTACGGTCCCCCATGAGAGTACGAGAAACGATAACCATAGGCTCGGACGGATCTTCTTAAGGACAATGTTGGAAGGAATCTCTAGTTGAGCAAAGTTAAGCCAGACTCTTATCTCGAACGTCAAGCAAAGCAAAGCATTTGATCATACCGAAAATGATGTAAGGAACGAAGAAAATGGTGCTCGCAATGTTGTATTGGTTGCCCGTCAACTTCAGGTCGACGTCCATGCCCTCGATCTTTGCGTTGCCGATGTTCCCTCGATCGATGTGGGACAGAAGATACAGAAAGCCCAAAATAGGGATGAGACGATAATCAATCTGTATTACAACATCATAAGCACATTTCGTCCAGCCACAAAGTAGCTAAGCAAGAGACAGAGAGTGAAATCTCCTATTCCTGATTACCTTTCTGACGACTTTCTGGCCCGCCTTCCCCTCATAGCTTCTCATAAGCTGTGCATCGTCGAAACTGAGCCCGGCGTAGGGGTCTGAGGCCCTCTCCAGCTCCAGGTGCTTGGCATCAGGCTTCGGAAGTCCAGACTGCGTGTGAGTTGGTAGGCTATCATGGGCCATGATTACTGCGAGGCAAGATGAAGACGCGTTCTTGGCGATTGGTGGGGATTGGCAAACCCGTAAAGCAAATTACAGCAACACATGAAAGGTGGCTCATGAAAAAGCTGCGGCATGCCTCACTTTCTGTGTTCTATACTAGGGACTATCGGACAGGTTCCGTTGCAGCTAGCCATTGAATGTAGATTTTCTGGGGTCCCCGCAATGTCTCCGGACGTTTGCTAGCTCAGTCTCCGCTTCCTCTCCGCAATCTCATCGTGTAACTTGGGGTCGTTCATCTGTTGCCTTTGTGGAGAATTGAAACCGCCGGCCTATGCCAGCACACCAAGGACGGAATGGGGTTCGGTGGTGGTCCGGAGACTCTCCGTAACCAGCGTAACCGGAGCGATTCCGGGACCAACCATATTCTTCGGCAATATTCCAGACTCATGACTAGCCATCTCAAAAATAGAGCATCCAATGGGGCGGCGTTCGACTAATTGCGGCAAAGCTTCCTGCTGACCAGTTTGTCACACGAATTGCATGCCTAGGTGGCTTCTTGAGGCTGATGTCGTTTGCTTTTCTGCGGTTCCGGCAGCAAGCTGTCGTTCTCTACATCTTTTTCATTGGCTTTTAACAAGACCTGCCGATACAAGGTTATCAACTTCAACACCGTACGACATTCTGACTTCGGAAAACTTTTGGTTCTACCCCCAAGTTCTATAATGGCACCGGGCACTTACCCGGACTTCGAGGACCTACCCCTGGACAAGAAAGGGCCCCATGGCAATGCGTGGGGACTCTGGGGGCCGGATGATCAGCTTGGCACTCTCAACCTCCTTACCGATGATGTTGTCGCAAACGCCGCCAAAGAGAACATTATCACGGGGCAGAGAATTTCTCTCAAGTCAGTTTGTGTTTTCTCTCTTGGACATTGAATTTTGCTGAGTATGGTTTTGTGAGTAGTTGGTCCATGACTGGTGCTTCTTATCCAAAGTTTGCGAGAAACTTTCTTGAGTTACATACCATAAACAAAGCGCCTGTTAAACACGCGCATGATGACGAAGTATGCGGAAATTCCCGGAGGAGAGGAGGTTTTGGCAGTCATAAGGCTAACGCCGCCAACCTTAGTGGAGCTTCAACTCGCAATGTAGCTCGCAATGGGATGGATTTCGACATTATGCTTATCAAGAAGAAGCTGTAAGTTGGTCTGCAATGTTATCAGCCGTCATAGCACAATTACTGAGCACGAAGTTTCTGACCCAGTACAGTTGTATTACATGGGGCGCACTGCGGAAGACTTTGCTAAGTCCACAATCCCCAACGGGATACAACGTAAGTGTTGGAGGTCTCAACGCCTTATTTTGACTAAAGCTCTAACTGGACACAAGATGCCGCAAGGAAAGGCATTGCTGGTCGAGCTATCTTCGTCGACTGGTATGGTTGGGCTCAGAAGCGAGGCCTTGATATTGATGCTTTCAGCTCGTACGAGGTGACATTTGACGAGATTATTGAGGCGATGCAAGATCAAGGCCTTCATCAAGACATTGTTCGACCAGGAGACATTTTTGTCATTCGTTTCGGGTATCTTGCCCAGTACGAGTCGATGAGCCAGGAGAAGCGAGAGAGACTCGACAAGCTCTATCGAACAACGAAGCCTGACAACATCGGCATCAAGCCATCTCGAGATTTACTGAAGTTCCTATGGAACAAAAGGGTAGCTGCGATCTGCGGGGATACAAGATCGCTAGAAGTTTGGCCGTGCAAAGACATAGAATGGCATCTCCATGAATGGCTGTTGGCTGGATGGGGCATGCCCATTGGGGAACTATTCTACTTGGAAGATGTCGCCCATCTCTGTTCCTCCCTTGGGCGGTACACCTTCTTTTTGTCGAGCTCGCCTATGCACGTAAGTTTTTCTTAGCTTTTTGCTGCATTCACTTGGTCTAACTACTTCGTGAACAGGTACCGGGGGCGGTCGCAAGTCCACCCAATGCCCTCGCATTTTTCTAATCACGTATCCTGGGGCACGTTATTAACAGCGTGTCTGCAAAATATGTCCAGCATCCATTGGCTGGCCGCGCTGTACATGTATAATGACAGGGATCGCGAGCTGCTATGGGGAAGATGGTGAACAAGAAAGCATGTGTCCGGTAGCTGTTGTTCCTGCGACTCGTACGAGCTGCATCCTGTATTCATCCTAGTAAACGTGCGCCGTGTATACATTTTGAGACTTGTGAAGCATGTGATATAAATGTTGAGATCCAGTACTGGTCAGAGTACCCTTATGCCGTGGCTTTAGTGGCCGCCATATGAGCCTACGGCAAAAGCTCAAATCAAGCAGTTAGACATGTTCTAGACCGATAGAGCAACGCAGCTATGGGCCTCTGCCGCTATTAGTTGGATGGAGTACTTTTCATTTCTAAGTAGATAGTATGGAAATATAGCAACTATCGATCTCTGCCGCTAGCACCTAAGCTCTTGTCCAGGAACTTCCAAGCTTCCTCGACCTCTTCTGGAATATCCACATGGACGAGAAAACCTTTGCCATTGGGCCCGTATCCATTCGCATCGTCCCTCAAACGAGGTATTTCACCCAAGAGAAGATCGACGAAACGCCTCATACTCCATAGTCCATCTATTCCCATGCTTTGACCATCTCGATTCAGATATCTGAGTTGGGCCAGTGGATCACCGTGTGCCGACTCAACATGTTCCGATTGAACGTGGACCTTGGGCGTAAACGTTGGCCAGCTAACAACTCGGGGCTTTTTGCCCTCACTACCTGAGTATGTTTTCTCGAATGTCGCGACCGTTCTCCTTGACATCGTCGGATCCTGCACAACAACGACAGATCTTGGTGACGAGACGCCACAAGCCTGCAGGACTTTTCGGGACTCGGATGCATTAGCTCCGCAATTGGTAGACTGGTCTTCGACGACGACGAGCAACTTATTGCGGTCACCTGGGAGCACTGTTGCACCATTTGAGCCTGCGTCGAACACGCGCATTCCAAACCATCTCTCTGCAATCATCTGCAGGACACGAGCCTCGGGTTTTCCTTGAACTTGGTCGGCGATCTCGTTATAGATCGGATGTTTTGCCACAGCCTCATACAAGAAGGGGGTAGAGTGGCCGATGCCGCCACAGAGGACCAGCACTGTGTTTCTTCCATTGCTGTGGTTATGGATTAGTCGATGGCATTCAAGACTGCTGATTCTGTAACAAATCGAACGACCGCAACTTACAGATCAACAACAATCTGCCCCTGCCCAGTCTCGTCACTTTCCCTTTTGAACGCATGGAAGACAGTGTCTGCCAGCGAGAGAACCGAAGATGCACAGAAGACAATGGCGTCAATCGGCAGCTCTGATTGACTACTATTGACGTCAGAGCTTGGCAAGGACTTGAAGAACTGGTTGACACCCTTCGCCCCGTGAATTGCTTCGTCGGCTAAAAATGAAGAGACTGAGTTGACTGCATCTGCTGTTCTATTCATCGTTTTACTTGATTACGGTTCCCTGAAGTTGATATGGAGAGACAAGTCGGGGTTCATGTGATGCAAACTGCAAGTTTTCTTATCATCCCTGAACTCCGCATCTCTTCGTTTATGGGCAGATCGTGTCGGGGGCTAGCTATATTTGGAAACTCCGCCGTAAGCCACACTCTGTCACTCAGCCGCGAGTCCGCGACGGCCAACTTGTATTATTGATGTTGCTTGACTGAGACAGAACTATTCGCCATGGTCACATTCTGAATTAAATGGTACTTACACATGCATCGTCGTCTCTAGCGATTATGGCAGGTCAGGCCGTTAGACGCACAAGTTTCTATCTTCGTGAATAATTCCTTGACCCAAAAGTTGAATCCTTCAAACCTTTTCTACGGGATTGTTTCTAAATATAAGAATGAGCAAGTGATTGTTGCTACGTATCTCCAATTGATGAATACTAGATGAAACAATATTGAGCAGCCGAACTTGAACTATTACTGGGCACCTATTTGCCTTGTCTGACTTTTCATACGCATTGCGACCGCCAAAATAGTACCATATCAAGAACACTAATTTCCCTAGCAACATAGAACGCATATACATCTCCCGGCCATATGATCTTCACTGCTCTGCAAAAGCATGTCAACCATCGTCATTAGAGCAGAACATGCAAAAAGTTATCCTACCCTCACAGCTCAAAGACGTGATTCCCACGGCCTTTAACTTGCGGAGTTTTGATTCATTATTAATCAAAAGTCCGCAGTCCATATTCGACTCCGCCGGCTGTAGTAGGCCACAGTCATGTATTGTTTCAAAGTGGGTGTCCCGCGCTCTTGGCAAGATTTAAGGATACTGAATCGTGACAAGCTGGTTGGATTATCTCGAATGTCTCAGTAGAAAGACTGACTTGGCTACGTCAATATTCGTATTCGGAACCTGACGGCCCCATCACCATTCCGCTCGGTCAAAGGTTCTCGCCTCGAACCGTACGCATGGATATAGCAAAAATAATATTTAAGAACATCATAGTATCCATTAGGAACTACACTTCTATTAGGTAGTCATCATCGAGTTTCAAGATACTATAATTCTCGCCTTACGACATGGCATCGACGACGTTAAAAAGCAGAGTAGTCCACCTTGCTGCTGCAGGTCAAGCCGCCAACCTCGAAACCCGCCCAGCTCCCTCTTCAGGTCCCGGCAGCGTGGTGATTCGCGTTCTGGCCGTTTCAGTCAGGGCCAACTCTCCGCATGTCTATCAGAATCCTGACAGCGGGCACCCTCTACCTTTTCCATTCGTCCCCGGTTTCGCCGCGATCGGGAGGATATCCGAGATCGGGCCTGATGCTACCAAGTTGAAAACTGGACAGCTCGTGTTTTTCGACCCATACATTCAGGCCCGAGATCGCGGCGGCATATACATCTCCGGCATGATGGAAGGCTTCGATGAAGGTGGCCGTAAGCTCTCTCACGGAGAGTTCAGGGACTCCACCTACGCGGAATTCGCCAGAGTGCCATTGGAAAATTGCCATGTCTTCAATGAAGAAAGAATTCTTGGCGACATCTCACAAGGAGGACTCGGATACTCTATAGAGGATCTCACCCACCTCTTCAGTATGCTTGTACCGTTCGGTGGGCTTGCGGACATCGACATCAAGGCTGGCGACACCGTCATCATCGCACCAGCAACTGGACGCTACGGAAGCGCAGCTGTCCACCTCGCACTTGCGATGGGCGCGCACGTTGTCGCGACTGGGCGCAACTGCGAAGTCCTTCAGAAGCTTGCCAGGATCAGTCCCCGCGTATCACCTGTTTGTCTCGCCAACGTCATTGAGCAAGACATCTTGTCACTCAAGAAAGCGTGCCGTGGATTGGCTGATGCTTTCTGGGACATGTCGCCGGCCGCAGCGGCAAACTCGAGTCATTTCAAGAGCTGTATGAGCGTTCTGAGGCACGGGGCGCGTGTGAATTTGGAGGGCGCTGTCTATTCCGGGGCTGACTTTGGGTACATGGACATTATGGGTCGAGGGTTGACGATCAAAGGAACATGGATGTGCACTCCTGAGCAAACCCGGAGACTCATCAAGATGGTCGAAACTGGCGTGCTTCCTCTTGGAGAACGGGCTGGAATGGGGCCAGTTCGAAGTTTTGCGCTCAAGGATTGGGAACAAGCATGGGATACGGCGACTGAGAAAAGAGAACCGGGAGAGATAGTCATTATGCCTTGGAAGACGCAGTGATCGAGTTTGAGGTTGTGAGTCTAAGAGTTGGATAGTGCGCAACAGAGTTCCAACTTAAACTTGCGAAGGTCTTCGCACTAACGCTACGGTAGTTGTTGAGAATTGTGCAGCTGGTCTCGTGTGCCCTCGCGTGGATGGACAATTGTTATTGGCCAAAAACCGAAACCGATAAATACTTTGGCTTAGGCGAGAATGAACTGATGTAGTTGGCTGAGGTGATTGATTATTGCTGTTACCCGACCAGCTCAACTCCTGGAGCAACGCGTTCATCTCATTCTGCCCCCTTTTTGCGAACCAACGATTGGCGCAAGTCTTCATATTTCTCGTACATCTAGCAGTTCGGTTGGATGCCGTGCTACCCGAGTGGGCATGGTTAATTTCTTCGCGGGCTAGATCGACCCACGACGGGGTTCACTGGCCTTCAAGCGCAAGTGTCTGGGCCAGGGGCAAGTGTCAATTAAACGAGTTGAGAAACGTGTATATAAACTATCACGATTCCTTGGCGATCTACATCTGGTCTTCGAACTCTTCACACGCTCATTGAAACATTATTAACGCCAACTACGGAGACAGGATCTCTCGTCGCTCGTTTTTAAATCGACGCAAAACTCGGCAAAATGCGGAATTTGGATCTCGCCGTTACCATCGTCCTAGCCCTGGGGGTCAAGGCTGACATCAACCCCAACTACGAATATGGCAACATGTTCTACCTTGGTCCCACGACCGGTGGCCAATACATCACCAAGGCCACCTACTCTATGGAGGTCCCTGCGCCTCCGAAAGACTGGGTTAAAACCAATGAGAATGAGCGTTGGCTTTCCCTGTGGATTGGCGTTCAGAACAACCCGAGCAATGGGGATGTCCTGAAGATGAACTTCGTTCAGCCCTTGCTCAACTGGGGCCCTGACAACACTGCCTGGGGCTGCAGCGCTCCCAACACTCAGTGGTGTGTCGCGACCAGCACTTACACCCCTGATGGGCAGATTGGACAGCCGTACGTGGAGGTCGAGGAGAACGCGACCCTCGACTTTGAGAGTAAGTCATGCCTGTCTTGATCATGAAGTTAACGGTTTTTGACAAACTTGCGTCAAGTCTCTCTCAACTCTGCCACCGACCAGATCGACCAGAAGGTCTACAACAAGGGCAAGCTTCTATCTTCTGAGTCAGATTGTGAGTTGTTCCAAGAATGAATTTACTTGCATAAGCTGGCGACTAACCATTGCCACAGCTAAGGGCATGAGACCTGCCGTCTTTTACTCGGGTAACGAGTGCTACGGCGATGGCTGTGGCACTCTCGATGCCTATGCCTACAACAACATCACCCTCGTCTTCAACCAGGCCGTTCAAAATCTGGGTGATTTGGTAACTTACACCAACGCCACTCACACCGAATGGCAAACCAAAGACAACGGAATCACCTGGACCGTTGATTCCATCACCATTGACAAGGACAATCTCACCCAGTGATCACGCAGTTCCGTCTGATGTTGATATCGCATTCTACTGTTCTTGTATATTATTCTTTGTTGTAGATATCTCTTCTCGTCCCCGACAGCACAAGGCTTAGTACACCTGTCAAAATAAACATTTCATCGATAAGGTGCAGACGCCGGTTCGTATGGGTGTCTAACAGCGCTCTCTGCTGTACATTTAGATGATCTTTCGTCTCCTGCCCAAGATTCAGCAAGGGAATGTTGATGGAATTTCGTGTCGCTTCAAAGGATGAATGAAATCATGACACAAACTTCCCCTCCTCTCATCGAAAGTCTGGACGCGCCAATGCGTATCCGACCACCGCGGAAGCAAGCACGTGGCTAAAGTGATGGCGTAGCACAGGTGATATCTAAATTATCTCCGCCACTGAATCCGAGAGGCGGACCCGTCTCGGAGGAAAACTTTCCCGTTTAGGAAGTTTCGCTCTCCGACGCCCCAGTCTTACCGTCGATGTGAGGGTCAGTTGATCAACACTGCCGTCATCCAAATCCCCAGCTGCAATCGCAAGGCACTGATTCGCAAAATAATGGACCGTTGTCCTGCCTTTTTTTTTTCCGGGATTCGCAGTCCAATGTACGTAGCTTAATTCCGATCTGCTAAGTCGCTGTACTTGTGCTTCCAATGTGATTTGCTCGGAGGCTCAGTCATCTAAACTGACACAACTCGCACACTAGCCATGTATGAGCTAACTGAACATCAAGATGGAATTGACCATTCCCAACACAGCGGCTCTCCGCATCAGTTTGCAGTGCCGTCGGACTTTGGCATTATCCCCAACTCGGAGATTTAACTTCCTCATCTTGGCGACAGAGTTATGGAGACGCTGTCATACAGAGAAGGAATAAAAGTCGGCTTCGTTGTCACCTTCTGATGAACTTCTTGTGCCAACAAGCATCAACTCCTTTTTTTCCTCAGTTGGTGTTTTCTGGTGCATCATCCGGCATTCAAATATTACCTAACAGCCTCACTCAAACTCACCTTTTCGCAATGGCTCCTACAAACCCCAACTACGCGAAGGATCAGCCTGCAGGCTTCGTCAACCGCATTGAGAAGGTCGCAATAGTCGGTGTAAGTACAGAAAGAAAACATTGAATGGTTTCATCAATAAATTGGAAACTAATATTTCTTAGGCCACTGGCACAATGGGCAAGTTCGTGACTGAAGAACTTCTGAAAGGCGGAAAACATACTGTGACGGCTATCACGCGCCACGACAGCAAGTCGAAGCTACCGGAAGGCGTCGTAGCGGCCAAGGTCAACTATGACGATGAGATTTCAATCGTCGAAGCCCTCAAGGGACAACAATATCTCATAATCACCTTGAACACCTTGGCTCCTCCAGAAACCCAACTTAGGCTTGTCAGAGCCGCGGCCAAGGCCGGCGTCCCCTACGTGATGCCCAACGCGTGGTGTCCCGATCCGAAAAACGAAGTTTATCAGAGGGACAGCCTCCTCGGTCGCGCCTTCCAAGGTGCGATCAAGGAAATCGAGCAGCTCGGTGTGAGCAGCTGGATCGTCATGTCTCCGGGCTTTTGGTACGAGTACAGCCTGGGCCTGTCCTCTGACACGTATGGTTTCGACATGAAGAAGAAGTCGCTTATTCTTTTCGATGACGGCAATGTCAAGATCAACACTTCAACCTGGCCGCAGTGCGGACGCGGCCTTGCGTCGTTTCTCACTCTCAAGTGGCTGCCCGAGGACGAGAACGACAAGTCTCCCACGATTCACAAGTGGGCCAACGATGTTTTCTACATTTCGAGCTTTTTGGTTTCGCAGAGGGACATGTTCGAGAGTGTCAAGCGTGTTACAGGCACAGTGGAAAGTGACTGGACCATCACCCATGAAAACGCCCAGGAGCGGTGGAAGGCCGGTCACGATGCGCTCAAGAAGGGGGATCGAACTGGGTTTTCAAGACTTATGTACAGTCGTCTTTTCTTTCCTTCGAACGATGGTGACGTTGAGCACAAGTATGGACTGGCGAATGATTTGCTCGGGTTGCCGAAAGAGGACATTGATGAGGCTAGCAAGGAGGGTGTACGAATTTGTCTGTCTGGTCAGTATGCCAATTATGGCAAATCTTCTTAACGTTTTGTCGGGATAGTAATTCGAGCTGGATGTTTTTGTGAGTAGAAAGATATATAGATTATTTAACTGATTGGTTTATTCTATTTGGAGGACCAGCCATGGCTTGGCCCATGTCTGTTTTTGTTATCGTATGTTGCTTTCGTGTTAAGATCCGACCAACGCTTGCTGGGAACTTTGCTCCACGATGTTTGTGACTGGTCGGTGTTTTGGACCATCTGATAAATCTCCGTGGCCGACAACGCGACCCGCGGGGGTCGAAGCGTGGCTGGGCGCTCGGCATCCCACCGGCGGACCTCAGAGCTTGGTAATGACTTCGATGTTCCAGGAATCCATACTTAAAAGACGATATGCTTTCCCTTCATGTTGCTCTTTGATACATGCATTCAGCAACACATTGACATCTTTGGATAAATACTTTCTCAGCAAAACACTTACAGTTCTTTCCGCGATTGCCGCCATTATGGACAACGAAAAGACTCACGAGGTGGTCCGAACCATCAACGCTCCAATTTCCGATATTTGGGCGCTCATTGCTGCTTTTGGCTCCGAAAGACTTTGGTTTCCTGGAGTCATCAAATCTAGCCTTGAAGGATTCGGAATCGGCTCCGTCCGCACCCTCACGTTCGACAACGGCACCGTAGTCCACGAACGGCTCGAGATTGCGGACCCCGAAACGCACACCATCAGTTACCTCATTCTCGACGGTGTCCCGAACACAACCAATCCCCGTGGTACGCTTCGTCTCACCGCTATTGACGAGACCAAAACGCAATTCAGCTGGTCCGGGGCATCGGACTGGACGGAGCCGAGCTTCAAGCCGACGCTGGCAGGGATCCTCGATACGATGTTCTCGGGCTGCTTAGACTCCATTGAGGCCAAGCTGAAGTAGTTCAGAAGCTTATAAGAGTCGATTTTCTGTCAAGGGAAGAATTACATGAAGGAACTATGTACATAGGGCTGGAGCAAAAGAAGCTTCTGATTAGTTTGTGCCCAGCACATGGCGCAAGGCCCGTAGACGGTGCCCAGAGGTAGCAATACCATACCAGTCCGCCCCGCCTGCCTGACTTCGAACTCCATAGGTGCAGTGTTACATTTGTGAAGCTTGCTGTTGGGTATCCGGTCGGTGAACAGTTTAGTCTTGGCGATCGTGGCGGTCGTGCTTCTTGCCCTTCTTGCACGGACGCTCAGGAGCGGGATCGGCGCCTAATCCATGTTTAGCAACGATTCTGTCTAACTTGGCAATGCTTGTTTATCTACCGACTGCCGATAATCCGCAGAAGCATCACGGCATCAGACTGTTCTGGTTGAGAAAACTGGGATTGAGAAACCTCAAACTTTATACAAAACTCCACACCCTACTTAATTACAAAGAATACCTAGTAAATCTAGTTCGTACCTTGCTCGCCGACAATCTTCTGCAGGCTGACCATGGCGTTCTCCAGCAGGTTCATCTCGCCAGGGTTGTTCTGGGTGTAACGGGAGTTGAACTTCATGATGCCTTTGGCCTTCTTGTAGGTGGCAATATCAATGTTGATGGGGGTGCCAACGACGTTCCAGGCGATAGACTCGGTGCAAGGAGGGGTGGTGAGGGATCCAGAGTACCTTGGACAAAGTCAGTATGTGATTTGAGTGGTAGCGCGGTGCGTAAGGGAATAACATACTGGTAGATAGTGCTCTTGGACAGGTGGCTGGAGAGGGCGCTGAAGTCCAAGGGGCCAGTAGCGGCGTGAGCTCCAACAGTCTTGACCTGGTCGACGTTCTTGAAGATGGCGGCCAGGATGGGGTCGGTGGTCTCGGCGACCTCGATCAGGAAGCCAACGACGGCAAGGGAGGAAGAGCCTACGTTTCGTGTCAGTTACATGGCCGAGAAACAATACCATGCGTGATCCAAACTAACCGTTACCAGCCTCAGACTCCCAGACAAAGTGGACCTCGAGAGGGTAGTGCTCGCCGTTGATGCGGTGCTCGCTCGGGGTGTGGAAGTGGAACTGGCGGAGGGTGTAGTCCTTGCCGCCGTTGCTCATGGTTCCGTTGGCGCGAACCTCAAGAACGCCGTTGAGGTTCTCCAACTCCGTACCCTGAGGGTAATCGGCGGGAGCGAAAGTAATGGTGGAACCCTGAACCTGCTTCGTGTTCGAGTCGAGGACGTTGATGGGAGACTGGTTCTTGCCGAGAGCGCAAGCAGAGTTGTTGGGGGTCAGAGAGTGCCAGTTCAGGGGACCGTTCATGGCGTCGAAGCCGTAAGTGCCCTCGGCTCTCTTGAAGAGGCTGGTGCCATGGTGGCAGAAAGCCGAAACGGCGGGGATGAGAGAAAGAACAGCGGCGGCCTTCATTGTGAAATCAAGAGAATGATCGTATGTTGCGAGTAGAAAAGAATGACTGTGCTCTGTGAGTTGAGTTGAGAGTAACACTACGAAACATCAGATCGAAAGAGTGGCAGATCTGAAGGTAGATATACACCAACACTGCAGCGTGACGGTCGATCGTGGGGTCCGGGAAGGCACGACTTGGAGATGCGATATTAATTTCGTGGAGTCATGATGGGAGATACGTGGGTTGGGAGCAACGTCTTGGCAGGTTTGCCTGGCCAGAACAGCAAAACACCAAGCCCCCCTCTGGGCTCGCTACAAGCACTCTGCTAGTCCGCAGCTTGAGTACGGAGGTGCAAACCTCTCCGTAGCCACGTGCTTGGCAAATCAATCGCGGACTGAAGCAGGGGACGAACGGCAGGGGTGAGAGTCAGCGGCCAGGAAACACATGACGAGAATGAAGGGGAGACTGGAATCCCCATGGTCAACACAGCAAGGCCCCTGAAAGAAGCGCCTATGGAAGGGACCTGAAAGAATGCCCGAAGCAGGTTGTCATCAAAAAAGTCAAATTGGCGAGCGCTTGGCGGGAGAGCGTCGCTATGCCGGTGGAGGCGCGTTAACATTGACATCGTCCCGTGTGAACACCACTTCCCGCGGTGATAGATGTCAGCAAAAGGCCAAGACTCTTGATCGGCCGATATCCATGGACGAACAAGAAAAACAATTCGCCCATTCAGCGGCTGGTGACCCAGCAAGTCGGCGCCGACGCAGCGGCTGGCACGCGGCTGACTCGTGGCATTTTTAGCCACAGTCATCAATCTCATTCAAAGTCCGTCAAGAATAGCCGCCTGTCTGGGATAAAGCCGGTCCAACGTTCCTGACTGAAAACCGTCCGAACTCGATACCACGGGTATGCGAACGGCGCCCTTGGTGGAAAAGTAACGGGCAAGACTAGTCTGGTTTCATGGCCAAGGAGGAGGGACAGATGTTGGCGGATGAAAATGCAGCGTCATGATGCGATGAAGCCGACGCCAAGAACCAGGTACAAGGCCCTGGAGTCTCTACACCGGTAGCAAAACGCCTTACCGCGTACGTACGTTAGTAGTCAATAGGGCCGGCCCAGTATAAGGCAAGGGAGAGCGTACGTGTGAAGGTGAAGGCGGAAGAAGAAGACGAGCTGCAGATAGACTGAAGCCTGCGTGGTTGATGCTGGTCAAGATAAAGTTTAGGGCCCAGAAGGGCTATGCAGCCAGCGGCATCTGACCCGTCTGATTGGAGCCTACAGGGCTAAAGAGGGTGCCGAGAGATGAGCAGGTTCAGAGGCCAAGACTCAACGGCCCAAGGGGGAGGGTTGCCGGTGGACTATTTTAACACACAGCCACGTTGGTCTGCGACTCTACTGCGGTACGCCAGCTCAAGCGCTCTAGATCTTTCCTTTTTACTTTTGTGAGTACTGACGTATCTTACTGCGGTACGGTAAGTGCAACCGGAGGAGCTGTCTTCAGGCTGCTCCGTGCTCTCTCCATCTTCTGTACTAGATAAAATAGAGTAAGTACTTGGGTTGTGTAATTCCTAGCACCAATCTGGGATGATGAACCCAGCACACCACCGAGTACCTACAAGTCCGTGTTCCCCTCATCTTAACTGCAATTGTTTGCCAAGCCGTTCGAGTCCATTTGATCTCGAGAACGGATGGCTGGCTTGGCGGGAACACGCTTGGCGGGTATAGACGCGGCGTTCTCTGGAATTTCCAAGAAACGTCCAAGAAAAGTCCAAGACTCGTCTAAGCAATCCAGCCTATGGAAGAGTCTGTACCGCAGGACCAAGACCCGGGGACTCAACCGACTTGCTTATTCGAGATTGGCGCCGCCGTTTTGCTCGTGGCTTGGAGCGGGCGTACCGGCACCTTGGAACCGGCACTGCAGCGGGCTGCCCACAGAAATCCTTCACATATGTTTTCTCCGATCTCGTTATGTAAACTTACAGATACAGCGTCCAACATGTCGATATTGACAATGATTCGGGGGAAAGAGTGAGAGACTGAATAGAAGTAGGAGGCTGAAATGTTTTTTTTTTCTTAATTCATGGGTAAGGGCACCCAGGGGTAAATGTCGCCTACCTTAGTCATTCCCGCCGCGACAGCTTGCCCGCCGCGGTAAAGTTCATCTCTTGGCGCACTAAATTCCAGAACTGCAGCGCTTTGAGCCCTCCACTCATCATTGGTCACCTGTGTTCGTACTGCTCATACTGCCGAGTGGACCTCTATCAGAATAATTCCAATTCCCATCTTCTTTCTCCTCCACTCCCACTTGGACTTGGGCCTTGGCGGACTTTCGCCTTGGCCGTGATTCCACCAGCAAACTCCGTCTTGTTCACCCATTCCTCCACAACAAACACGCGCAAACGACTTTCATCCATGTCTTTTTCAGTGTCCGAGCTGGCGGATGCGCTACCGCCGCCGCTGCCGCTCTCGTCAACTTCACCTCTCGAGCCTCGCGCACGCGCTACAAACACTGCGTCACCCACAAACTCCATCTGGAGAGACCTGCCGGAAGCTGAATTCCGACAACACATCGTCCATCTGGAGAAACTCACCAATTCCGTGCCAGTTGACGCACAAACTTTCCCCCTGCCTCCACATTCTGATTCTGCAGCAGCGGTCGCGCAACATGGAGATTCAAACCCCACGGAGGCCACGGAGGCGGACGCGGGTGGCCGAACCTCCGATACTCAGCAACCTCATCCCCGTCAGCTCTCGCTGGCCACTGAACAGCGCCTGGCAGATGACATCGCCTGCCTGGTGGCCGTCGGCGAAGGGGCGCAGTCTGTCGCTGCTACCACTATTCAGGAAAGTCGGGGTCCGGAAGGAAAGGGACTGAAGGTCACCATCGCCTCCGTCGACGCGATCCAGCCCGATTCACAGGCCTTTCTCCGCTCCGTTTTCCACACACTATCTGCCGTGCCGACCGCCAAGACATTACATAGTCTCTTGGACCTAGTCACCCGTCATCACCAAGCTCGTCTGCTCAACCGACTGCGTTCTTGCAAGTGGAAGAAGCCGACCTACCTATCACGCACTCACAAGAAACCCCTGCATGCCGACTTTGCCAATCTGGTTCACCGGATTCAATTCGTCTATACCAAAAAGGAGGCCGATACGCGGGCGCAGCTCGAGAAAGAACTCTTGGCTCTTGGGCAACTGCTCGAGGCTTTCGAGACCGCAGATGATGATCACGGCAAGCTAGTCGAAATTGTTCGGTGTAGCTACGAAGCATGCACCTCGCCCCTTGTTGCGAACTATCTTGAACGCCTGCAGGGGTTCAACAAGCCAACAACTCAAATCCAGGCCTGCCTCAAAACTTTGCGCCAACTCGAGAAAGTCGCAGCTTATTACCGCATTTGTTTAGACCTGACAAGTTTGTCCCAATCCCGCGCCAAGCTTTTCGACGCTGTGGAACTTCTCTTCCTGCCTCCATACGAGGCGGTGCCTCTCACCACCGTCGCCTTCCAACCATGGGCGAAATCGACTCACGTGCACGCAGAAGTCATCCTCAGTGTTCATCACGACCTCGAGCTCCATCAGCCGCAGCCCGGTGGTCGTGCTTGGCATAAGCCAAGATGCCTCGGCGCCTCAAAGTACTTTTGCTATCTCTGCTTCCTGTTCATCCGACATCACGGGGCTTACTTCGCAGCGAACACGCACGGAGCATGTTATGACCAGTGGACGGTGCCGGACCTCGCCGACTTCACTGAGCCAGTCGCCAACCACTACAGGGAGGTCTTGCGAGCCATGGACGATGAGATTCGAAGCCAGACGCAGGGCGCAATTTGGAGGCCAGAGCCCATGACAAGCAGAGAAAACTTAATAGGCACGACAATAGAATGACACGATGAGAGAACAGCAACTCCTGTTGGCTCCATTGCTTAGAAACCACATCAGTCTCGAATGAAGTATGTGGCTCAAGCGTAGGTCTCTCTCCCTCGTGGCTTGGAAACAAGTCATGGCAGCTGCATGGCGTAGATCCTCCTTTCTTGCGCCCGTAGGACCAGAGTACATGATTCAGCTGTCATCGGGGAGTATGCGATGCTTGCATGGTCTGCCCCGGTAGCACGTCTACGTCCACCACGTAGAGCTGAAAACCCCCGAAATCACCAAATTAGAAAATCCAGAATAGACGGATTGGCCGTTGCAGGTCTTATTTGCACAGATTCTATGTGTAGAGCCCTCGCGGCAGTGCCACTGCGTGTACTATGAATTCCAATATTCGTAAGACCGTCCTTTCAGCTGAGCATCGCCGACTTGCGTATGACTCTTGCCGGCTCCACCGAGCGCCGTTGTTCGTCTCAATACTGATAAGCAAGCCCAGTCCGACTCAGCCTGCGCTTGTTCAGGATGTAGTACTGCACGTTGGCCCAGATGCCGCAGACAACCGCAGCAGTCACAAGCCCCGTGATCACCGTCCAGCCCTGACGATACTTTGGTCCATCGCCCTCGCGGAACAGCTGCTTGCCAACGATACCAGAGCAGTTGGCAGCCATGATGAGAATCGCCATCGTGATGGACCTCTCACCGGCGGACTTGGCGTTCATTGACACCCAAGCTCCGTTGACGGGGTCTAATTCAGCTACGTCAGCTGCATGATCATCATGTGTTGATCTCAAGGAGATGAACTTACGCCAAGGGAAAGAAAATGCGACGGAGAGAGTCAACATTGTGAATCTCCTCGTACGGTCAGAGTCAATCAACAACAAGTTGCCAAGCTACGCATTGTTAGCCGCCTTCTGCCAAGCCAGGAACACATGACGCGTTCGACTCACGTTGAAGCCCCAAAAGATCAGCAATCCCAGGAACACCCATGGCCCGCGCACTCTTGTCTTGTCGCTGTCAACATCAGTCAGTTTCGTTTGGTTTTGATCGACTTGAGCTTGGCAAAGCGGTTGAGAACTCACGCGATCCATCCCCAGAACAAGTTGACGGGTATGAGAATCCAGGCCCCGATCGAAACCATTGCGTTCGCCTGCAGTCTGTCGTACCCCATCGAAGCAACCAAAGACGGCGCATACGAGCTCAGAGTGGAAGACGGAGAGAGGGCGGCAATGGTGAAGATGACATGAGGAATGAGCTTCCAGTTTGTCAACTGCCTCCTGTCAGCGAGCGGTTCTCAAGTGAACGAGATCATGGTACGCACTGCTCCTCTCAACTCTGGCCAGCTGACTGACTTCCTCGGATGAGCCTTTGAAGGATCATCGATCATTACCCTCTTGTAGAGAATCTCGGCCTCACGTTCCGTAAAATACCGCAGACCCATCATCGACACCGGATCGCTGACTTGGTTGGGGAAGAAGACCAAGAAGAAAATGCCGACTAGTACAGTGAAGATACCTTCAAGCTATTCGAGGTTAGCATTGGCTACGGTGTGGCTATAAAGTTTCAGCAACATACCAGGAATAGCCACTGCCATCCTGCAAGGTTGGCGACGCCTCTCATGTGCAGACTGTCACCCAGGTCAGCGGATTGCCAGTACCCCAATTCTCGGAGTCACCAACTTACATGCCATAGGCGATGAGGCCTGAGCAAGCTGCTGCGAGCATATTTCCAATGAAGAACCATGAGAATCTCTTGCTGGTTTCTTCTTTCTTGTACCACCGCGTCATTGTATACAGCGCTGCTGGGATGAAGCCAGCCTCGCACAACCCCAAAAGGAGGCGAGTGACCATGAACGGGCCGAGACCCTTCTGGAACGCTTGAAAGGTTGCGACTAAACCCCTGTCGACTGAGTTAGTAACTTTTAGTTGACGATATCGGACGTTTGGTTACTGACCATGCAATAATCTGGCCTCCGATCCAGAGAGTCGGTCCAACTCGGTACAAGATAAGGTTGCTGGGAATCTACAGAGGACTGTTAGGTGGTTGCGGGAACCTGCTGGGCCTATTGCACAACTAACCTCAAGAATCACGATTCCTGCCGACAGCAGCTGCTGACCGACGTTGAACTGGTTCTGAGAGATGCCTACATCTCTGAGAAAGTAATCCGTCAAAGCATTGCCCCTGCGTGTCTGTCAGACTACTCGTTCGTTTTGTTTCGTTTCGTTTCGTCTTTGGGTGTCGTACATGTTTCCGCGGTCGAGTTGTAGCGCAAAAAAGGCAAGAATCAAAAGTGGCATGATGAGGACGTCGACTCTGTAGAAAGATCCGGTTAGTCTCCGAAGGGAAGTCATATTGCATTGGCCGTAAGCTTACTTTCGAACCAGACGCTGCTCCTCTTCTGCTGACCAGTCGATCTCAGAATTGTCTCCATCGCTATGGCTTTCAGGACTTCCAGCCACAGTTTTGATATGCTTTTCGTCCATGGTAGCCGTTGCAACAAAAAGGGTGGTATTCTGCGGCTACAAGTTGCGAATCGCCAAGATCAATACTTGGCAGAACATTGACGATTTCATAGCAGCATCCACGCCTAGGATCCAACGCTCTTAAACCAACTTTCCATGTGAAAAAAGTTTGCATCTTCTGCTTCTGCCGTGCCGTTTCCCCGGCCCAGACCTTGCCTTACGGTTCCGCGCTCCGCTTCCGCGTTCCACTTCCCGTGCGGCTGTCAGACCCGATTTCTGCTCTACTAGGATGGGATGAAGCCATGATTGCAGTATTCCCGTGGGGAAGTAGGCTGAAAACCACAAGTCGGGTAGCCATCTCGACGGGTTCGGGGTAAAAGCCCGCTCGGCGTGCTCCAGAATTGGACCGGACCTGCGGCCCACTTCCGTTGATGCCATCGGATGAAGCGCGCACGCCATCGACCAACACCTCTCTTTACACACGATTCGCATCCACAACATGCAGCTTCGCTTACCTAACCCTCTGATGCAATCAGTCCTCGGAATTACGAATGTATCAAAGGCCAATGGTAGTCCGCTGTTGCTTGAGGGATGCCGACTTGATGCGGATTCTGCCCGTCAATTTCAGCCGGTGGTCGGTCATAATCCGACGGATTGTTTACAAAATTATGTCCTCTCCGGCCAGCTCTCATCCTTTCGTCTTTAAAAGTGGCGAGAATGCGTTTGGCTCAGGTTGTTTGAGACTCCCACAAAGATTGGAGGCCGGGGGCCGATGTTGTTTACGCCCACACCTTTGGTGAGTTGAGCCAGGACGGGCTGCCATGTTTCCGTGGTCTGGTATCGGTTTTTCATGGGTAAGAAAACACATAAATAAGATCGAATTAAGTTGACCTGAATGATTCGAGGTGGGATGGCACAGTCTTTAAGTAGGCTTACGCTCAAGTCAAGTTCGAGATCCTCTTCTAGTTCTACGAATCATGCGTTGATCCGTCCATGCCTCATATGCAATCCAAATCGCGCCATGCCGCGGCACAAGATAGCTTGATCCGGTAGGTATTGGAGAGCAGTCTTGCGATGATGTGATCATCTACTTCTCGAAGATAAGAAAGAGGGGTCTCCTTTTAGTTGCTCTACAGTCTACGTGATGCCATTAGCCACGTACGCTGGGCGACATCAACTACTTTCAGTCATGGCAAATCTTGAATCAAGAAAGCACATCTCGCCTGATTCTGGGTTTCCTGTCGTATTTCACCCCCATTTCCATCCCAAGATCAAGGATCATGTCCCTCCCGAACCTATCAGAGAGCAAATATTCCCGGACAAGGACAGGGCTTCCTTCGCAGACCCGGAAAAGAAGGCTCTATTCTCCATCGCGAGGCGTGCGGACCTGACGGAATCTATCGGCACAGTACTGGAGAACGTCCAGCTTTCACAGCTCACACCGCAACAACTGGATGAGCTCGCGCTTCTGGTGACGGAGCGTGGCGTTGTCTTTTTCCGAGACCAGGACCTGACGACTGAGGGACAAGTCAAGCTCTTCGAGCACTACGGAACCTTGGATCGTCATCCAGCTCAGAAGGATGTCAAGCATGTCGTCATTAAAGGAAGCCGTGAGGACCATCGAGAAATCCTGAAGTACACGCCCTGGCCATCTGGCGACTTCCATGCGGACACTTCATTTGAGGTGAACCCTCCCTCCTACTCTCTTCTTCGCATGGAGGAGCACCCAGAAGTGGGGGGTGACACTGCTTGGGTGTCCCAGTATGGTCTCTACGATGCTCTCAGCGATGCCATGAAGAAGTTCGTCGACGGCCTTCACGCAGTTCATACTTCAAGGTTGCAGTATGATACCATTTTGGACCTTTGGGGTGTCGGTCCAAGCCGGCCTCCAATCGATTCGCACCATCCTGCTGTCAGAACCCATCCGGTCTCTGGGCTCAAAGCTCTCAACATCAACCCTGGTTTTGTGACTGCATTCGCCGAGCTGAAGAAGTATGAGTCTGACAAGTTGCTTGACTTCTTCAATTATCACATTCACTCAGCCGACGATCATGCTGTTCGATGGAAATGGGAGGTGGGCTCTGTTGCCATGTGGGATAATAGGTTTGTCTAAAAGCAAAGATCGCTCACGCAATCGTATCAGGCAGCACTTTTAGCTAAGGAACATATAGATGCACAATCCATCGGGTTATACCCGGGACATACGATGCACCTCGAAGAGGTATACGATCAACGGTTTTCGGAGAGAAACGTGAGACAAGCCTTAGGATAAGTTTCATCTTGCACATAACTAACAGATCCTACAGCATACTTTGACGTATCCAGCGAGAGTCGAGAGGAAAGAAAGAAGAGAGTTGAAGTAGACCAACATCAGGGTCATACATCAGGCAACGAGCGCGTACCATCCGATGTGGCAAGAACTCCAGTGTAGGCAAAGATGTCCTAAGTTTTCAATAACTCGCAAGATCTTCCACCAGAGTTTGGATCAGGTTGACCCGAATACTCGTAACTCAGTTTTAACTGCATTTCTTCCGACGTTCACTTAGTCTCTGGCTCAACATGTACTTGATTTTCATATGGCAACTAAAACCTTTTCTATATCTAACGCAATGAATTGCAAACCGTTGCAACTCATTATCAAATATACTAATCATAGAAGAGAATGATTGCGCAGGATGAAACTCGAGATTCCGGCCTGATGGTTAGAAAAGGTTGGTAGTCGGAAGGTCTGGAAAGAGCGTCTTCCGGAGACGAAACCTTGCCAAGATGCCATTATAATCGGGCCATGCGGGAGCAGTGTGTTGGCACCACGAATTGAAATCAAACTTTGAAGCTCCAATGCGCTAAGGAAGTGACTGAATTCTATATCCATATTACCTTGGTATCATTCCTCGAGGCAATGCGATCATTCGTCTTGCTTCTATACATGTAAATGTACGTCTAATCATACATACTGCTCCCAATGTAGGTTGAGTTTCTTTCAATAGAATTACTCCTTGGCTGCCTCTTCTTTGTTCATCTTGACACGTTGATGTCTGGCTTATTCCCTTGTGATCTTCCAGTTTGTTTGGACTCGTATCGTATCGCTCGGGGGTTCTCGTGTCAATTTCCTCTCGGAACCGCCATCGTCGTTGCTGCCGGTCTCGTGGCCGTCCCTATCGTTCTGTCAAATTTTACTTAGTACAGCTTTGTAATTAGGGTTATGACGGGGAATATTCCAGTGGTTTTGCAGTGACTTGGCACATTAAATCATTGAAGTTGGAGAAAGAGTGCAGTTGAAAATGACGAAGTGGGTTGAAACGACTTACCAGCTCGATCCAAGCAGTGTATTGACCAGGCTTTGGTTGAACCTTGAGCTGGTTGCTCGAACTAATCTTGTAACCACTCTGTTCGTTGGAGTTCTCCATAGATGACTTGTACTTTGCTCTCCAGCGCAAGTAGAACGGTCGAAGCATGGGAATGTTAATGCAGAGGCCCGCGAGCGTGAGCTCCACGGTGCAAAGCATAAATGTGGTGAGAGAAGTTCCAGTGAGGTTTCCAACCAAATCGATGACGAAAATCAGGACGAATCGTGCGATACCAATGACGCAGCACCTGCAAGCTGGGTTAGAAGGCGGCGATTGAGAGAGCGATGTGGGAAGACGTACGCCAAGCCTAGAGCAAAGCAAGCAATTACAGCAAACTTCTCGGTCTTCCGCATTTGCAGTTGCCAAACAGTCCAAATTGGAAGAATGACGATGAAGAGATCGGTTACGACGTTCGTCATGATGATGCATTTCAAAACCAGGATTTGGTCCATGCAATGACCGATCCGCATGACCGTCCACTGTTGCGAAATCGGATCGCACAAGAATGTGAACAGGAATGTAAAGACCAAAGCCCAAACAACGACGATGCCTGCGACGACATAGATCCACTTGCTGAGTTGCAAAGCAAAGGCCCTGTGGTAGAACCAGAGCTGGCTGAGCTTGAGGCAGGCAAGAGCCCAGAGATAGACCAACGTAAAAGAAAAAGTGACTTTCAGAATGTGCTGCAAGTTATTGACCACTATCGATGCCGTCAACCTTGATTCATTTGGTTTCCAGAGGGATGAATTTGCTTACGTTTGGGGTACACCTCAGAGTTTGGATCGAAATCGTAACCAACTCCGGTTGTAAACACGGCCACATTCAGGCCAATCGTGCTACCTGATAATAGCTAGTATCTCAAGTCAGTACAGACAACGTGAATGCCGTTTTTCTCAGTCTTGGAGTGACAAACACAAGCAATGGCGGCGAGTATGTCGTCTCCGCCGATACCGATACCACGGAACCGTCCCCATAATCGAGCGACAACCACGGCGGCAGTGACAGACCACAAGACACAAATGGCGATAAGTGAGTCTCGGGCACTCGTTGTCATCGGGATATATTGCAACGACGGCGTTGCCACTTCTCCGGGCGTAGCCATGGCGACCTGCCGCTTCGATTTCGTGTACGAGTTCGACGTGCACAAAGAGGATGGTTTTGATGTATGGTGGTTCGAGATCAGGAACGGGTCCAGTCTTGCGGTTCAACGGACATGGCTAAGAGGACATATACCGAATGAAACTTGACCCTAGTAGAACCAGCCATTTGTGCTTGTCGGTTCTCAGGTTTTGCTCTCGTCTCTTGAAGCTCCACAATGGGTAATCGATGTGAAAATCATTCTTGGTACGATCCAGCTGAGAATCTGTTTGGCAGCGCCGAGATTTCCAGCGCCCCTGCTTTGACCTGGGTTCGCTCGCCTCGCCCTTCTACGGGGCTTCCATGTAAGGGACCGGAGCAACTTGACTCGCGAGATTCTGCAGACGGTCTACTCCGTGTCCCGAGATGTGATGTCCTGCGAGATATTCCAGTCAGGGGGGCCTGCTCGCCGAAGAAATCTTGGTCTTGACAGGCTTCTTGACAGCAGGTGGGCCATGCTCTTCTTCATACAATACTTGTAGAATCGGTAATTCTCCATTCGTTCGACAGTCTTCAAGAGTGGTGTCGTTCTTGACAACAATTCGGGTGCCGAGACAGTGAATAGCTCCAGGGTCCGATGCGGGCTGCATAGGTTTCTCTGTCTCTAGCTGATCGTTCATTCAGTGTCATGGCCGTGTGTTCATCAAGTCCATGATGAAAATGTTTTAACATGAGGAAAGCCCAAATGGTGGCCCCTTTACTTCATTCTAGATGGCTCAACTTTCAACGTAGGGCAATGATGGCACATGCTTCGTAGATTGTGAGGAGATTTAGTGTCTTGGCTCTCCCGGTGGCAGTGGGCTTCTTCGAATCCTTCAACAAGCGTCTCCATCATGGCCCAATTCCCCGGTGACCGTTGGAAATTGACGTGGCCGGGTCCCGGCTTACGCCGTCGTCAACCAACCAGGCCGAACCCGAGTTTGGGAAAACGTGGTGGGGAGCATCAATTGACCACTTCCCGATTGGACAGTGGCAGAAGGGATTTGGGTGGTTTGCCGATCATCTCCGTAACAAGCTGATTGAGCCCTGACATTCTCCAGGCCGGCCTGAAGAGGGTTTACGAGGGTATCAAGGGTGTCAAGGTGTGTCAACGTCAACGGCAGCCAATATTTCCTCTCTCTCCCATGTCCGGGGCCCAACTGCTGGCTGGACGTGAAACGCTGTTAGCGCATCCTACGATTGGCTGTTGTTCTCTCAAAACCCTGTCAACTGTACATCGACGCGACGACACCCAACCGGCCATCATAAAGTGGTAATAGACGAGAGACTTACCAAGTTCGGAGGACATCCTTTATCAGTTTGCAACATTTCGTACGCGAACGCAAGTAACCAAACAATAGCGAAACTTTATTGAAGGATGATCAACGTCGGCACACAATCACACCTTTAGTTAGCCGTCTCGTGACTTATCCGCAATCAAGATGGATTGCAGGTATTCATAACCCTTCACTTGTCATCGGAGGACGGAGCGCACAGAACAAAACCAACTGATGATCGAGGCGTCGGTTCAGCCCTCTCCAGATCGCGGGCCGTAGCGAGACTCGGCCGGGTCAACGGGGCTCCTACTCCTACTCTGCCATTTTGACGGGTTGACACTGATGAAGAGGGCCGCAAATAGGCCCGTCTGTTCAGCAGGCTCGCGAAGAGAGGGTCTTGAAGTGGGTGTACAGTGGAGTTGTCTCCATCCCGGGCCCTGGTCCGTTCCAACCAAATCACGCCAACCAAATCACGGAAGAGCACATGAAGATCTGTGAATGATTCGTCCTAGCGCTATGTGTGTGTTACATACGGCAGATGCCCTTGCGTTTGCCGTATCATCAGCGGTGTGAGATCGTCCCGGATTCAACACTCGCTGATTATCTAGTGTAACGTGCCGGACATCTTGGAATTTGAAAACACTCAACGGCTGCGTCAAAGGTCACTACCCTACCAAACATGTCCGGCCATTTGGTCTCACTGAGGTCTTCATTCATGCCCTCCAATTCGACCTTCTGGCTGCATGATTGATACACCCTAAAGGCTGAGTTCGTGGGGAGAACGTTGGCATCCCACAATCATGCATCGGTGCCATGGTCTCAACTGGGAATTTGTCTTCAATGGCCACTCGCTGCATAATGTGGACCGCCCCCGCAGACAACGCGCACTAGGCAACACTAGTCAACGGTTCCCAAGGATTCTCTTCTCAGGGGCTGTCGTGGTCGTGCTTCAATCATCTCGACGCGACGGGGTCTCGGGGCTGTGATGGCCGGTGGTTCAACCACTCAGCACACGTTTTTTGTCAATGACCCGAATGGCTGTGGACCGAGCGATAAGTGGAATTCGGTTCTTCAGCATGTGTGCGTATATAGCTCTCACATAAACATGAGCGCGCTGCAAAGTCGTATTGCTGCGAAGATCGCCCTGCTTTCTTCCTTCCCAGCTTGCCTGTTCTGCCCAGTAGGTCACGCTCAGCATGGCAGTGAACTCGATCACGGACGGCCTCAAGGCCGTCTTGAGCCCAGTTGCCATCGTTTACTTTATTGGCCTTTGGTTCGCCTACTATATCCTGGTCGCCCTGTACAACATCTCTCCTTTCCACCCTCTGGCCCGCTTTCCGGGGCCCAAGATCGCAGCTGCGAGCTACCTGTATGAGGCTTACTATGACTGGATAAGGCAGGGCAGGTATGGAAAAGTTATTGCACGGATGCATGAGCAGTATGGTAAGTCAAGGTTGCGCACTAGTCATGGAGGTCACTTGAGTTCTGACGGGCGATTCCCAGGCCCCATTGTCAGAATCAACCCCGATGAGCTTCACTGCTCTGATCCCCACTTCACCGATGAGATCTATGCCGGCCCGGGTCGCATCCGCGATAAGTGGCAGCATCAGCTCAATACCGGCGGCGCCGGTCCCGTGTCGGTGACCGGCTTCTCCACCGTCGACCACGAGGTTCACCGCATGCGCAAGGGCGCGTTGTCCAAGTTCTTTTCTCGCCAGCAAATGTTGAAGCTTGAGGGTGAGGTCCAGGAGTTCGCCGAACTTGCTGTCGATAAGATGCTTCGCTCGGCCGGCAAAGAGCCCTTCGATGTCAAGGAGGCTTTCAACTGCTTCACCGCCGACATCATCTCGCAATACGCTTTCGGTGAGCCCATGGGCTTCCTCGCGCAGGAGGGATGGGAACCCAACTTCGCTACCTGGGTCAAGTCCTTCTTCAAGAGCGCTTACATGATGAGACACAACGCCCTCGGCAGGAAGATGGCCCAGGTGCTTCCCATGATGGCTGATTACATGGGCGAGGACATCAAGGCCGTCATGAGACAAATGAATGTTGTCATTCCCGGATACGTCAAGGCAGCTCTGAACAACCCTGAGAACGGCAGAGTCTTTGCCGACCTCATGGAGTCTAAGACGATGCCTGAATCTGAGAAGTCCTTGTACCGTCTTTCCGGAGAAGGCTTCAACTTCTTGCTTGCCGGCACTGAGACCACCGCCGTAAGTCATTTGCATGTCCTGACATTCAATGATACCAACTGACTGGACCTCAGGCCACCCTCACCGTCATCACCTACTACCTCCTTGCCCAGCCAGCAACTTATGCCCGCCTGATGCAGGAACTGCAGGGTCTTGACCCGTCGAAGCTCAAGTGGACCGAGCTCGAGCAGAAGCCTTTCTTGTGGGCCGTGATCCATGAGTCCCTGCGCGTGATGCCTGGTGTTTCCCACCGCTCGGCTAGAATTGCTCGTGAGGAGGACCTGGTTTACAAGACCCGTGACGGCAAGAAGGAGTGGGTCATTCCCAGGGGCACCCCAATCGGCATGACCTCCATGATCAACCACTGGGACAAGGAACTTTTCCCTGATCCCGACGAGTTCAGCCCTGAACGTTGGTTGATCGATGGCAAGCCCAACTACAAGCTGCAGAAGTACCTGATTGCATTTGGCAAGGGTAGTCGGTCTTGCATTGGCGAGAAGTAAGTCTTCGGTTACGTCCTTGGCTTATAAGAGTCTACATTCTAACTGTGCTGGCAGCTTGGCGTATTGCGAAGTCTACATCATGGCAGCCTTGATGGCGTTGCGCGTCATTCCCAGATCGAAACTGTATGACACGACGGTGGAGGATATCTCCTACGACCATGACTTGATCGTTGTCCAAACCAAGAAAGGATCTATTTCTGTCAAGATCCAGATTGAGTGAGGCTTGTCAGTATTTCGATGGTTGTTGATGAACAGCCTTTTGCAAAGGACCTAAAGAATAGTGCAAATAATGTAATACAGTTCCGAGTTTGTCAAGTATGGCCAGTTTCCGGGAAACAGTTCACAACAATAGCCTACGAAGATGTCCAACTGATCAGATGTGTACCTGTCTCAGCCCACGTGTTGATCCAGGTTGACTCAACAGCGATAGGAGGAAGTATCTCCACTAGTCTACAACGTTGATCACAAGATATCCAGTCTACTATCACGATGTTTGAACTATCACTACATTTGTACCGTCTGAAGACGGGCGCTTTTGATTGGGAAGGTTTCGAAGTTGTGGCTGGTGAAGTTGCTTATGAATATATTATGAGACTGTGATAGTGATGTAGCTGTGGTTGATAATCTTGCCTACCTTGTTGTCAAACTCGAAATAACACGCAATGACTTTGGAACACACGAAGCGAACAAGAAGGCCAGGCTGTATAGAATGTAGCAAAGACCGGCTTGTAGGCTGCTAAACTTGCACCTCTCTATGGCCAGGTGGGCGAACGAGTCCTGGATGCAAGTGAAGCTGGGGTGAACCAAGGCGTTTCCGGTGAGTATCAGCGCATCTGAACAATGATGTATAATCTCGAGTCCTTGGAAAGAATTGATGCGAACAGCGAAACCAAGTACACCGGCCGCCGTCCAATGTGGTCGGCAATGTTGCTCAGAAAAGCCGGGTTTACTCTCCAGACGGTGGGGTACAACGTGGTTGTAATGTCGATGAGATCAATGGAAAGGTGAAGCTCTTCCGAAAAAAAGTGCCAATAACAGGGATGTGGATGAAGACGCTGAGGGAAGTTATAAAGGCTACTAGGGCTATTAAGAAGACTGTGTGTCATCTTTATTAGTTTGAGAAACCGTTCTACTGGATTTTCTATTGCTTCTTTGTAAGATATTAATGTAGAGAAGAATGAACTGGATACTTCGACGCAACCTTTGTTGGCGCTCAGCGGCGACGAGGCGGTAGGCCCTCTGATTTTGAGCTAGAAGTTGGAGTCCTCAATGGGGAATAACTCCTAATGCCATGATAGGAAGCAGCTCGTTAAGAAAGCTTTAATTCAAGACTCATCATGGGAATCATACTAACATCGGGGTTGTCCCAGTGTCGGTAACGATGACACCAGATCCAGATCGCTAAGCCAAGGCTTCTAGAAGTTGCAAAATACAACCTCATTGGTTTCACATGCAACAATAGAGGGCTGAACATTCGTGACGTGTCTTTCTTATTGGTATTTTGCTCTATACTTGCCACCCTATCGGAATGATCTTGTCGAGACATACCTTGGGAAAGTGAGACAGTGCTATCTATTTGACTTCAGCCATCCTGGGGTCCATCCAGGGGGCTAACGGTCGGATCCCAACAGACCGGAGCATACTCGTCGGTCTCGAGGGACTTCATGTCCTCGTCAGACAGCTGGAAGTCGTAAATCTCGGTGTTGGCAAGGATGCGAGCGGGAGTGACGCTCTTGGGCAGGGGGACATAGCCCTTCTGCAAGCTCCAGCGCAGCAAGATCTGAGCCTCGGTCTTGCCGTGCTTGTCGGCGAGAGCTTTGAGGTTCTTCTCGCCCCATCTCTCACCCCTGACCAGGGGGCTGTAGGCCTCGATGGCGACGTTGCGCTTCTGAAGCCACTGGACGATGTCGTTCCTCGCGCACCAGGGGTGAATCTCGTACTGGGCAACGTCGATCACGCCGCCCTTGCCCGCTCCACGCTCGGCCTCGAGCTCCTTGATGTGCGTCTCAAGCTCGTCGAGGTGGTGCACGCCGTAGTTGCTGATGCCGATCGAGCGCACCTTGCCAGCCTCCTGAGCCTCGACCAGAGCCTTCCAGGCGCCCTTGCGGCCGGCGGAGCCACCGTAGGGGCAGTGGAGGAGCATCAGATCGATGTACTCGAGACCGGTCTCCTCCAGAGTCTTCTCGACCTGCTCCTTGGCGCCATCATAGTGGATATGGCGCACCTTGGAGGTGAAGAAGATCTCGGAGCGAGGGATGTCCTTGGTCTGGCGGATGGCACTTCCGCAGCCGGCCTCGTTCTTGTATGAGGCAGCGGAATCGATCTGTGGAGGTTAGATGAAGAAACGGGAATGCGGGCAGCTGGTGTTCTTACGTGGCGATATCCGACCTTCAACGCCTCGATGACCACCTCGTGGGCCTGTTCGGGAGGGCTGTAGTGGCGTTGGTAAGAAAACGAACAAAAAGAATAGCGAGAAACTCACGTCTTCCAGAGCTAGTTGTGTGTCAGCAGCAGGTCAGATAATCGCGCAAGACGAGTGAACGTACGCCGTATCCCAGGACAGGGATCTCATAGCCGGTGTTGAGCTTTTGCTTCGACTGTAAAGTGAGGGCGGAGGCCATTTTGAGAGTGCAGTTCGCAATTGATTGTCGTGTGAAGATGTGAAGTTCAAGAAGAGGAAGGGCCGTACCGCGCAGCGACGATATCGGGACGTGTTGTAGACGAATGGCTCGTCTTCATCCGAGTGAGGCCATTAGTCATTGGTGACTGGGATCGGGAACGGGTCGGAAGGACCTGGACTCATTCGATGCAGCTTCGGTGTTGATGTGCCGAGGGCATTGCGTGACCATTTTCCCTCCTACCTATTTCATCGCACCGCAGAGGTACCAGAGGGACTCACGAATCGCGTTTCAGTTGTTTCGGGGGGCTCGCAAGGGCGGGTTTACGTCATACGAGGGGGAGGGGCAATCGCTGGGCCAGAGCTTTATTTACCCCGCCATTTGCCCCTCGCTCGCTGTGAAAAATGTCACTGAATTTGGGAATTGCTTCGGATAGGTAAATCTTCCATGGAGTCATAAAGTCGTGGTTTCTTTTGCATTAAGGTCGAATATGGTCTCATATGATAGTCTCCTCGCCATCGTTTCCGCCTTCTGTTGCACCAGCCTCGTTCTCATCGTCGTCTAGATCGTGAATTGGGTACGACAGTATGGCGGCAATGCTGCCCAACATGTCGAGTCGTTGGCCGCTCTCGTGGTCGCTGCTGAGGATCCTAACCTCGCCACCGTCGGCCTTGACCTTGTCTACCAATCCCACGTACTTTTTCCTCGTCGGGATGTCGGAGCTGCGGAACAGGGAGTTGTTCATGATGAGGACACCTCCGCCGGGGCCAATGGCGCCCTCGCTGACGGCCTTGGCAACCGCCGAAGCTCCGTACCATGCGCGCCCGTCCTCCAAGCGTAATCTCTCGAAGAACTGATCCATCAATCTCGTCTCCTTTGTAAACTTGAAATCCTTCAGCTTGGTGCCCACCTCGGGGCTCTTGAGAACCTCGTTGAGGCTGTGGACGTGGCCGGAATTTGTGTGGATGACGGTGGACTCCTTGGCGATGCCCATCAGCTTCTTGTCGGACTTGTCTCTCCCTTCATCTGCGATGTACTTCTTGAAGTCGGCGGCGATGAATCCCGGGCTGGCAAGAAGCAGCGGTCTCGGCTGGTCGAAATTGACGGTTCGGAGGAGGGCGGTCAGGGTCTTTTCGAAGAAGCGCTTCATACCCTGGGACGTCTCGGAGGCGGCGCTGCGCTTCTTGGGAATGATGCTCTCGATGCGCTGCTTGACGACGGTGCGGAACTGGCTGATGATGCAGATGTTGGCGATGCCCTCTTGCATGACAACGGCGGCCATGGCGCCGTCCTTGTCGTCAGACAGACTCTCGGATAACGTCTCCTTGGCGACTGTGTCCCAGCCCTCGGGCTTGCTTATTGTGAATGGGCGCGAGATCTCGAGATCGAGTGTGTGATGTTGGCCGAGACTGACGTATGCGTTCTCGGACTTGACGATGCCGCTGACTTGGAGCTGGCCGACGATGGGGTCGAAAAACGTGCTTTTGACTTGGATGACCAGCATGGTGTGGACTCGCTCGGAAATTGTGCTACCGGTTTTGGTCTCTTGGACGACCTTTCTCACGGCGTGTGCCATGACGAGGTCGCCGGGGCTGATGAGGTTGTAGGCATGCCACTGTTTTGCGACGGCCGGTTAATTGGGGGGTTTCCAGCGCGATGCGCAGAGCATGGGATAAGGGCAACGTAGAATAAGAAGAATGACTTGCCATGTCCTCAGAATCCTCGGGTAGTAATGTGACAGCATCTTCGGCGATATTCTGCGATGCCTTTGTCGGTACGAGCTTCATCGTGTCGGTGGTCTGCCCTCGTTTGGGGGGTTTTCGGCCAAATTCGTCTGGTGATGCAAGAGTCAACATTTTGAAAATATCTCGACGCAGATTGGCGGGTAAGGTAGATCAGCCTGCAGATCAGCTCAGCATCCGGGCAGTGCTCCAGCGTCCTACTGACTGCCAGCCCGGTGCCTGGGATGGCGCTGCTCAGCGGCGCTTAAGGCACTGACCGCACTGCTTTCTCCGAAATATAGGTACCTACCTAGTAAGGTAAGGTACCAAGGTACAGCGGTCGTTATCTCCGATGTGCAAACGTTATCGTTATCGGGGTTGATAACCGATAGCGATAAGCTCTGGCAGCCCCATCGACAGACTTCTCCTTCCTGCCTCACTTTCTCATACTTGCAGCAAGCAAGATTAGGCCCGGGGTGGTTGTCGGGATAGACGATCGGCGAAGACTGCACAGAACAATCAAGAACACCCCCATTGTATCAAAGAAGGGTGCCTCGGGGAGAGGCTGTGTTTTCTCAGACTGGAGGATTGTCAGCGGGGATCCGTCAGCACGCACTTCCCTAGTGCTGCGCAACAGAGTTGAAGCTTCACCGGCGTCGAGACTGCGTGGCAAAGGCTTAAGCCACGTGAGGAACCTGGCAAAGGTAGCGGAGATTTTCAATTGGGTTTTGTCTCTCCCTACGTGATCCCGGCTATCGGAATACCATGTAGGAATTGTGAGACTTTGGACATTGGATTTCAAGGTTCCGGCGGCGACACGACACAACGCGAATCCTCGACGCCTCAGAAGGGTCAGAGCTAGTACCTATGGACGAGCAAGGCGGTCATCTGAAGTATGGGGATTTGAGTGACTGGCCATTTATTCAATCGTTGATTACCTTTCCAACTCCCTAGATTTGACTTTACCTTAACCTTCGATACCTTTACCTTACCGTCTGCCAAATAGCATTCAGCCATCACCTTAATTGCCGCCCAGCCGGATCACGGACACAGCCCTTCCCGCCGACGTGGATCAGATTAACCTCGAGGGTTCAATCGGACAGATCAGTCATCAGTCGTGTTCGTGGTCGTGGTCGTGGTCGTACGGATGGTCGAGGTCGCCCAGAATGTCACATACCCAGTATTCGGTGAGGGTAGGTTGAGCATGGGTTACCGTCGGGCGACGACGTCATGGGTATGTTTGTATGATGGAGTCTCCAACTGCGAATGTATCGTCCAGCCACCAAAAGTCCTTCCTGTGTCCCCATCACCCGCCCGAACAGGCATACTGCTGTGGCTATGATGGATGAACTCATGCTCATGGAGGGGAGAAACGAGCACCACTTGACTACCTCGCCATGTTCATCTCTCACTGCAGGACATCATCGCCGAGTAATTGGTTGAATCGGGTCCAAAGTGCTTGAGATTCCGGTGCCTGGCTGCAAAGGCTAACCAGAGTTGGAACACTTGGGCACCGGGCCGAGCTGGTCAGTGTTGGCATTTTGCCCGGCCTGACTGCATTGCATGGCAGGTGAATAGTAATAACAGAGGCAAAGACGGAGGAAGGATTGTGGCAGTGGGTGGTGACGATCGTCCGGTGTCAAGCGCAGCGCGGCGCGGCGCCGTTCCAGTTGGTGTCGGTGTCAGTGCAATGATGTGTGTCGGCTTGGGTTTCGCCTTTGGCTGTGAGATGGTTTCTGACCCGACGTTTCTTACATCTGAAGCCGGCCGCTGCATGCATTCAGCGTCTCCTCTTCCGTTTCTCTTACCTTACCTTACCTTACCTAGGTAGCCCTCAGCCATCAGCCCTCTCCTCCTGTTCTTCTTTCCTCCCACTCTTCCTCCTCCTTGGTTGCACCCAAGTGCATCGTGAATTACGTCGTCGCCCTCAACCCCTGCGAGCGGCATTGGTTCCACGCCGTCATTCTCCGTACGGGCCTCTGTCATTGTCCGCGGTTCGGCGATTTCGTCAACACCAACAACTGCGAGAAACAGCGGTGCGGACGAGACGGGAATTCGCAGGTGCTGCCTCGGCCCCGACTCTCCGATACTTCGCTCCCGAAGAAAACCAGAAAAAAAGAAACATTTTCGTTTCTGTTCCCCCACAGTCTCGCCCGCGGCGGAGAATCCAGTGCAAGTCAAGCCATCCCGGCCACCTGCAAGGAAGCTTTGCGGATCAAGCCGCGCATCTGCACTGCGGCCGTTGTGTTGTTGCTTACATCGACTTTTACATTGCGCAGAGTCGAAGCTACCCAGGTAAGGCGTTCCATTCGCTGCGTAACTTACCCTTCCCTTCATCACTTCCATCACATCGTTCCCTTACCTTCACCTCCCGGTAAGCAGCTGCTCGTGGGCTTGCAGGTCGGGTCACGTACATAATATCGAAAAGCAGTGTCTAAGGGTGCCCTGTCCTTAGCCGGAATACGCGGACAGGCGAATCTGATCCCGCGTACTCCGTATTAGCCTCTCAATTCCAAGCACCGATTCCCACATTTCCATGTCTGTGGCCTATTCCATGGCACATGTCATGTCCGCTTAGGTTGATTCCCAGGCCCATTCCCAACCACCACCAAAAAAATAATACCACCACACGCAACACGCATTCAACCGCACGCGCGCGCGCGCAAACTAACACACCGACTGCCAGGCTTTTACACTCTTCTCTCCTTCCCGAGGAGGTCCGCTTCTTCTCGTTTCCATCTTCTTTTTCCCCCAGTCCGTTACGAAAGTGTCGTATCGGAAACGACGGGAACGAGGAGAGCGACCTACCAACGACGGGAGACCTCGGCACCTCTCATCCGCAATCCGCGGTTCTGTCTGTCTCTTTGTCTCGGCCATCTACAACTCTCCGTGCGATTGCCAGTCATCCCGCCCTCCGCCGGGTCCTCCATCCAATCCCGTTCGTGACCGTCGGGTCTCTCGGATCGCTCGTATTACTTTTGAACCTGGTGGTCCTGCTCTTCACCACTCATCATCAGCAAGCGAAAGCCACCGAGGGCTTCTCAGCTTACCTTACCGCGCTTACCTCGCTCACCTCGCTCACCTCGCTCACGCCTCACGCGCAAGAGTCCACACTACATTCGACCTGACCTGACCTGACCTTGGAACACTGACCGATTCCCTGGTCCCTTGGCTTTACGCGCGGCTTTCTCCAGTTCCGCGCTGCGCATGATGGGAAGAAATGTCGACCCCTACGTCCGCCTTAAAGCTGTCGGACGCCGGCCGTCGCGATGACGGCCCTCCACCACCACCACTGCCCCCGGCCTCCGCCTCCGAGCCTCGTCTTCCTCCTCCAGTGAGCCGTGAAGGATCCTCGACCGCCCAGAAATCACCAGCCGCGTCAGAACCCCAGGCTCAAGGTACGTAAGGCCGTCTGTGCTGGAGCCACTCTCATCTCCCGCTTCTTCGGGTATGGAGCTGGCGCGGCCTCTGATCGTCGCCCATGTGGCGCAGAGTGGACGGCGGATGCTAATCGTGGTTACCGACTACAGGCAGCAGTTTCCCGACCTTTGCCAAGAAGACGCCCACCAAGTTGAGCCGGGCCACGACGCCGAATGCGAAGGAGGTCAAGCCCGTCAAACCCCCGCCGGTCACCCTGCAGTCCCCCGCGGCCATTGACCCGTTATCCCAGGTATGTCACCGTCTTTTGACATTGGATGGCCCACGACCTTGCTGACATGGCAAAGCACATCTTGATGCGAACGAACACCGACCACACTGTTCCTCCACAGTTGCGGCGACCTCCCGACAGCCCTCTTCCCGATCATCCAGAGCAACCGGTCAAGCTCGTAGCACATGCGTTCGACGCTCCCAAAAACAAGTACGTGAAAGCCACAGGCGGGCTCGTGGAAGATGTGCTGACAGGCATGCAGAAAAGGAGGGGTGTCATTCCTGAGTCGATTGAGCATGCGCGGCGGCCGAAGACGCGACGATGACGAAGAATCCGTTTTCAGTGACCATCGAACCGAAGGCAACAATGCCCACGTCTTCTCGTCGGCCATTGGGTCGGGCTACATTCCCCACCACAAGGAGCCGCCACGATACATTCGCATGAAGGCGCACAGCAAGAAGAACCGCGAGTTCAACCGCATGTTCCTCGCCCAGGAGCTGACCATCCCACAACCCGAGACGAATGGCGAGAAAAGTACGACAGTAACGACGTCGAACGGCGGCCGTCGGTCGAATCATGGCGATGCCATCTGGGCAACCGAGTTCAGCACAGATGGAAAGTACTTTGCCGCTGCTGGGAAAGATCAAGTGGTGCGGGTGTGGGCGGTGATTTCGACGCAAGAAGAACGGCGGCGCCATGAGGAAGAAGAAAATGCTACCGGCGCCACCGGAGAGAGGCTTAGTGCGCCCGTGTTTCGGAGCAAGCCGGTCCATGAGTTCCGGGGTCACACGGGAGAGGTACTGGATCTCAGCTGGAGCAAGAACAATTTCCTGCTGTCTTCGTCGATGGACAAGACGGTGCGGTTATGGCATATCAGCAGGAAGGAGTGCATCTGCACTTTCAAGCACAAGGACTTTGTGACCTCCATTGCCTTCCACCCCACCGACGATCGCTTCTTCTTGGCAGGGTCGCTCGACGCGACACTGAGGCTGTGGAGTATCCCGGACAAGGTCGTGGCATACTCGGCACAGGTGTCGGATTTGGTGACGGCGGTGGCATTCTCGCCCGACGGCAAAACGGCCATCGCTGGTGTTTACTCCGGCATGTGCATGTTTTACGAGACAGAAGGTCTCAAGCATCTTTCGCAGCTCCACGTCCGTTCTTCCAGGGGCAAGAATGCCAAGGGCAGCAAGATTACCGGCATCAAGACGATGGTCATTGAGGATGAGGTGAAGGTGCTCATCACGTCCAACGACTCCAGGGTCCGTCTGTACAACCTTCGCGACAAGAGTTTGGACGCCAAGTTCAAGGGTCTCGAGAACACGTGCAGTCAGATTCATGCGGACTTCAGTGACAACGGACAATGGATCGTGTCAGGGAGCGAAGACAAAAGGACGTACATCTGGTCGGTGCACTCGGCGGACTCGGAGAAGGACAAGCCATGCGAGTACTTTGACGCTCACTCTGACCGGGTATCGACGGCCGTGTTTGCGCCCACGAAATCGCGTCAACTTCTCGGCGGCTCGGGGGATCCCCTCTACGATCTGTGCAATCCGCCGCCGGTGACGCTCATGAGCCTCGAGGAGTCCATCGCGAGCCAAGGGGGCCAGTCGGATGATGAGGCCAACAAGACCCAGGTGAAGAAGCCCGAGGAATCGCCGCAGTACATCGAAAAGTCGAAACACCCCGACGGACAGATCCTGGTGACAACAGACCAGTCCGGCGTCATCAAAGTCTTCCGTCAGGACTGCGCGTTCGTGAAGCGCCGACACGAGAACTGGGAAACCGGTTCGACATTCTCGAGGAGACTGGGAGGGAGCATTGTGGGTGTGGGACGCAGCGGCAGCGTTGCGACACGCACGAGCGTCGGCAGCCATCCTCGCTCGCGCCGCAGCTCCATCTCCCGAGTCGTCGCCCCAGGTCCGACGCAGCTCAGCTCTGACATCAACACTTGGCGGCAAGGAATCGAACATGGACGCCCGAGCTCGATGGTTCTGACGCCGTCGCAAAGCGAGCGCTCCCTGTCGCCCAACAAGGCGGCACGCACCCCGATCAACACGAGCGCAGCGAACCTAGCGTCGGAGGCGCGGAAGCAACCGTACGCCGGCTCCCCACAGGCCCGGCCGCAACTCCCGGCGAGTCCGACATCCAGCCGGGCCTCCCGCGAAAGAGGGCCTTCGATCCCCCCGACTCCGAGCTTCTCCTTCCGCTCTGCAGACGAAGACGATGATGAAAGCGACGAACTACGACTGGATCCCGCCGGGGCGAGCTACTCCTTCTGGAACTTGAATCGCTGGCGTGGAATCTCTTCCCTGCGATCTTCCGTTTCTTTCAGCAATGTCAGTGCGGCACAGTCGCAGGCCCAGGGCCGCAACAGCATGAGTACAGCAGACACGGCACAAACAACAGCCAGCAACGTCACAAAGGCGTCTCGCCGCAAGAGCATGGGCGCCGGGATATACGACAAGGCGGTGGAGGAGGAACAAAACGGTACGACACAGAGCATAGAGGATAAGGGAAAGACCGAGGTAGACCCTCAACTGCTCCGACCGGGCGACAACGACCCCAACAGCCGCATCAACTCCATCGTCAGTCGACTGAGCTCGGAGTACACGAGCGACGAGGGAGACCAGATGAGCTGCCAGAAGTGCGCCAGCCGAGAGTTCAAGTCGAAGCGGGTCGGGGGTCGACAACGGCTCATCTGCGTCGGATGTGGCAAACTAGTGGAAGACGGGAAGTAAGCGAACGCGACTGAAGAAGAAATTTGATGATGACGAAGAACGAACGGGATTGGTGTTTTGTTTCATCAGCGATGGATTTGACGTTCCGGGCACAACTCGACGAGGCGCATGTCATGAACAAAGGATACCATATACCCCCCTTTTTTACAATAACGGCTGCAGAGAGGAAAGAGCAGGAATGACAGCATATACACATACATGAAGTTTGTTTGGTTTTATTTCACTACTTTGCAAGCGATTTCGGAAGATGTAGCAAAGACACAATAGGTGGCGTCTGGGTTGGAGTACGTGAAAAGTTCAAGAATACGAAATCATTGGCTTTGGTATCTACCGAAACTCCCTCGCCCTCTCGTTTTTGTGATCAATGTGCAAGTGAGACGATTCCGCATGCTTCACCTCAGCGACATCTTCCAATCCGACCTCTTCCCGCCGTCTCCCCCGAGAGTATACCCGCCAGACACGGTCGATCCATCGTCGGGCTTCTTCTCGGCCTCCTCGGCCTCCTTCCTCTTCCTCTCTGCCTCGGCCTTCTTCGCAGCCGCGGCGGTCGCCTCGGCGGCCTTCTTCTTCGCCAGTCCCGCCAGCTCCTGGATGGTCGTAGTCAGAGCGCGCGGGTCGGCGCCGCGCACGACGGAGCGGCCTCCGTTGTACGGCTGGCCGTTCTCGAAGAACATGAAGGTGGGCATGGCGGTCACGCCGTATTGACGGGCGATGTCGGTGGCGGAATCGACGTTGACCTTGACGAAGACGAGCTGGCCCGGCTGGCCGTGGGCGTTGGCGAGGCTCTCGTACATGGGCTTGATGGCGTGGCATGGCCCGCACCAGTCTGCGTAAAAGTCGGCGACGAGATATGTGTTGGCGGACTTGAGCCGGTCGAAGTCGGCCAGGTTGGAGGCGTGTAAAACGACCATTTTTGCTGTGTTCTTCGTGTGTGTGAGAAGTTATCTCGGAATCGAGTGGGTTGACTTTTGAATGTGAGATTCTGTTGTCTCCGACTCTGGCTTTATGAGTTTGAGTGTGAATGTGAGTGTGAGTGTGAGTGTGAGTGAGATGCTCAGATGAGTTGGTCATCGCCATCTCAGCGGTTGCAGGTGCAGGTGGGGCATGCCGCCGAGGAACCTTCCAGGTGCTTGCCCGGGGGAAGGCGCTATTGGCTCCCTGAAGCTTCCGTAATTGGCCACCCAACCTCAGTAATCCACCCACCTCAGTTCCAGTTCGTCCTTCCTGCGAGAAATACACGCAGCATTTGTAACATGAGTTTCCCTGTCGATTCAAACATTTCCCCCTCTTTCTCGTTCCTCATGCGGCCGGCTGCATGTTCTTCAAGATCTCTGGCGCGGTTTCTCATGCAGTTCGCCCCGAATCGGCGGCGCCTTCTGCATGCCACCCAGGTCACTGGATCGCAACGGTCTTGCAGAGCAGTCGCCGTGGCAGACAGATCGGCTGGTCACATTGGATGGTCTCGCCGATCTTTAGATTTCAAGGTTACAGAGGCGCCTTTCTTACCTCACTGACGACTGAGGTGTTCTGTTCTCAAGAAGGGACAGCCGCCGACGACTTGTGATTCTCACCCTCCACCACAAAACCATCCCAGTCGATATCTCACCTTGGCCTTTTGATAGCAACAGGCTTGCCATGATCCACCCCTTTGCTTTGTTGCTCGTTGCTGACCTGGATTATGCGCCCTTCAATCCACGGCGATGACCTGCCTTCTACCCCACGATGGAACCTCCAGTCTTCCGTCATCGGCGCACCAGATCTCACGGATTTCGGTCGAAGCAGAGAACAACCGCCCTGGCAGAGGATCCTTGTACTCGACAGTCCTGTTCTTTGTGGTAGAAGACCACAAATCTCACGTCGCACCGGTCTGTGGATGGCCATCGTCGAGTGACATGGCCACAGCACGACGAAGGAAACGTCGACCGATCCAACGCAATCTATTCCCATAATCTGCCCACATCCTACGCCGTTGGGAAACAAACGCTCGAGGCAAGGCCGACGACCCCTCCGCCGTTGCGTCAGATGACCCCATCAAATGTCTCGCAAAGGTCGTAATCCCCCAAACCCTCAAAGCGCCCACCTCCCCGCCCCCAACTCCAACCTCATCCGTGATTCCCGCCCCTCCACACGGCCGATTCACACCTTCACGACCCTCACGGGCGCCTATACTAGCGCGCACACGCCGGGGGAACCACCTTTTCTCTTCCCAGGGGCCGTCAAGTAGACGCTCGCATGCTGTTGACCACGGTGACTTGGGTCTAGCCCCCTTAAAGTCCCTGTAGATGTTGCGCCCGCCAAGTGGACTTATCCGCGAGATCAGGCTGTCTTTGAAGACGTGAGGCGCTTCTGTGTACTCGTGACGAAAGCTCATTCGGCGGGACGTAAGGCTGGGTTATTTTGGCCTCGCCAGCCCCCACCTGCGATCGTCCCAGGCTAGATGGAAGTAAGTAGGTAACATCGGACCGCTCAGAGCTACCACAAGTACAGATATTCAAATCCCTCCTGGGTCAAGCGCCGGTTGCAAGCGTCTCGCGGTGTTGTTCAGAAACTAAGGATGGCTCTCAGCCTATGGACAGAGGCCTTCGATGAATCTTGCACACATCGCCGAGGTCTTGGAGGCCGCAGACGACTACATCGAGAGACTTGTGAGCACGGGAAAGACCGTACTTCTGAGATTTTGGTGATGGTCCCTTTTTATCGGACTCCATACTGGCGTTTCAGAGTCTCCCTGAACCACTAGAATGGTCGTAGAGGCTCATCGAGTGATGGCCGTAACCTTCTAGGGCTTGGGACTGGTGGAAACGGCCAGGTTTAGAACAGTCTATTGGCATATGAAAGGGCGCAAGACATCTGAACAGGCTTGTTAGGATACTTGATGCATTCATCATCATTTTCCATCTTTTCCAAAGCTCTGGTCTCGTGCCATTTTGAAAATGTCCGCTTATCAGTCCTTCAACTTCGGTCTTGAACTTGAACTGTCGTTAACCAGCAGCAAGAAGCACAAGACATGGCTCGCCATGGCCCAAGACACCAGCTCCCGTCTGACCAAGAAAGGAGTCAACAACCAGGTCAAGGAGAAAGTAGACCCGAATTACCGCAAATGGTCTATCGTCCAGGAGATTACCATCCCACAGCATCCCTCCAAGAACAACTGTTAGTGAACGCGTCTGTTACACGATGAACTCAAACTAACGTCAATCCAGGGGCTCTCGAACTGGTGTCTCCCATCTTCAGCCTCAACTCCCCTTGGCTCGCCGATACCGACAACATCTTCTCCGCCGTCCAGAAGCACTGTTCCGTCCAAGACATACCGCAGTGCAGCACCCACATCCACGTCAGCCAGGCCGGACGGGACTTCTCCCCTCATCAGCTCGCCGCGTTATCAAAGGCAATCCTGACCTACGAGGCGTGCTTCGACTCTTTGGTACCCGCTGACCGGGCCTCTGCGTACTGGTGTCAAAGCAATAGGTGGAACCCCGTCTTATCTCAATGTCAAACACTGGAAGACTGCCTCGACCTCCTTGATGTGGCAGCTCAGCATGGTACGCCCGCGGTGGTTGAGGCGATGTGCATCTTTCCGGCCTCCAGCGCCTACGGGCGCGCCCATGGGAGGAAGAAGGACTTTGTCCACGGCAAGGTCTACAAGTGGAACCTCTCCCGCCTCCTCGGAAACGATCACGGACGCACCATCGAGTTCAGGCAGCCTTCTGGTAGTACCTCCGCGGAAGATGCCATCGCCTGGGTGTTATTGACTACGACTTTCGTCGCAGGGGCGACTGGCGGTGGGAATTGCATTGGAGCTTTGGAATCAGGCGGAGACGATCACATGGAGTTTTGGCATCTTTTGTGCCATGGGGCGGAAGTTATGGGGCTTGATCCTTTCTTGCTCGACGTACTCAGTGGTTTCATCAGTCGAGCTGTATCTTGAAGCAGTGGCTGGGTAACTTGTCCGCTCTTGTGGAGTTCAAATAGCTCAACGTACAACGTCCCAATCTCTTTTCACTTTCATCGATATCATCGCATTTATGTTCGTGGTTCAATGATGGCTTTCATGTATCACGTGTTTCAATATGATCAGTTCAGATGCCATCGGCCCCCTCCGGCTGGCCATTTCGGGTCCGGAAGCTTGGCTTCCGCAGAACACACTCGGGGCCGGCTTCCGGGTATATTGCCCCCATAGTCACCGTCTTCTTGCGTCTTGAATCCGTTTCTAGTTTAGCTACTTTCCAGCTACGATACGGAACTTACACTTAATATAGATGAAGCGCCATCTTCCCAAATGACTCTGGTACGCTTGCAAGTCCTGCAACAGGCATGGGCTTCCTCGTGAGCTGTGATTGCACGAACTATATTACAACACCAAAACAAGGGAAATCAGCTTCCGTTGCAGTTCTAAGCTGACGGACTTTCGGGAACGAATGCAACACTACTTGTACCTTCTTGGCGCGTGCAAGGTATTTAAACTCATGAACTTGGCAGACATGTTTCGTTTCATTGCCAAGTCGTCAGTTGGCGAAGGAACTCTCAACTCCCATACACCGTCAACCCTGTATCCGTCAAGATGTGTCTGCTGAAGCTCTTGGCCACCGGCTTTTTGTTAGTGGCCACCGTCACGGCACAGAGCACCGTGCCTGCATGGGGCCAATGTGAGACTCTTCCTTTTCCCAACTCCAAGCTCGTCTAACACGCAATAGGTGGAGGCAATAACTGGACTGGCGGGACAACCTGCGTGAGCGGTTACACTTGCTCAGTGCTCAAGTAGACCAGCTTTCTCAAAACGGGTATTCAGTTTACTAACTATCACCAGCCCGTACTACAGCCAATGCATCCCCGGTTCCAGCGCTCCAACGACCACCTCCTCCAGAGTCTCGACCACCGCCTCCGTTACCGGCGGAAGCACGCGTACCACCTCCCGGGCCACGACTACTTTCGTCACCGTAACCACTACCGCGGCTGGCGGCGGCGGTTCTGTCCCCACGACGCTGGTCTCTGGATGGTACTGGATCCGCGCCGTCGCCTCTCCCAACTTCCATAGCTACCTGCAAGCCAAGCCCACACTGACCCCGAGCAAGGCGTATCTCGACTCGCCGGGCACCGCCGGCCAGTTCAAGGTTGACGCGGGCCAGCTGGTGCACCTCACCGGGTCGTCGCCGCTTTACCTCAACGTGGAGAACCCCGCGGACAAGACGCAGAGGAAGCTCGAGACCTGGTTCAGCGCCAGCAAGAACACCTACGGCACGTTTGCATTCCAGGGCGATACCCTTACATGGAGCACTCCTGATATCAACCGCCCTAACCTGGCTGCGTGGCTTGTATGCGAGAACCAGGAGGTTTTCATCAATACTGGTGCTTATTTATACCAGACACCGGCCGGATGTTTTGACCAGACTGTGAGTGGCTATGGACTCTGGAAACATCTTCGTTTGCTGACACTTGTAGATACACTCTTACGGAGGGTCCACGGCGGATCTTTAGAGGAGTGTGACAGACGGCATGGTTTGAACTGGACTAGGGTGCTTTTGAGTCAACTCTCGATCCTATTACTTCAAATGTTCTGAAACCGTAACTCTCTACTTCAATCTCAATCTGATAATCCGGCAATTATACGACTTGGCACTCTGAAAGGAAACATTACGTCGGCTCGTCCACCATTTCATCATCCACATCAGTCCGCCGGCTGAGCCATCACACAGTCCGAGCCGTCAAGTTGAAGTAATGATCCCCGACGTACTCCATAAGCCAACCTCCACCCTGGTGTGCGGGCAAAGTGACGTTCGCAAACTTCTCCGGCCCAAGGTGTACCTCACTGAGCACCGCGCCGTGGCTCGTGAAAGCCCACCAGCAGCTAAAGTGCCACCCGGTACCCATCGGCTGGAGGCTCCAGGTGATCGAGTTCGTCGCATTCTCTCCATCATTAGAGCAGACTGTCCTCCCGTACGTGGGTATGATACGGCCGCCGTCCCAGTCTCTGAGCATGCAGGTGGTGAAGCTCGCGCCAGGCGTCGGTTTGACTGAGAATCTGACACTGTAGAGGTCTTGACGTTAGCAATTAAGATATCACGGAGAAGACCACAGGGCTACTGACAAGTTTCCGTTGTACGGGGCCAGACTACCGATGAAGAACTTGTCAAACTCCATGATAGCATCGCGCCTTTCAACGGACGGAAGGCTTGGGGCACCAAACGCTAGTCCGGCAAGGAGGGCGAGAGTGAAGAAGAAACGCATCTTGAAGAGTAAGACAGTCGGCAGTGATGATATCTTGAATGTCAAACTTGACTTGATCTGGACTACGAACTGAACCTAGAAGGGCGACCAGTCCCTTTTATCATTCGAAACCGAGCTCCAACCTCTTTGTCTTTTATCTATCGGCGTCGCACACCAGGAGTTGGATTTGTCCTACAAAAGTCATGGCATCTAAGAAATTTCAACGAAATTTCCCAGGAACCGCCGACGAACAGCCGTCAAATCCCCAATCTCGACAGCCCTTTCTCCCCAGCCCGGCGCAGAAACCTCACCGAAGCCCCCAAAATAAGACCACCATGTGACCGGCGGGAGTAATACCCGGCTGCAAACAATAAAGTGTCAGGGTCATACGAGGCTGTTCAGGTCATTCGTGCAACCAAGCAAACGGGACCGAGATCTTCCAATCGGCTCGCCGTCCGGCCGAGCTCACAGAACCCAAGAGTTTTCACATCCACGTGTAGCGAACCGAGCGAAGCCAAATATCTTTTGCAAAACCCATACGATCGTCATTCGTCATCAGCAAACATAACCTGGTATCCCATTTTAACTACCCATGTTTTTTTTTTTTTTTCGTCTACACGCTAATCGTCCGGAAGACGCTGAATTCGTCGCCAGTAGCCACCAATCCACCGGTGATCTGGGGGTGCCAGTGCAGCTCCTTGACGTTGGACAGGTAGTGCACAAATAGCAGCTGAGGCGGGACGTCCTTGACACCACCAGTGTCCTTGCTCTCTTCGTCGTCAAGCTCGACGGCCAAGTCCCACAGGGTGACGGTGTTGTCGGCCGCCGCGACAGCGACGATGCTGTCGTCCGTGGGGTGCCACTCGACGCTCGTGATCTGTTCCTTGTGGTAGTTGAAGCTGGCGATGGGGGAAGGCTTGTCAGATGCGGACGTCGAGCTCTGCTTCCACTGGCGCAAGTCCCAGACGGCAAACTCGCCGTTGTCGTCGCCCGATGCCAGCAGGTGTGTTGTCAGCTTCGACCACGACATGACGTTGACGTCGGTCGAGCTGACCTGCATCGTCAGCGCGGGCTTCCTGCTCTTGCTGCGCACATCCCAGACGCGAATCGTGCCGTCGCTCGAGGCGGACGAGAAGACGGACTGCTCGGAGGGACTCCACTGGATCTCCTCGACACTGCTCGTGTGGCCCACGAACGGCCTGGTGTCGGTAACAAAGCCACCGCCGTCGGTGCGTGTTGTGACGTAGATCAGACCATCGTTGTCACCGGTCAGGAGCTTGCCACTCGGGACAAGAGGAGACCAGTCCACAGCGTAACCTTCTGACTTGTGGGCGCGGATAGTAGAGACGGGCTTGTTCTGCTGGGGTGTAATGATGCTGCCCGGGTTGTCGAAGGAGTAGAGGTGAGGGGTGACGTCGTGGATGAAGACGTTGGAAGACTCGGTCATCGTGGCTGTGAGGGTGGTGGGTGGCTTGGAGGGGTCTTGGGAAGGGATCTGGTGGGCGCGAATTCGGTTGGTGGTCGAGTTCAAGGGGATCGCCTTGTGCTCGATAATGGGATCGGAGTCCTCGTCATCGTCGTCATCGTCGTCGTCGGAATCCTCCGCGTTCTTCTCCATGCGACTCAGGCCGCTGAACTTCATGACCAGCAGCTCGTTGTCGCCAGCCTTTGCGTTCTCTGCTTGTGTGCCGGCCACGGAGTACATGGTAGCGGGGTATACCTTGCGGTTGTCGCCGAGGCTGTCGCGCAGGATATCGAAGGAAAGGCAGGGCCAAGGCGTGCTCAGGTTGTGCAGCATCTCGTAGGTAGACGTATCCGGCGCAAGCGACTGGCCGGGTTCGAGCTTGTTTCGTCCGACGATGAATGTGCCTTGGTCAACCTCCATTGCGCCTGTTCGGTCAGCTCGATTTCCTTCAGCGAGATTATGCCGGTACCATACCCTCTTTCTCCTCGGCCTCTCTCTCGGCATCGGGCCGTCCGTCGACACCGGCTTCCATGATGCCATCTTCACTCTCGCTCTCGAACTCGTCCTCGAATTCGTCCTCGAACTCGCCCATGCCAGGGTCCTTCTGGTCAATCTCCATGCCCTCGGGACGCTCGCCACCCTTGAGGGGGGCGTCGCCCATCTCGACATCAGCAGCGCGCTTCGACATTTTTTCCGGCGTTTTGGGGGTATAATAATATCGAGAAAAGTTGGCCGATTGCTACTGCGAAAATGCGAAAATGCGGTGCTGCAGAAAAAAAAAATTCGGGCCCCGCGATTTGTGGCGCAAAGCCGCCGATACCCCGCGTGGCGCAGGCTTGCGCCAGGAGCCGTTGAGGTGTGGCTTGGCACTGCATTGTCATCCACACCTCAATGGAATGGATGACCCACCTCGCCGTCCCGTCGCGTCCAAGCAGGTAGTTACGCGGTCAGTGTCTCTGTCACGGCCATCTTCGGTGTTGATTGCCCCGCCATAACTTGACCAACGAAGTCCTGGCCGGACAGGCGTTCGACGAGATGACACCTGCTTCCTGACCGACGACAGTATACTCTTTCAGTCAGTCCCGTCGACACAGTTTATCGACAATGTCTTCGAGACGAGGAACATCACCATGGCGACGCATCAGAACACCTTCAGCGTCATCTCAAATGGAGGCGGCTCACGCGATGGTGCTCCGGGCAAACCGCCGATGACATCGAAACAGGCCCAAAATCTCTACAAACAGGCGAACAAGGTTCCCCGACGCACGAAGGCCGAACAGCGTAAATGGGAGAAGGAGAGACAGGAGGAGCTCAAGAAAGAGCTGGAGAGAGAACGTGCTGCGGTCAAGGCGAAACAGGCTCGAGAACGCAAGAAGGCGAAGGAAGAGGAGGCCCGAGAGAACAGACGACGACAGGGACAGCCTTTGGTCGACTGTCGGCCAAGCCAAGATACGATTGCCAGATTCGTGCGTGGAAATGGCACCAACAGAAAGAGGGATTCTTCGGGAGAATCAATACCAGAGGAGCATACCAATGCGCTGTCAGAGGCTGAACCTTTGCCGCTCCCTCTCAAGAAGAGCAAGATAACACCGCCACAGCCGGTTTCTCCTCCAGATTGCCAATCGACGGTTACCTCCATGCCTCCGCCTCCTCGGCCGTCGCAAAAGCCTCGGCCGACGACTTCAATGCCCATGGCATCCCACTTCAAGGCCCCATCGGCCCCTAAGGCGGCCCCTGGTGCGCCATCAATGCGAGCGCCTCCTATTTTCAAGGCTCCTGTAGTCGCGCCAACGCAGGGCCGCACAAATCCTCCTGTGATCATGCCAAAACCAGCTTCAAAGCCGAAACCCAAGCCGTTCATGATGCCCAGGGGGATTCTGCCAGCCCAGATACCTGCCCGCCAGAAGTCAATCAAGCAAGAGAAAGCCAACCCTCCACTCGTGAAGGACAAGTCTATCGAGAAAGGCACAGAAGAGAAGAAGGCAGTGGATCGGCCACTGAAGCCACCGGAGATGGAGCATCAACCTGGAGTGGAGAAGAAACTTTTGGCCGAAAAGACACCTCCTATCGAAAAGCATGAGAACCCTTCTGAGCACTATTCTTCAGTTATAAAGAGATCAGCCAGACCGACGGAAAGGCAGAATGGGGAACCAAGGCCAAAGCCAAAGTTCGAGTCATCTCAAATGCCTCCACCACCGAGACCGTTACCGCGCGTGGCGACTCCCCAAATATCTTCGCCGAAGATGCCTCCTCCACCACTACCAACAAAGACGCAGATGCCTCCTCCACAGGCGCCTCCAGACAGGCAGGCGTCTTTCATGCCACCGCCGAGCACCCAGGCTATCATCCAGGACTGTTTCGATGACTTTTTCCCGACCGCCTCGCAGCTCGCCATGGAGCTAGAAGATGATGGACCAGAGAGCCGTTCGCGAGAGACCGTTGATCGACATCTTGAGGAGTTGAACACGAAGGAAGGAGTTATTGACGAGAACGGCCCGCATTTACGGAATCCAGGGGCTGGAAGTCGATCTGTCCAGAACAAGGGCCAGGGAGCAACAGATCACTACGACAAGAAACCGCTCGCCAAGACTCCTGTGATCCCCAATGATCATAGACGCCTTCGGCAGCCTTTGAGCGACCGCCATAATGGGCCAAACACTACATTGCAGTCGAAGTTGCCTTCATCAAAACAGCAGCAAGCGCATGCCTTGCGACAGGAGAGTCGACGTGGACCGCCGCCATTCAAAGCAGACGGGCGGGAGCAAGCTTTTAGTGCCCGCTCAACACCGATCGAGACACATCCTACAACAAACGATACACACAAGAAAACAGCACAACACAGAAACCTACCCCAACAGACCACACCCATACCCCACAAACCCAGGAGCGTCCTCCGAGAGACCAACTGCAACCGCGTCCCTGAGGTCAAGGGCTCTGTTACGACAAAGCCTGCTCAATTCGACGACTTCTTTCCTCTGATTTGTACGCAAGACCTTATGATGTCTTCTCAGGAGGTCATGGAGATAGAGTCCCCAGCTAGGATGGACGGCGAGCTCTCCTCTGGAGGGACTTCAACGGGACGGGAATACCAGCCGTCACCTCTGATCGAGATGGACCTAGCGGCTATTGACTGGGATGATGACCTGGATGATTTTTGATGCATTGGATGAGCATACGGCGGCGCTTGGGAGCATGGTTTTCTCGGTCTTTGGCACAGTCGCATCGTACCCGAACACGAGCACCTGGAGAGGCTCATTTGGAATTTGTATACCCTTAGAAGCAGCAGGTTCAATTTTCGACTTCACAATGAATGCATCAAAGGCATCATATGCCACACAGAATTGGGGATGTAATAAGTGAAATTAGTCCACCTGGACTCTATAGAATGGCCTCGGAATGTTCGAGGACCGGAGTCATGTGCTGCCTACTGCGTATCATGTACTTTGTAATGACCTATTGACTGGCCACTCGAGGCCATCACAGTTGCAAAGTGACTGGCGTTCAATATGTGAACGCATAAAGCAAAAGCAAATCCCTATACCGGTGCCATGGGAATCTTTGTTCCGGCAAAACCTCCCACACCAAACGCCTAGCCAATGCATCCCGCTTGTCCGGATGACGCCGATCCCCCGCCGACATGTGCCTAGACACATAGTCTTCTGTGCCAATGAGTCGTAGCGCTCAGAGATAAATGCCAACCCAAGACGTCTTGCTGGCGGCAGCCGAACCGCAGCCATTCACTGCACACTCGAGCTTTCCATCAGTCATGGGTAATCCTTTGTTCGGCCTCTTGGCCACTGGTTTGCGGTTCTCGAAGCAGTCCTCGCAGTAGACCTGGAACGCATTAGTCATGATCGGTAAGATATCATATTGATTTCTGCTCACATGTCCACAAGCCTTGAGAGCCCAGAAGTGGTTCTCGCTTCGCTGGCGCTTTCCCTTGCGCGTGGGTTGACTCTCGTTCGTTGGAACGTCTGGGTCGTAAGCAAGTTCCTCGTTACAAGCGGGGCAAACGACGACCAAGTCGGAGCCGGTGTCCCTCGTGTAACCGGACCTTGCCGGGGGCGGAGGTTGGTGCACTGGCTTTGGAGAATCCGGGCGATCGAAAGCGCCATTCTCATATTGCAGTTGGATGTTCCCGAGCGGGTTGTTGAGATCTCCTGGCTGTATCCTAGTGTGCAGGATGTCAAGCAGCTGGGCGTCCTCCTCGGGGGGAAAGAGGTGAAGTGGGTAGAGGTGTCTCCTAAGCCCGGCTGCCAATCCACTAAAGGCGCTTGCTGTGTTTCGGAGCATGAATCCGCTGGGTTCCCTACGCTCGCGGTTTCGGTATGGTGGCGGCATCGGGGGATGATGAAGGGCAGGTCTCTCGGGTCTGAGCCTACGCGGCACCTCGGGGGAGTCGTCCGTCAAATCTATCACGGGCGGGTTCCCGGCCAAGATACTGCTGTCGCTGCGTGCGAAAGATGGTGGATTGCGCCCTTGGGGGTTTTGGCGTCGGGGATTCGCGATCGGCCGAGGCGCATGGCTTTGAACTGGACTGTCCGGCTCGTTGGTGAGATCAATCACGTCGGCCGGTCCTTGTTGATTCTGTGCTCTGCGCTGAGGTCTCTCCTGTCTAAAGTAGAGCTCCAAGTCGACCAGCACGTCAGGTCCGTTACCGTTCACCCCGCCACCCTGCCTTGGCGGTGCCATGTTGCCTTCGCGATTGCCCGGTCGGCGCGGTGGCTGTCGTAGTTGTTCGTCCATCTGGGCAAGTAATGCAAGTTCCAGTTCGCCTTCCAAATCGGGAGACAAAGGGTAAGAGTCGCGAGAGTAAAGGTCCGGATGCTCGAATAGACGATCGGCTGATGATTCTCGGGAAGATATTGAGTCGGAGTGTGTCGATGTGTTGTCGTCGGAGTCTGAGATTTCCTCGGGAGCGGGGTACAAGACTTCAAAGGCGTCGACTTCGGAATCGAAGGAAGGGGAACGGGGTCCAAGTAGATCGGACGGGTTGGAGGAGTTGTCTGAGTGTTCAGAAACGAGCTCGTCCTCGACTGCGCTGGCTTGGAAATCGAAGGGAGGGGAGCCGCCAAGTGGGTTGGGGGGGTTGTGGTAGTTGTCTGAGTGTTCGGAAACGAGTTCGTCCTCGAATGCGTCGGCTTCAGAATCGAAGGAAGGGGAGCCGCCAAGTAGATTGGGGGGGTTGGGGTAGTTGTCTGTGTCTGAGTGTTCGGATACGAGTTCATCCTCGAAAAGTTCAATATCGTCGTGTTCCAGAGCAGAATCCGCTTCTGAATCAGAGATCACCGAGGAGGAGGAGGATGAAGATGGAGAAGCCGAACTCATAATCTGGCTTGCTGGCCAAATAGGTTGGCGCTAGAGGAAACAGTTAGCTTATTTTCCAACCGAGTCCAAAATGCGAAGAGAAAATAAAAGGGTACGACGGACAAACCGAGAAAATTCAAAGGAAAGAGCAGATCAGGGTTCAGAGGTCCAAGATTGAGAATCCAAATCCGCATCCGTATGGGTCGCTGGTCGGGGTCGCGGAGTCTCAGTGGAGAAAATAGGGTAGGAGTGAATCTCCTACGACAGGCGCGGAAGGTAGACGTAGGCAACCATGCCTGGTTACCGATGGAAGGTAATGTTCCGTCGTCGCGAGTGATCGATTCGGGGTGCAAGGGAGGATTTCGTGAATGCTGTTGAGAGCAAGCACGAAGTAGGCGCGGCCTTGAGGATTGGCTATTGTTGGTGGCGGATGCAGCTTGTTGTTTAGATCCGAATGGACGGCACACGACGGGACGGGGACCAGGAAGGTGCTCCACGTCCAGTCTGGGCGGCCAGCAGCCTTAGATAAGGCACCCTACAAGTACGGATAAGCTCACACGGTGCAGGGGCGATTGAACCCGATAAGCTGGACCCCTCTGACGCCAACAGGAAACGTGGGTACCTGCGGGAGCGCAAATGTTGCTACGCGAAGAACCTTGACAGGCCTGATCAGCAGACGGTGCAAATTGGTCGACGTCTGACGGTGCTTATGTCATAGCTGCAAAAATCACGGAGAAAAAAACGTCTTGATTCACTCCACTAGCAGCAGCACTGCAGCAGCATCCAAGCACCGAAACGGACTTAAGGGATGACAAAGCCGAAAGGGTAAGGTCCCCGCCGCGATGGCGACAGTGACTCTAACCTGACGGCGGCGACACCTCGGGAACAATGCCAGTGTAAGCCCAAGACACTGGATATCATTTTGGTAGACTCTTCCGCCCTATTACTATAATACACTAGCGACAAATCCAGAAGCCGCCTTACTCCGTCTTGACTCCAAACACAGAAACAACGCCATCTTCGTTGACAGACACCAATTGCTTCGCTCCGGAGCCCCATTGCACCGACGCCGCCGCAACCGAGCTTCGGAACGGCTCCGACCAGGCCTTGGAGCTCTTGATGTACTGCTGGACAGTGATTCCTCCTGCGCCGCCCGTAGCGAGATACTGTCCAGTGTAATCCCAAGACAACGATTGGACGGGTCCACCAGTCTCAAGCGTCTTGGCTCGGGCGGCGTCTCCCTCCTTGCGCAAATCGAAGATAGTGACTGAGCTCTGGCCCTTTGCCGTGGCGGCGAGCCAGAAGCCGTTTTCTGAGAAGACGAGTGCCTCCACAGGCGCGCCGAGAGAGAAGGTCGCGGCAACCTCCAAGCTGGTCGTCATGAAGAGCTTGATGTCGCCGGAAACAGTGCCTGCAGCGAAAAGGTGACCATCGGGGTGGAAAGCAGAGGATGTCAAAGCTGTGGCAGTTAGCAAAAGGTTACATTGGTCGCGTGTGGGCCCACTTACAAGAGTCGGTGTATGCGCGGCTGACTCTCCTGAGCGTATTGAGGTCGTAGAATGCGATGCTCTTATCCGAGCCGACGGAAGCAAGCAGGTCGCCCGTCGGGTGAAGGCTGAGCGAAGTTGCGGGTCCAGCGTGTTCGGAGAGAGACGCGATCTCAGCGCCGTTTTCGAACACTTTGACTGATCCCTTGCTTGTCGCAAAGATCAACTTGCTACCCGTCCAAACAGAGTCTAGAACTGGCTCGTTCACAGCAACCTGTCTCTCCACCTGGTCTGCTCCAACTGAGTATATCGCGGCTTGTCCATCGCGGGCACCGATGGCAGCGTAGCTTCCCTCAAGAGCGAGAGAGGAGGCCTGCGACACGGGCGTTGACGTGGAGGCCACGGTGGCCAAGGAGGCAACATCTTCGGGTGTGGCCCAGCCTTCTGGGACGGGGCGCTTCTTGCGACCCTTGGAGAGCCTGCAGTATGTTAGTGAGGGGGCCACTAAACCGTCGGTCTTGATTCGGCTTACTCTTGATGCTTTGCATTCACCTTCTCTACCAGCTCCTCGGGCAGGGCTTCGGCAGAGTCGATTGCCATGGCATCGCCGTTTGTAGCTCCAGCAGTGACGCTGACCTTCGACAGCGCCTCTCTGGCCTCATCTCGCTCTTTCGTCAACCTTGCGATGACTCTAACGGCGGCATCGTGCTGATACAACGCCGTCGCGAGCTCTTCCCGTGTTCTCGACAGCTGTTCTTTCAGGTTGAAGGTTTCCAGCGCGAGGGCATCCCATTCGTTCTGGAACGTGGCCAGCAGAGCCGGGATGGATGTCAGGGTCGGAGGTCGGGGGCGGACGATGTGCGACTGGGTTAGGGGGAGGAGGTCGTCGCTCGTCAAGGCTTCGCCGGTGCCGGGCTCGGTGCCGTTCTCTTCGATGTACTTTTCGATCAGGCGCTTCTCGAAGACAGTGCCTGTTTGCTGTTAGCAATCCCGTCCTGCTAGTCGCAGGCGCCAACACTTACCCGACTTCTTCGAGGCGACGGGCTCCTGAGGAGCTTCTCCGGAAACTATAGACCGCGTCAGACATGTTCAATTGGGTGTATCAGAAACTCGACGTACTTGCGCACAGCATTTTAGCAAATGTCGCGGTGAAATTGGCCGTTTGATGGTTCGCGTCAACTTTTACTCCAAAACAAATCTTCAGCCTCGCTGCTTGCCTAGGCGGTGGCAGGCGCAGTGGATCCCAGCTACCATGCACGACCCACTCCGTCACGTGTGGCTTATCTTTCGTATCTTATCAACTTATCGGAACATGATATCACACCTGCGATTGATGTCCGCACCTCGACATCTCTAAGACACTATCAGAAAGTCAATTCGCCATCGTCCCAATCCAGGTGCAATGGCATCCCTTCCCGACATCAAAAGCCTAGGCAGATTGTCCGGAGAGGAGCAGACTAAGGTTCTGGACCTCCTCTTCGAACCGAGTCCGGCGATCCATGCCCTCCTCCTCCCGTCCATCTCCGCCGCATCGTTCGAGTCCTACGACGACTTTATCGCACATTGTCAGAACATCTTCGAAGCGCTCACGACCGACCCTTCTCACAAGACCGAACTGCACGCGATCATTGGCTCACATCCCCGTCTGGGAGCTAAGAAGGTCGAAAGCGCCCAATCCGCGGCAGAGCAGGCCAAACTGCAGGATGGAGACAGCTCTCAGTTGGCAGCCCTCAATTCCGAATACGAGCTTCGGTTCCCTGGCTTGCGCTACGTTGTATTCGTCAACGGCCGGGGCCGTCCTGAGGTAATGGAGGACATGCGCACACGGATTGCCCGCGGCGATATTGCTTTGGAAGAACGCGCTGCAGTACAAGTCAGTAGGATGTGCCCCTTCAATGTGCTGCGCTAACCGTGCCAGGCCATGTGCGACATCGCCAGAGATCGAGCTTCAAAACTTGCCGCCGCTTCCTGTTGATTTGCTTCACTTATAAGGGCTATTATAAATTGTCAACTCCGAACAACCGCGACTTCTGAAGCACCGGGAGGCCGCGAACAGGCACGCGCGCGCCGTCACAAGGGGAGGAGCATCGGATCTTCGTCAAAAATCGTTCGTCTCGGACATCGATACCGTCTAAATCAGTATATGTCCCGTATCTACGAAGTCTATCTGAATTCATCCTACACGTTGCGGCAAAACCCGCCTACAACTTTGCGCTCTCCTCGTACAACTTCAGTAGTCTTCCGACACGCTCGGCTTCTCTGTAACCGCTGACGACGGCTCCGGCAACACTGCCGCGGTGCTCCATCTCGGTGTGCTCTCCGGCAAAGCCAAGGCGCCCATCCCAAACCGGTCTGCTTAGCTCCTTGAAGTCAAGGGGGCTGCGCTCTCCATTCTCCGACACAATAGAAGGGGTCGTGGTGGCACCGCGAGAGAATTCGTCTGTCAACCAGTTGGTCAGGCTGGTTTCAGTCGGCTCAGGAGGCTGAGATGACGGCTGGAATCGAGAGACCAGGAATTTGTGGAACGCAGCTGCGACTTCCTTGGGGTCATGACGCAGAAGGACAGTAGCAGGGGTCTCGGATAGATAAGTAAGGAGAGTCGGGCTTGCGCCAGGGAGAGAGGGACCCGCGAAGTTCGCCGTAATCAGGGTGGAAGCCTCAAAGACCTCAAGAGGTGTCGAACTCTCGGTAACCGGCTTCTTGGAAGTAGGCAGGAATGTGTAGCCGCCGGTCTTCTCAGCTTCAGGCCACCAGGCAGTGGGGTACTGAAGCAGAAGTTTTTCCAGGACACCGACGTGGGTGCCCTTGATCGCCTCCTGGAATCGAGCCGGTAATGGCGGGTTGAAGGTGCTCTCAGGAAGAGTCTTAAGAACTCCAAGGGGAATGGTGGAAATGGCCGTCTTCGCGGTGAATTTGTTGCCACTGGTGTCAACGACAACCACACCGTCCTCAGTCTGTGCCACGCCCCCAATCTTGGTGCTCAGCTTCACCTCGACACCCTCGGTCTTGGCGTCTTCGATGACCTTGGTGACCAATGCTTGATAGCCTCCCTCGGGGGCGGCATCGGAGCCGGCAAATGCTGTTGTGCCTTCCCAGCCTGCCCACTTCAACGAAGCCTTCTCGAGCTTGAGACCCAGAGGCACCTCAAGGGACCGAGCGAGAGCAACAGCGAGCTCCTTCTGGGACGCGTTTGAGGCCGTCGAGAACAACGTCGAGTTGGGGGCCAGAAGAGCTGAAGCGAGGGAAGCAGATGGCGGAGGCGACGGATGAGGAAGCTTCAGGGAAGCCTGAGCGGCGCCGAGTGATGAACGCAGGCTATCGGCGTCTGAAGTGGAAAGCCGACCTTTTCATTGATCAGCTCGAATTCTGTCCGATGACTCGTCGGGATACAAACCACTAGGGCCATAAACAACACCCTCAGCGGGCTTAGGAAGATGGGCGGCCTTCTCATCTCATCAGTTGTCTGTTACACAATCACAAGACTTCCGTGTGACTTACAACGCCAAAATCTTGAGCAATGTATCTAGCAGGGTTTCCCTCCAAGTACCCATGGATCCAGCTGCAGCCTACATCGACCTTGACATCTCCCTTGGCCCAAGTGTTGGCACGTCCTCCAATTCTGTCTCTGGCTTCCAGGACAAGGACCTTCCGACCCTTGCTTGCCAGCTCGCGGGCGGCAACGGCACCGGACCAGCCAGCTCCGATGATGATGGTGTCCAAAGCTTCTGCCATAATGCTGCGAATAGACATATGTACAGGTCTGAAGGAACGAGAGTTGACGTCGTCCGGGGTGGTGCTTCACTTGATTAAATGAACCCCGCCAACACCCCGCCTCGCGTCACCCCAGGTGAGCGGGACCCGGGGAGATGTCCGACCGGGCCGATCATCGGAACCGGCGGGGCTACTAAGGCGGGGACCCCTTAGGTCAAGCTCCAATCCACTCATCCCAGTAGGTCTTCCAGGTTCCTTGCGGCGATATGCCGGCGATACCGCATGGCATCATTTCTTCCGATCAATAAGGCCTCGCCGAGAGATAAGAACGCAGCTGCGTGCCTCACTCAGTTTTCATCTGACTTCCCGTATCAGACTTCATGTTAGTCTGAGTTTCATTCAACGACTGTCTTCCGATTCTTGAGAAGGACACAGACAGAGACTGAGTTTGAATGCTACAGGCTTTTCAGCGGTTTGATTTGTCTTTCTTATACGCTTCTACTTTATCTATCATCACTGGTTTGGACGTTCCACAAACTTTCTCATGAACTCTTGCTTGGGTCGCACGTCTGGCGATGCTCACTTTTCACTTTCTCACGCTGGCTGACAGACTCTACGATGGATGATCGTTGTATCAAGAGCCAGGCTCTTGAGTCTCGTTGACCTTCAAACCGTCCATGGTCGATACGATCCTTCATCTGCCCACCCATGATATCCCATCCAACTCATCGAGGTACTCCTCATATGAGCCATCATCCTCACAGTCTCCTGTCTGATTCGACCCACCGAATATGGCCCCAAAATCGGAGTACACATCCTCCAGGTCATCTTCATCAGCCCAGGCATACTGGCAGTCGTGATCGGACAAGGGAAATGCCAGGGTCCCGTCATCATCCATCTCATCCAGCATAGTCTCCGATGGCGTCAGATTCGGCGACCTAGTCGGATGCAGTTTTGGTGACTTGGGTATCGTCCTGGTGGACTGCGATATCCTCGGCGGCGAAGGCCTCCTCTCCGCCTGAGCTGAAACAGGAACTTGGCCCGAGCCGCCGTTGGTCACACCAGGTCTCATCAATATCACCCTTGGAGGGGGCTGCTGCTGTCTCATCGCAAGTGCAGACGACGGCGCAACGAACCTCGCTCCCGTGGCAAGTTGCTGTCCATGATGAAGCACGGCAGCATTGGCAGCCGCAACGGCAACCACATGATCACCCCGCTGCGCCGCCTCACTCCGGACGCGAAGCCGCACCCTATTCAAGACGGCTGCACGCAGCATCAACGAGCCCTCGCGATTCAGTCCCTGCTTTCCGGGATCCGGAGACGTGGCCACGGCGGCCAGCTTGACGAAGCGCTTGTCGCCGGAAGCCGCCCCGTCGCGGCTGATGATGTGCGTCGCGGGGAGTGAGTATGGCTGGGATAGCCGGCTGGTGATGAGGTGAAGCCTCAAGCGGCGCTTCTTGGAGCTGAGAGCGGATGTGTGGGGTCCGTCGACGTCCGAGTCTGCCCTTCGCCGTTTCTCGAGCTTGAGAAATCTCGACTGCCTCGGGAACTCAAAACCGGGCTTCTCGTTGGTTTCAAGAGAGGTAGAGGAAGAACCTCCTTGTGCAGAAGGTTGGTGCTGGAAATTCGACGAAGGTGCATTATGGATCGATGATTGTGTTGCAAGAAGCTCCAGGCACTGCCTCAAATGTTTTCCTCCATCTTTTGACTCGTACTTTGGTGCTGATTCCGCGCAGCAGACCCCTAGGTGCTCAGAACATTGACGCGGTGTCAAGGATGAGAACAGATTGGGCCTAATGTTGATGTCGATATCGTCTTCGCATCCAACCCTCTCAAGCTGCCACGTCTTGAACGGTTCCAGGGTGCTCCGATTCAGAGAACCAACTTGAAGAACCATGATGATTGCTGCGAAGACTGTCGCTGGAATCGATGGTACCAGCTTCCGGGATCAAGGTCACTTCTCTCCCAGGCAAGACGATCGCCCTGCAGGACCCAAACGATCAAAGCTGGTTCATAATCCGCAGCCACTCTCTTGATGCCGGCCTATCTCCAAACACAACAGACATGAGGGGACACTTGGCAGAGGGTGGATGTCCTATGTCCAAGACGCAAGACGGCCGGGAGGAAGCGAGTGTGGAGTATTTCTCGGTCGAGGAGCTGGATCCTTATGCTGAATGCCAAAGCCTACTTTACCGCAGGATATGTGAGCTGGAGTGGGGAAGACGAGAAAGGCAAGAAGGCAAAGAAGCTAACCCGGGACGACAGCTGCAGGTCGACCACGAGACCTGGTCTTATTTATTACACCGTGTTTCTTACCACCTTTACGGCAGCCGGTGTGGGGAGGCAAAGAGAGAGGCAGGAAGACAGAGAGATGGCAGATCAGCGCAAACCAACGGGGCGGGACCGTCCATTGGAACCTAACCAGTGTGTGTGTTCACACTCTTCCCCCTCTTTCATAGCTCTGTGTGCTACTACTACGCCGTACCACGCAGACACTGAGCAGGCTAAGCAAAAGGTCGAAGCTGAGTGATGTGTGGATGTGGAGGAAGGGAAGCAGGGCAAGGGTCGCGGGAGCAGGAATGGCAAAGACCTGGGGAAATGGCCAGCATGGGACGAATGGGATGGTCGGGATGCGCCGGTCCCCTGGTCATGCATCACCACCCCCCGGTCTGGGGTTGAGAGGGGGAGAAAATGTGACATGGGCGGGAAATTGGGGCGTTTTCGGCCTTTCAGACATGGAACATGCGTGAGCCGTATGCGAGTTGAATGCCCGGGGGAGCAGTGTAAGCATGTTGTGTAGCATTTCCGACCGGCGGGTACTTAGATGATTCATCTCTCGATGACATGTCAATTATTTTCATGCGTATATCGAGAGGTTCCCAAGCAGGCTGTGCTATTTAGATGTGCGAGAAACAAAAACATATCAGTCTGGTTAAAACTCCCGCGTTGAGGCACAACAGGGAGGCAGAGACATGTTTTCCTGCACCCCGGACCGGGTGGTCACGTCCGGGCTGGCGGCAATAAGTCACTCTCTAACAAGCTGAAGGCTTCGTGATTGCGACAAAGACATAGCTGATAAGTTGAGGAGAGAGCAGGAGACAGGCATCAGGATGTCTCTGCAAACGTACCCGATAATACGTCCTCCACCAAGGCAAAGCAGAGAAGGTTATTCTGCATTCCTATGATTCACCTCTCTGCCATACTTGTTCTTCTGATTGCTTCCTGCGATCGGACATTGACAAGTCCGCGTTCTTGAGCACCAGACAGCGTTTCTTTTTCCTGTGGCTATGTTGGGTTGGGTCACCTGCACCACCAACTTTTCTGTTAATCTCATCCATACAAATCGCCATGTTTTCAAATACGGAGGACCTCACTGAAACCCTGCATTTTGTTTCAAATCACACCCTTTTTAGACATTCCGCAGTCGGAGCCTCTCTTTACAATTGATACCGATGAGTGATCAGCGATGCGCCGTCGATGAGCCCGTCAGCAACGAATTATTCTGCAAGGATCTACGTCTTCGCCTCCTCGGTAACACCATAGCTGGCATCCATTCTGATCACCGTGGTTCTATAGAGGTCCGGAACTCTGAGGATGTGACTGTGCCAGTAGAGCAGTTCCAGAAGGGCCAACGAGCGATTGAATGCTCCTATTTGCTCACTCATTTTGCGGGGGAAAGCCTCTTCACTAGGTGTTGTCTTACCATCGTGTTCGTGCGTCCGGTCTATCTCTACGGGGTGCATGATGCAGCTTGCCTGTCCAACGAGAATTGTTCCGGCACCGCTCGTCACCATCACACACGCACGCACACGGTGAGCTGAGAAGGCGGGAGGAGCAAGACGAGGCGATGGTCGATGCGGGAAGCCCGGAACGGTAACGCGCGATGCTGCTTTGCCCATCGAGAGAGTACTTCCGCGAGTGCGGATAGCGGCCTTGGGCTCAGAGCCGCTAGTCACAAACTGGAAGGGTCACGCGCGACCGAGAAGATTTCAATGCTGAGCGAGGGGAGACGGAGAAATAAAAAATGATGGTGCTGAGAACTGTGAGTATTAGAGGACGAATTGGGTTATGATCAATAGCAGCAGTGCTTAACAGGGGTCTTGCGCCCTCTATTCAAGTGCGTTTGTGAATATTTTTCATGTGGTGGACAGCGTCAATATTTGTATCAATTTCAAGGATTCTCAGTACCTCAATCATTACATTCTCCACCGGTCGGTCAAATATACCAAGACTACCTTAGGTATCATGAGTCGCCGAGCCTTTCTAGGCCAAGCAGGTCTTCCAAAAGGCCGGAACGCCCGCATACTGCAACAGCTGCATAATGACCTTGCTTCAGCTGCCCAGCCTCAGCGAGGATGGGTCAAAAAAGCTCGTCGAACTGCCTGACAAAGCTAGACAGATGTGCCCAGACCCCACAGCTTTTTTGCTTCCATCAGTTGTCAAAAGTTGGCGGACGACGGACTTCGGCCGAGACTACGCACCAACCCGTAAGTGTAAGGTGACAACCAACCAAAAAAGGTTCGTCTGAGGTTCGTGAGATGATAGAAAATGATCAGGTCAAGACAAACAGGTGGGAAAAGGCCGTAAATAAGGGTAGCAGCGGCTTTGGCCTCCTGGGGTAAGAGAGCATGGATGTGCAAGTATTGTCAGAGCGCCAAATGGTTTGAGTGATACTCTAGAACCCATGTCTTCTCGTCGTGATTATTATTCGACGCTCCCGTCGCCTTGTTGCATCAGCCATTCAGTGTGATGTGAAATATCGACGTGGCTCTTTTCAACGGCTTGTGGTCTCCGATGTCTCGGTCCTCATTCCCGGGGCCGGGCCATAAATTAAGTCGTATTCAAGACCGAGAAATATGGGCTTTTCACGGAGTCAATCCGGGGCCCCACAAACTCCTAGGTTTCTCCCCAGACACTGGACCATACCTACCTATTGTCTTGCCGCTTTCACAATGCCCTCCTCCTAGGACCTAGGAGAGCTTCCCCTCACATGGATACCTCGGCTCCGCACCGAAAGTTTGGAGGAGCAGCTCCGGCGCGCACGGCCACGGCCCCGCCACAGGCCACCTCGTCCCGAGGTTCATTTCCAACTCCAATGTCTCAGCCAACATACTCTGTTGGGCAAAGCTAACCTCCTAAGCTTGGCCCCTAGCACCAAATCATCCTTTCCCCAAAAGCTTTCGGCCTGTCAACTTTGCCTGTCAGAACTCGTCTCATAAGCGTGTAAACACCTTGGGTTGTTGTGCCTCATTTTTCATGACTTGATTTCAACTCCGCGTCAATCAATTGAGTCTTCCTACGTTTGATTTCTCACCATGTCCAACCTTCTGTTCCAAAATGTCATGGCACTTGCGCCGCTGCCATCGATTCCAAGCCAGACGACTCCAGACAGAACGGTCAAACGGTACATGAGCCTTTGGCCCGCCTGGGTACCTGGCTCAGAGCTCGTTGGTGGAAAAGGTCGCGGGTCGAAAGCAGATCCACGAGCCGCTTATGGAGGGCATGTTTATACCCAAGCGCCACTAGCAGCGTGTCGGGCGCTTCAAGAGGAGGAACCCGCCGGGGCCGGAGCTCAATCCGGAGGGTTTGGGCTTCACGTGAGATTTTCGTTTCTCATTGGGGTTGACGCAGATGTCACTAACCTTACTTCTAGAGCATTCAGGGTTGCTTCTCAGCAGCGGCAAGGGCAAACAGGCCTTTCGTATATGAAGTTTCCAATCTCTCAACTAGTCGAACTTTCTGCTCTCGACTAGTCACGGTGCGGCAGCCAAAGGAACCGAGCAAACGCCTTGATGTAGACGACTTCAACCTCGAGGACATTGAGGGGGAGCTCGGCGATGTCTGCTTCAGCTGTATATGCACTTTCAAGCGGCCCGAGGAAGCCCGAGTCAGCTCTCAAGAAGTTCCACCGCAAGACCGCTTTGCGGATATTCTCAAAGCCAAGTCTCCTGGGCAATGGCCCAAGGCACCGGCTGTGGATGTGGAGGAGATCAAGGCCATGTTCCCTGACGCCTCGGGACACTTCCCCATTGTCGATATGCACAAGGTCGATCTGACGGCATGGAACGAAGGAAAGGATGTGACGGAAAGAAGGGAACTGCTGTTCTACCGTCTTCGAGGGCCACTGCCAGCCGACGATCCGAACGCTCATGCTCTCGTACACGCCTTTGAGTCGGATCGAAACGGCCTGTTGATGATCGGCAATCATATCGGTCTGGGATGGAGCTTGGGGGTCGCAGCAAGCTTGACGTATGCCTTCGTCATCCACGTCAACGTTGACCAGACAGTCATGAAGGATCCTTCGGGCCCAGACGATGGATGGTGGATTCAGGAGGTATCGTTTCCCCGTGCTGGTCAAGGGCGAGGGGCGCTCATGTGTAAGATGTGGAGTCCATCAGGTATTCATGTAGCAACAGGCTACCAAGACGGCATCGTTAGAGAGCGAAGGTCGGAAAAGGAAAAGTTATGATGGCATGATTCGAATTACAGACGAGCTAGTTTTGTATATTTTCTCCATATCTAGACAGACTTTGGGATGATGCGTATAGAGGAGACGGGAGGGTGTTTGATTAGAAGAAACCGCAGACGCTTAATTCTTTCTTTAAAAGACCTTTGTGCTTAAGGTAACGTAACTTGACAATTTGTTCCCTTTTTCTTTTTCTTTCCTACACTGCGCGTTACCTAGGGAAGGAACGACCCTTTCCGCCCAAGTCAAGTGCTCCTGCCATCCACGAATAGCAACACCCTTCGACTCCTCAACTTTTGACCTCGATTATTGAGCTACTCCTTCTTACGGAGTGTATTCTGGTGTCCATCAGCAATCTAGTTTGGCGGCTGAAAGCAAAACCAGATTCTCGCCGCCAGTGAGGCGGGAACATTTATTACGACTTGGGCTGCCTGGTAGGAGCTCGACACCTTTACTACGCGGAGTATTTTTTTTCACGAGCTCACCTTCCGACCGCAACACCTGACCATCTTTATCGACTTCTCAATAGACACTGGGGACTACTCGAAACCAACAATTTCCCCTCATTCTCTGCGGGATACAGACCGGTCAAATCCCGCGACATTCCTCTCTACTTGCTTTCTCAGACAGAAACCACGCATCGCGACCCGAACACGCCATGCCATCGATTTCGCCAGCTCAACCAGGGCTGCCAGTCCGAAAATCGCGGATCATTTCGTCCATAGCAGAGCTGGAAGACGCCATGCGAGATGCTCAAGCAGAAGCAGACTTCATTGAGACGCAGGTTGCCTACAAAGATGCCGAGATCGACAATTTGAAATTCGACAGAATCAGCCATTCGGGTTCCACGAAGCACTTCAACGCTGCCATCATTCGCACTCAACAGAAACGGCAAGAACTGTGTGACGCCTTCGACTCCAAGAAAGATGAGGTTTCTGCCCTGAAGGAAAAGATGAAGAAGCGACAAACAAAACTCGCTGGCTTCGCCCCCGTCGAATCGACAGTTGCCCCGGACCCAAACGAGGATGAAGAGACTGCCGCCTTGCTTGAAGTCACTGGCACCCCTTGGAATGAGGCTTTTACCACGAGCGACGACGGCAAAGTCTTTACGAGTCCAGCCATGCTTCGAGGCGTTCCGACTACACCCATCACCGAAACTTGCCCCTACTGGGAGCCATCCTGGCTCAAGTTTGGGGACGCTATCGACGAGAATCGCTTCCAGAGAGAATACGACCAAGCCTGCGAGCAATGGCGGCAAAGAATTCATCGAGGTTCGCTCTCAGAAGCGGATCAGGAATACTTTGACAAGCAAGAGAAGAAATATTACCGTCTGGTGAACGAGGCAAAGGTTATCAGGAAATGGTTTTGCCCTGGAAAGACCCTTCACCCAAACCAGTTCATGGCCAAGGCATACATGCCCGATGTGGGATTCTGCCTGCCACACAATCTTTACCGAATCGCCAACTATCTCAACCGCCTCAAAGTCTTATTCGAGAGAGGCGAGTTGGCCATGCAGCCGCTCTATTTCCTCCTATGGCGTATGAGCGTGAGCTTTGACCGCGAGGCCGGCAATGGCATCCATGCTCGGAGCTTTTGCAGCCGCCTAATCGAGGAAGACCGCCACGCTTTCGATCCGTTGCTCCGGAAAGCAGTGATTCGGAGTGCCCAACACACCAACGACTACAACTGTTACGGTCGTAGATCGAAAGGTCTTGGACCGCTCGCGTCCCCCGTCAAATCACGATCAACCCATGCATCTGCTCGTGTTGCAGCACCACCAACACCTGTCTCGCCTGAGCCCAGGCAAAAGTCAGCAGCCAGATCAACAACACTTGCACAGGCCGACTTGGAGCCATCCATCTCGTCACAAGCGCCGGTGAATCAGCTAGGCTTGACGACGCTGCCCGAGCGGGGCCAAAAGAGACGCAGAACCTCGCCCAGGCTTCAACAGCGGATATCTGAAGAGTCCAGCATCTTGTCGCGGGCCAAAAAGGTCAAGATCGAGATTCGACTCCCTGTAAGATCTAGGTCTCCCGCCGAGGGTCCTGACACGAGCGTTTCTCGTGGAGCAACTTCATCTTATACAACTTGCCTCGATACATCACCAGGAACAACGACGTCGACGAGGGCGACCGAGCCTGTGCACATTGCAACCTCGAGCAAGGATGGAACATCTCATACGCCCAAAGAACCGACGGCTCAGGCGAGAAGCAGCGGGCTGCCAGCAGACATCGAACAGTGTATCCAGAGAGCCGAAGCCTTGATCCGGGAAGTCGCAATATATGGGGAGCCCATGCGAGACCAGTTGGCCAGTAGCACAAGCGACTCGCAGTCCACCGATACTGCTATGATGGACACAGCGGAGCAACCACACCCTGTTCAGGAAGAGCATGCCAAAGGCAGTGACCGGGCTTTGGGTGGTACAGGATTGGACGAGGACGTCAGCCTCTTGGATGTGAATGAAGATGTCAGATTCTTGGGGGAGCGAACAGTCGAGCGTGGCCCCTTCCCACGAACCCGCAGAAGACCCGCGCAGCCCTTTCTAACGCCGTGGCTCCCTTGCACCGAACGCGAAGCGATGGCCATGTTGCTATGAGAAGATGGAGCACGATCTCATCGGGAAGATCTCAATCCAGGATTCAGAACAATTCGGTATACTTGCTCATGGCTCTCAGTTATCGTCTTGAGACGCCGGATGTCAGGATAGCAGAACGTAGCTCAGAATTAGCAGAACACCAATCTCGTCTCACTCACAGATCATGCCATCCGCATCCTTCCATCACCAGGTGAATCTTAAAAGGGCAAAGCTCTGTAATGTCGCAGCTCCCATTTGGTAATCGAAGCATCACGTGACCTCGAGTCGCTTACGCTGCCGCTTACGGCAAGTACCTTGGCCAGTGCTCGAAAGTGGGCTCCCAGCACCTTACCCGATAGCCGCAAGGACATCAAACCATCAAATCAGGCCATCGACAAATCCCTCTCTCTTCAACCCAAACCCGACGTCACGAAACCTCTCCTCTCCGAACAACCCACCCCCAATTGCCGCCGCAATGTTCTTGCAACGCTCCGCCATCGCCGTCGCCCGCCGGGCCGCCGTCGCTCCCCTCGCCAGACGCACTTTCGCGACCTCCATGATCCGCCGTACGAGTCCCAATTTCCCTGCCTGACTCTTGACCCTCCTCTCCACCCAAACCCCGAAAAAAATAACATGCGAGGCCACCCGTGGCCGCCATCCCGAGATCTCCCATCATCGCTGACCAGCCGCGACACAACAGGCGACGCCGCCCCCAGCTCCAGCTCTACCCCCGCCAAGAACTACAAGACCCTCTCCGGTAAGGTCGACCGTCAATTGACTCGAAATTTCGTGAATCGGACCTATCCTCGGCCGGCGCGGCCTCCCGGAATGTGGCCCTGCTCTGCAGGCACCGCCACCACGCAAACAACGACATCCCTTGGGCCGCGCCGACCGACGAGCCGTCCTTCACGAAACGAACGAGTACTTCAAACAGTCACGCGGAACTAACGTCAATTGCTACAATGTAGAGGTCAAGGCTGAGGACGACCTCCTCGGTCCCGGTGCCAAGGCCGGCGAGATCCCCACCGATCTCGAGCAGTCCACCGGTCTCGAGCGTCTCGAGATTCTCGGAAAGATGGAGGGTGTTGACATCTTCGACATGCGCCCCCTCGACGCTTCCCGCAAGGGTACGCGACAACGCCCAATTCCCTCGACGAACGACCAGACAGTCTAACGCAAACCGCAGGAACCATGGAGAGCCCCATCCCCGTCCGCTCCGCCGGTGACGAGCAGTACCTCGGCTGCACCGGTGCCCCTGCCGACTCCCACGTCACCATCTGGCTGACGGTACGTTGCCCTACCGATCCGATTGAGCCCGTCAAAAACGAGCTCCGCGAGCTGACTGTCCCGAACCCAGATCTCCCGCGACCGCCCCGTCGAGCGCTGCCCCGAGTGCGGCTCCGTCTACAAGATGGAGTACGTCGGCCCCACCGAGGACCACCACCACGGCCACGACCACGGACACGGCCACGGCTACGAGGAGCCCAAGACCTTTGCCGACTTCGTCAAGCCCGAGTACCGATACCAATAAATGCGCGGCCTGGAAGGTGGTGGACCTGTAGTAGCAAAGGTGACTGGGGGCGTGACGGCATCGGGGTTGCTCTGGAGTGAGCACGGCAGATGTGTAGATTACCTTAGTTGTGGTGGCTGTATAGAACCTTTTTCTCCCGACGTCGTAGCAGGCTGGTTTGACCTTCTGCGTTTGAGCATCTGAAGGTCTTCACAATAGCCTCGGTTTGACAGATGCTGATGTGAAATCCTGATGGTGGTCCGGGGCCTTCATTCCGGCTCGTCGAAGCTCAGCTTGATCTTCTTGCCCTTCTTCTTGCCAGCCTTTTTCTTGGGCCCATCCTCATCCTTGCCGTCAGCCTTGACCTCAACCCCTCCATCCTCTTTCGCGTCCTCCACCCCATCACCGATAACCTTGCCAGCTTTTCTCTTCTTGCTGGCCCCAATACCCGCAACTTTTTCGGTCTCCCTCTTCTCGTCCTTCAGCTCCTTCGTCTCGCCCTCGTCTCTCTTCTCCGGATCCTCCGCGACGCCTCCGTCCTTGTCCACCTGGACGTCGACGACGTTGCCCTCGTCGTCCACCACGAGCGGCGCATCCTCCGCCTCCTCGCTCTCGGAGCGCTTCTTGGCCGCCCGCCGACGCTTCGAGAGGATCGGGTCCGGGTCCGCCGCGTTGCCGGCCGCCTGCGCGTGGAGGGCGCGCAGGAAGGGCGGGATCTTGGTGTCGTAGGAGAGGTTCTTGGAGGTGATTTTGTCCGACATCGCGGAGGAGCGTCGCGGTCTGGCGCGAGGGTGTTGTTATGAGTGGTGTTCGGTTTGTACGGATGGCGCTACGTCTCTTTCCCTCATGTCATAGTGGTTCGGTGTTGAGGGAGTGTGATTTTCGGTGAGAAGCCGGCGCTTCGGGAGGCGTAGGTGTACCTTATGTAGTGGTGATGCAGTTTGCGACGCCAGGAGCTCAGGTGGAAAGATGGGAAGCCCATGCGTTCACGTCGGCGGTGGGGTGCGGCTCTTTAGCGGTTCAACCTGACGGGAATCGTCGGCGGACCGTTCTTGCCGTTTTAGCGAGCTTTCTGAGGTCGCAGTGCAGTACCTGCCGCTAATTTACAGTGGACACCCGCTAGCTGCACTTCCGATTCGAGCCCTGGACAGACCCATCAAGGTTCCGTCCCGCGCTCAACTCTGACAGCATCTCAACCTTCCTTTTCCCATCGTCATTTCTTTTTTCATTCAACTTTCCATGCAACTTCGATCACCAACTGTCGCATCGCGTCACACATGTCTCGCATCGTAGTCATCACATTATCGTAAAACAGTTACACCAACAAAACCGAACGAGACGAAACTTGAAAGATGAAAACGAATCTGATTCGGACCTCAAATCCAGAGGTATCTACTCTAAAGACGACCAATGACCAAGGTATCTCTATACAGACAAGAACAGAGTAAATGCAAGCGGTGTCATGCCTGATCCAGCAATGCCATGTGCCCGCCTCCCAAACGCCTCGAGGCCCCATCTAGCCATGCAACGCCGATAATCCCTTTTTTCCGTGAAAAAGAACGTTCTCCTAGAAAGACCGAAACACCAGACCTCGCCCGGAGCGAGCTCAGGCAATCTGCTGGACGAACTGGAAGCCGCCAGAGTTCTCGGGCGCGCCGGTCAAGATGAGCGGGAGCGAGGCACCCGCGGTGAGCTTGCCGTCCTCGCCGCGGCCGAACGCGACGATGCCAGACGTGCCCTGCTGGTTTGCGACGAAGAGGGTCTTGTCATCGCAGGACAGGCTGAACATGCGCGGGACCTTGCCGCCGGAGGAGACGCTGTCGACGAACTCGAGCTCGATGCCGCCTGCGACGGCCTTGCAGGGGGAGGCGCCAGCCGCGGCCGTCTGCTTGACCTTGAAGTGGGCGATGGAGTCGGTGTCGTTGCCGGTGAGACGGTTGGAGATGTAGACGTGGTTGTTGTCGCTGGTGAGGGCGATCTCACCGGCGGCGGCGGTGTCGGGGGTGGCCGGGGGGAACGCGGCGCCGAAGGTGCTCAGCTCCTGGGTGCGGGTGAAGCCGATGCCGGTGCCGTTGTAGTCGAGCTTGAAGACCTGGACCAGGTTGAGCATCTCGCAGACGACGATGTAGTGAGTGGCCTGGTCGGACTTGGCAGGGTACCAGACGCCGTGACGGGGGCCGCAGCCGGCGGTGCCGACGTTGTGGACGTTGACAACCTTGTAAGCGTCGTCCTTGGAGTCGATGACGAGGATGGTGTCGCTGCCGAGGTCGTTGACGGCGAAGAAGCGGCCGGAGGGGTCGAGGATGGCCTGGTGAGCGCGGTTCGCGGTCTGGCCGCCGTCCTGGTCGGGACCGAGAGCCGCGGTGGCCTGGAGCTGCTTGAGGAGCTTCAGCTCGGTAGGCGACGAGACGTCCCAGACATCGATCTTGCCCTCGCCGCTGCGCATTGGTTAGCTGGATGGATCGTGGATCAGGCCGGAGTATTTCGACTTACTAGGACGCACCCACAAGGCGGGTCTTGTCAGAGTTGAAGGCAAGAGAGACGACACCGCTGGCGCCAGTGCCGTTGGCCACGAACTTCAGGCTGTTGGCGGTAGTGTCATACTATGTATGGAATGTGGTCAGCATTCAGAAGGATTGGGAGGGGTGGGATGACAGAAGTCAAGTCAGCGGAAGGAAGGGATGGCTCACGTTGTACAAGCGAGTGAAGTTACTGTTCTCGTCGACAGCGTAGAGGAGGTTGGGCTCCTTGACGGTCATCCAGCTGGGCGAAGTACCCTCCTCAGTGAGGTTCGCGACGATCTTGAACTCCTTGCCATCGTAGTCGGCAATGGAGATGGCCCAGGGCTGGCCGATCAGGAGCTTGGCTGAGGCCGCCGAGTTGGCCTGTCTGCTGATGACAGCGGCGGAGGCAGCAGAGGCCGACATGACGAGAGATGAGAAGCGCATCGTGATGATTAAACCTGGAACGACTGGCTTTGATTTTTCCCTTTTTATGGGTGAGAGAGATGGGATGGTTTTGTGAGTAAGAGTGATTGACTGAGTAAGTGTGCCGAGGGAAGAAAATCAAAAGGCAGACGCGTGGGAAGGAGAAAAAAATAATAATCAACAAGGCAAAAGAGCGTTGGAATGTTGAGATGGAGGAAAGAGCAGTGGTGGTCTGTCAGTTGGGATGCTCCTTCCCGAAAAAAAAAGGACGTTTCGTTTCTTGAAGAGCTGAAATTAAGTTTGGTCGAAAGCTGCGAATAATACACAAGAAGAGACTTCATCTGAATATCCAGCAAGGAGGCAGGGCCAACCTTATAAGTTCAAATCACCCACAGATGTTTTGGGGGCGAGGAGGCTGCAGCATGGTTGTTGACTCTAATCCCATCCCGACCCATCCCATCCAATGCATCTTCAAGTTCCCTCGCCCCAGCCACGGCTGAGCAAAGGGATGGCATGGGAATGAGATGACAAGCCTGCAGAGGCAGAGGCAGAGGCAGAGGCAGAGGCAGAGGCAGAGGCAGAAACCGTAACAGACCACCAAACAACCAATCCATCGCACAAAGGCCCCTTTCTGCATGCGCCTTCTCCTCGGACTGGACCCCGCACAACCAGATCCTTTGCCTTGGGTCCTGTTCAAGAGACTCAAAGAAGACGCAACGACAAGGGCGGTCCAATATCATGGGCCTGTTCAAAGAGGGAAACGATTGGCGGAGGGAAGAGAAACAGCACGCAGAAGAAAGAAGGCGCTCTTGTTGGTTTGGAAGAGCGTTGCACGACTTAGTCGCCAGCTACCGACCTATGCAGAAGAACGCCCCCAAGAAGAAACGAAATCGACAGGCGCCTACTGAGGTGACCTTGGCAGGCAAGGCTCTGACCTTTTGGCCGCTGTCATTGCTGCTTGCATGCATTCCAAACCCCATCGACGCAGGTAAGCAGTAATTAGCGTCATATCAGAGGAATTGAGTCCGAGAGGAGCTCCGGGGTGAGATCCTGTCATCCGCAGTAAGCCTCCCCAGCAAACCAGTCATCACCAGCCATAGAAAAAAGTAGCAATCACACACTCACAAACAGTCCGCAGTTCCTTGCAAAGAAGTCTATTCGCCCCCAATGAAGACTGCTGTTCTCCTATTCCAGCAGACAAAAACCATGTACCACACACTCACTCGCTGTACGTGCGTGTGTGCTACCCAATACTCTTGAAACAGGGGAGACCAACATGCCAGAATGCAACGGGGGGGCGGTTGCCAAACAGTGCATCTCGGGCTCTTTCAAGCGCTGCGGTTGGCCGCCGGCTGGGTGGGCAGCAGCTGGGAGGGCTGACTTGACCGCGTTTCGAAACATGTTCAACCCGCCCGCGTTGTTCTTGGCCGTTGACGGGTTGGATGAGAAACATCCCGACCGGCTGACCTGCGTGCAGGAGGCGGCTGCCCCCCAAGCTTCGTTGGTCCCGACCTGATTAACGTCGTCGATCATGTTCGTGGCACAGTATTTCTGCCGTCTCTTTCATTTTCCGCGAGAAAATGCAAAATAGAGGCGATCCAACTTATAAGAAACAACAGCACGTTCTCGAACCTGGAACAGAGATTAAAACGTCAACTAACGAACCGCTAAATAGGTCCCGGTACGTACCGCTACTAAAAGCGGATCGCTTGTAAAGCTGCACCTATTCTCGGCGTGGCTGCGCTTCGAGGGCCAACCAGACCGATCCAACCAACTACATTACACACACACACAAACACCAGAACAGAAAACAGTCCACCACCGGCATCCAACCGAACATGCCAAATCTCGCATGCAGACACACGCGGTAGAAGATGAACAGCCAAGCCGCAGAACAGCGGGTAGGAGACTTCGAGGCGGGCCACAGATGCAGCCGAATTGAATCGCCAGTGGATGGAGCCGCTCCTGACACTCAAAGAAGTATTGTGTCACTGATCTATTCCACTCGGATGTCACATCGGCTACATGGGAAACCGTTGGTCACGGCTTAAGATTTGCGATACTCGCGGAGCAAAGAACTCGAATTCGAATCCACACATTAGGTACCCCATCCAACCACGCCCTCCTCGCATTCGACAACTGCATCACCAGGTAATAGAAACAGCCTTCCTGACATACTGCCTCCCCCCGTCCCTCAAAAGATTCTCAAAAATCCACCTCCCGACATCCTCCCTCGAGATCCCGTACCCCACCGCCTTGCTCTCCACAACCCCCGTCCCGGGATCCTCCACCCCGACCCGGACCCTCTTCGCCGGGTCCGCCCCGTCGCTCAGGAACGCCGGCCTCACAAAAGTCCACTCCTCCCCGCTGCCCGCCAGCCTCTCCTCCATGACCTTCTTGTCCGCGTGCGGCGCCTTGAGGAGCACGTGGTACATCGGCACCTGCAGCACCGGCACGTCCCTCTGGTTCTCCGAGATGCCCGTCGTCGAGATGGCCACCACCCGCGCCGGCTTGCCCTCGACGCCGACGCCGACACCCTTGGCCCGCAGCCGCTCCAGCGCGCCCAGCACCGCCGCGATCCCGTTCTTGCACACGTCCGGGTCCTCCACCGTCATCTTGCACAGGTTCAGGGGGCTGCCGATGCTGAAGCAGACCGCGTCCACGAGGCGGTCCGGGTCCGTCGGGTTGACCAGGCACGCGGCCACGTCGTCGACGTTGTGCGCGTTGCCTTGCTTGACCACCAGGTTGGGGTTCTGGGCTTCCGGGAGTGCGTCCGTCATCTTGGCCGGGTTGCGGCAGAGGGCGACGCAGACGTAGCCCGCGGCCAGGGAGTGCTTGAGGGCCGCGAGGCCGCAGCCGCCGGAGGCCCCGAAGAAGGCGATGGTCCTGATGTTGGACATGCTGGTAAGTTGTGGTATGTTGGTTGGTGAAAATTTGTTTCAATGATTCGTGATTGTGATATCAGATGACAGCCTGATGTCCTCAAATGTGAACAATGATGATGCCTTCTCCTTACCACCAACAGCGATATTCATCTTTCTTAAATACAACATCCATCCCAGAAGGCAGCCAGGCAGACTTGACATCGCCATCCCGGTCTTCATCTGCATGCCAACATCAAGTCGGCCTTGCAATCAACCGTGCCGCATCGCTCTCATCTCGCTCAGCGTCTTCATATTGAAAACCAGCAAAGTCGGGTGTGCTGTTGGCCCGTCACTTCTCCCCTTCGTCCCAAAGTCCCAAACCCTGAATGAGCGAGGTCGATCGCCGCTTGGGCCATCCCTGTTCGCGTTCGATTGGTCTTGGGTGCCCTGTCGTTGGAAAATAGCGATCTGGAAATTTGCTAGAATCTGATAGCGTTTTGACTTGATAGCCACGTAAAACCTAACAGACCTCAACGGCACATGCCGACCAAAGTTCCCCCGACGGCCTAACCAACAACCAACAGCTCGCCCTCTCGCTCTCAAGCAGAACAACTCGCCTCGCGAAACACGCTTGCCTTTCGCTGCTAGGATATCGCCTTGTCGGCTTATCAGATCAGCGTCAATCGATTGCGCCGCATCAGGACCTACACAGCCTTGATATCACTTTGATGGCAATTAGTTGGTTTCTTTCTGCCCGCTGATTCTTATTGATGGTCTTTGCAATATCCAGGGGCCCTCGGAAACGGCGGCATATGTCGTGTAGCTCCAACCCCACGATGCCTCGCTGCAGCCAAAGTCATCGCAGGGATCGTTGCATCTTGTGCTCCGCCCAATTGCTCAATCGGTACATGTACAGATGCAAAGTTTCAACACGTCGATTTCCTCTTATATACCTGTTTTAAACCCAAGTCACAACGGCCGCCTACATATGCAATGTGGCTGTTCGACTCCTGAAAAGGAACGGACGGCAAGCGCCATTACCACGAAATGCCCCAAAACATGACCCTGAGAAAATGCTCTCATTACATACAACGAGGTGAATCGAAACCCCAGTGAGTGCTTCACGCTATCCATTAAACATTTTAAACCCAAATCTTCCAAGATGTTTTCTCACACCATTTTAGACCCAGAAAGCAGCAGCCGCAGCAATAAGCGCGGCAAAAGCGCTGGCGCCAGCCATGGACTCGTGGCGGACTCCAAACGAGGTGCCGCTGCCACTTCCACTGCTGCCGCTGTTGCAGTCTTGTGAGAAACTGTTGCTGCCGCAGCTGTCGCCAGAGCCGGAGGAGGAGCCGGAGTCACCCGACGACCCAGATCCGGATCCGGATCCGGACCCGGAATCGGAACCAGAGCCACTGCTGCTCTGGCCGGGGTCAGCACCCGGGCCAGAGTTGCTGCCGCCGGGGATCGTGGCTGCCGACGCGGTGGGCTTGGCCGCCGTGCCAGAGGCCGATGAAGCGCCCGCATTCATGTCGAGACCGGTACCGAGGAAGCTCTTCAGGACGGTGTCCTTGTCGCTGTCCACGACAGTGTCGTTGGTCGCCTTGGCGTCGTTGTAGTAGTAGCTCTTCTTGTTGCTGGTGCCAGGTGAGCTCTTGGCGTTGAGGCAGTTGATCTCGACGTCCTTGACCTGGGCGTAGAAGTATCCGGCGTTCTTGATATCCTGGTGATCCCAGTCGATGGGGCCACCGGCCCAGTCGATGGTTCCCTTGGCGTTGGTGTCGGCACCACCGGGCCAGATGGACAGCTGAACACGAGCGGGCGTTTGGGGGTAGTCCCACTGCTGGGCAGTCGCGTTCCAGGTGTCGGCGCGCTTCTTGGTGCGGCCAACCTGACCGTCGACGAGCCACTTGATTTCATCGGGGGTCCACTGGATCTCGTACGTGTGCCAGTTATTGAAGGTGTTGGACAGAGAGATGTTGCCGGATTGGTCGTCTGCAAGAGTCAGTTTGAGTTTTGGAGGCAAAGCACAGGCCAGACTTGGACTTACACTTGGGGATACCCTGGAAGTAGTAGTTGGTCTGTGACATCTCCAGGTCGGCACCGACCCATTCGTAGTCGATTTCGTCCTTGACGTCTCCGTACAGGATGAAAGCAGTCACGACACCGGGACCGCGGGAGGTCTTGATGCTAGCCTTGACGCTGCCGTACCAGAGGTAGGTGGTGGAGGCGAGGACGGTGCCGACACTCTTGGCGGGCATGGTCAGGAGAACGGCGCCGTTGCGCAGAGCAGGCTCGCCCTGGGAAACCCAGTCGGCCTTGCTCGGGTCGCCGAGGTATTTGCTGATGTCCATGATGCCGTCCATGGAGTCCATGGGCATCTTCTTATCCTTGCAAACGGGTGCAGGTACGCAGGCGTCGAGGGAGAAGGACATTCGAGGATCGCAGCCGCCGAGGCAGAAGGCACCGGTACCACACTGGCCATATTCTGGACGTGTCAGACGAAGCCTCGATAGGGTATCGGGAGAACAACTTACGGGAGCAGCAGGGGGCATCTTCAGGGCACTTCTTGGTCAGGGAACAACTGGGAGGAGTCTGGGCGAGGACTGTCGAGGCACCGAGGAGGGCGAGGCCCAGAGGAAGAATCGACAACATGGTGCGTGGTATTGGGTGGTATTAGGGTATTAAGACGATAGAACGAGTGGCAGTGAAAGCGAACGGTTGACCAAAAAGGGCGGCGTCGATGGGATATCGAAGACGTCGCCGTCCGCGGGGAGCGGGATTTGGTAGGCGGCTGTTTGTATTTACTGCCGCGGGCCGGTGGAATTCGGCTGTCTGATGACGGTGACACGACGGGTTCGCGCGTTGGGTCGAACGATGGGGACGAGGACGGGACCCCGGCTTCGAAATTGACTCGAGTCTCTTATTTGGGACGAAACAAGGTGTTCGGATAGAGTTCGTCTGGTCTCGACGCGGGATGATGGAAAAACGGTGCCGAGTTCTTTGTGTGCTTTGTTACAGTACAATGGCACAAAGGGGTCGATGTCGTGCGATACAACCTAGCAAAAGGGTGTAGAATGATATATTAAGCGATAGTAGGTAGTAAAGATAATGTTGATAGACGCCGGGCTGGTCAGGAAACGAGTGACGACCAGAAAGACGACGGGATAGATGGATAGAGGAGGGAGAGGGAGAGTGGAAATGGACAGTGGGAGAAAAGCCAAGGCCGCGAGAATTAATTCGGGGAGGGGGAACCAGAACTGGAAGCGTGGAAGGGTGGAAGGAAGGGATGGGTACGGCGGGAGGAGTGGGAATTGGCGCGGGAAGTCAAATCAGGCGATGGCACGGCCGAACTCTAGCGACCTTATTCTGATGATTAGCAGGTGTCTGACGCCGTACCTCCCTCGAGTCACTGTCATCCATATTCACTGTGTTCATCCCCTTTTCTTCTTCCAGGTTCTTCTCCTGCCGCTCCCTAAAAAAAACCTGGAGATCTCCAGGGCTCACTCACACATCAACCGGGCACCTGACCTGTTTGCCCAATTCTTTCTCTATCCAAAGCAAACCAATGGATCCTCTTCTCCGCCCCTCGCTTGCCTAATCGGTGCTAGCATCCTTGATTTAGGTAGCAGACCCGGAATGCCCCTGCCCCTGTCCGATGCGAGGCCCAACCAGCAAGAAAATACGGGGAAAACAAACAACGACGACAACTGCAGGCACTTGGTGACTGGCTGTCAATCACACTCATCGATTCACCTAAGAATCGACCAAGAACCTGGAGAATCCCCTTCGTAATGAAGTGGCTGCTGATCCTCGTATCGTATTGGCCTAAAACACCGTGATTCGCCTTCGCCATTCACCCCAGATCATGCCTTTTTCCCTTTCCCTGCGTCTCCCTATTCCCAGTGTTCTTCTCGGCTTTTCCACCAGGGCCCCTTTTGGGATTAGCCTCCCCCGACCTGATTGCCAATCCGCCCACTTTTGCAATTCGATTGAGTCTCAACCTGCAGCGATTTTCGCCCCCCTTCCATGGGGGTGAAGAAAGTTGTTCTGTGCTCTGTGCTTTCGGCTCGGCGCACGGGTCACGACATTTTATTTTTCGACGTTGACATTTCATCCCGTCACGTCACGTCACGTCGCGATCCAGCCTCAGCCGGTGTTCAGACGACTGTGGCACAGAAGAAGGCGGCATGTAGGATTGACTGATGTACATGACAGGCGCCTGCCCGTGACGTACATACAGGATGCAATGTGCTCGGACGGGCGATGGCTCATGTGCGGATCATACATACATGCCAATCCTACCAGCCATTAGCGTCCCAATCCCACGACACTCGTAATCTCAACTCCCTCTAACACGATGATGCCCAAAAGACTATCAATAAATGAAAAGTCCAGGCTCACAGCCATCTCATCTCCAGCGCCGTTGACCGTTTGAACAACAGAAAAGATGATGCCAACGCGGGGGAATGCAATCACCCATCCAATCACACTCCTCTCACCTCTTCGTAGACTCGCACATGCACGACCGTTTGGCCACTCCGAGACGCCCTGCAACTGCTGTGGACTGTCTGACGGCGTCCGTCCGACAGGTGCGAGATCGCGCATCGTTCGCCAGCCTGCCTGCCTTGACCTCTCCGGCCAATCGTCGACTTTGCCGCGCCATGCTGTGACACGAGGACGCCACGGGTGGCCAGCAGCAAGCAGCCTGACAGACTCGGCCGAGAAACTTGGGCACCCGTATCTCGCGAGGCTGCGTCTTGAATTCATACGTGTGAGGGAAGTAGATTCTCAAATACCAAATGATGCGGTTCTGAATTCCCGAGTTCTCTAGAAATTTATGCGTCAATTGAATTTGGAGTAGATAAGTAATAGATGATAGACAATGTATTAATGTATATATCAAATCACCACGACATCACATAACCCTTTTCACCCATAAACGCAGGCAAAAACGAGTTAACTCTCCCATATCTAGATGATACACTCGAATTACTGTGAATACGATGCAACCCGACAAATCACTTTGGCCCATATTAGCTCTGAAGTTCCAATATAAGACTCGTCTTCTATTCAAGGGCAGGCAAGTCAGAGGCAGAAGCTCAGATCGCCCACTCCCAGTTTCACACATGTCATATTAACCTTGGAGATGTACACAACGTGAAGGCGAGCAACTCAGACTCGATACAATACAGGTTCGATATGATTCTGAGTCCTCTTTTCGGCAACACCATAGACCTCACTCAGACATCACTACACCAATATGAACGACAACGTCACTTTTAAATCTCGATCGACCCATCCTATTCCGGACATTTGCTCAGGACCGCTAATAACACATCTCTTCACACTAAAGGGTATAGACTCATCATGAATCGAACAATTTCACCGTCCAGTCCCACCATCCATCCTTGACACCGGCCCTTTCGAAATTTGTCTTGTGCTCGGACATCCGCCACCTTCCACGCCCAAGGTCTGGCCCCATGGTCATGACATCCCTCCCGTGCTCTGTCGATTCAACGGAAGGCCATGTCCCACCGATGAGTCCGCGCTTGTCACTACCGCCGAGCCAGCCCAGGCAAACCATAGGTACGCGGACGACTCTCAACGGCATGACGTTCACCCGCCATCTCTCAACTTCCTTTTCTTGTTTGCGCTATGAAGACTCAAAGCACATTGATAGCCCAGTGGCCCGACCAGACCATCCGTCATACATGTAAAGCCATCTTCTCCGAGCAAAAACCATCCACACCATCCAGAGCCACATGAATTCCAAGCCAACCCATCGCGACCACAGATGGACGACGAGGATGCGCACAAGTCGAAAGGGACATTAAAGTTCAACCTCCATGGTAAGAAAAGTAAAAACAACAACAAAAAATGTGCTGAGGGGGAATCGTCTTTTCGAGTCCGGGTCGTCGAGATCGTCAGAACGAGAAAGAAGAACACATTTGGTATAAGCCCAAGGCATCGAGACACTCCCAGCGCCGTTTCGCAGTGTTGCCCGCCTCCTGAGTATCCTCAGAACCGCCGATATTTTGAGTTCCTCTATCGAGCGTTCGGTTTGGCCCAGAGGTCTACGAATGATTTAGTACCGTTGATGCGACTGCGGCCGTGCCGACGCGATGTTGAGAGAGGGCATACCCGGGAAGTGCTCCTTGGCGTATTGTTCGCAGGCTTTTGCGGGCTTTCCGACCTTCTGCCCAATGACCTTCCACTTGTTGTTCTCGTACTCCTTGATGGCGTTGAGAAGAGCTTGGGACTGTATCTTGTTAACGACGCCCTTCACACGGAAGACACCGAATGGCAACCTACCTCGTCTTCAGCAAACTCTGCGTAGTGCATATCCTTGTACCAGTGCTTCTTAACACTACCCTCAGTGCGTGTGGGGAAGGTCTGTGTCATGTTAGCTGAATCCTTGAGAGGCAACGCAAGTTGAAAGTCACGAACCTTGGCAATTTCAGCCCAACTGCTGCCGGCGTCTCTCATCTGCTTCAGACGGAGCTCCTCAGCCGGGGTCCATGGGGTATTTGTGCGGCTCTTCTTGGCCGGGGGAGGCGCCGGAGCAGCGGCGTCTTCCGTGGGTTGAGGTTGAGGAGGGGGAGCGGCGGCAGCAGGTGGCTGAACGGGCGGGGGAATAGGAGTTGCGGTAGGAGCGGGTTGAGCGGCCGGCATAGGCGGGGCGCTGGTCACAACCGGAGGAGCAACCGGGGTCGGAGCGGGAGCCGGGCGCTTGCGGTTCCTGTTCGTCTGGGGAGGAGCCTGGGGTGCGGGCTGGTGCTGGGCCTGGTGCTGCTGGGCCTGATGCTGAGCCTGATGCTGAGCTTGGTGCTGAACATGTTGCTGGGCCTGATGCGCCGGATGCTGGGCCTGGTGCGCCGGGTGCTGGGGCTGGGCCGGAGCTTGCGAAGGCGGCTGCGGGATTTGCATCGGAGGCTGGACCGGAGTGGCCTGCTGATGATGGGGTGCCGGACTCTGCTGAGGCGGCGGGGCGTACTGAGGAAACTGGGGATGCTGATCCCGACGAGACATGTCCTGCTGGTAGGGGTGCTGAGGACTGGAAGCGAGTGTCAGCGAGGTTTCATTTTGACGGGATCAACAAAGCGAGTCGAGTGGAAGTGACTCTCGCGAGGTCACGGTGACCAAGCGAGAGTGAGTGTGCGTGTGTGCATGCATCTCAGGCGGTAGCAGAAGGGTTGTGTTGTTATTGTTGCCCGTTACACCCTCCTCCTCTCTCGAGACCATCGAGCAAGGCCAAGAATGGCCGGGGTTGCTCAAGTAGTGTAGAGTAGTTCGAAGCAAGGTATGGTATGGTATCCCATATACCAACGGTACATGAACAGGTACATGGACCGAACCCCGGAGGAGAGGACGGAAGTGGTGGTCGGTACGCAGCCTCGCGGGGCGGAGGAGGGAACGGGATAGGGGCCGACTTTGGATGGATGGAAAGGCATGCGGGAGGATACGGAGATGGTAGAGGGTAGAGGGTGGAAGGTATCGGAGGACAGGTACAACAAGGTGGAGGAGGTACTTACTGCATGTCGTTAGGTTGATGGGGGGTGGAGTTGGAGTAGATGTACTCCGGCACTGGGCCGACTTGCCACTGCTGCATGTTCTAACAAACGGGCCAAACGTTAGTACCGGTTTGTATCCGCTGATGTTTCGCGACCGAGAGAAACAAAATCGTTGTTGCTTGAGAGAGAGAGTCATGGGCCCCACGGCGCGGGCGTCAAGCGCGGACGCGACACGGGCGCCTGTGGCCTGTGTCTGCGCTTGGTGAAAGGTACATGACTGGGCTCAAGTCGCGATGAGAAACGCGACGTAGATTGACGCCGTCGACCAAAGAAGCGCGCGCTCTCTCAACTGACATCGCGACGACAGTCGAGTCGTTGGAGGGCATTGGGCGACATCTTTGACGCGATGATATGACGTGTTCTCTCTCTCTCTCGCGCGCGCGACGAAAAGCCGATTGCGGCGACACGAGGGAAGGCGAAGGCGAAGAAAGAAAAAAAATCGCGACAGCTTCAAGGCCAGCAAGGTCGACGACGATGAGGCGAAGCGCAAGAGGATCAACGACAATGACTTCAAGCTTGGGGTACAAGCGAGTCGAGCGTCGTCAATGGGACCAATGCGTGAAAAGCGACATAGGAGATGGGTGAAGGTACTTACGGGCGATGTAGTAGCAGTATTAACTCAAGCAGCGATGCATAAACCGACGGTTTGATGGATGGGGAATATTTTTTCTGGTCGCTGGTCTCTCTCTGTAGGAGAAAAAAAAGAGACTTAATGGACCAAGCGGGAAAGCCTGACGTCGCAAGGCAAGAAGCGGGTCACGCACACGCCCAGGGGGGGAAGGACGTGGAAGGAACTTGTTGAAGGGGGGACGTGGATGGTATTGGGAAAGGGAAGGGAGGGGAGGGGAGGGGGGGAGGACGGAAGGAAGAGTGACGGCGAAAAATAAAAAAGGAACAAAGATACAAAGGTCCGCGAGGCCGAGGACGTGTTTCCTTCAAGTACTCCTTTGGCGCTTCTTTTTTTTTTCTTCGTCCCTTCCAGTAAGCTGGGGGTGGGTTCTCAGGGTGGCGTGCGTGTGTGTGTAGGTAATAAGGTAGTGAGCGAAAGCGACGCGACACGCAGCAGGCAAACAACAGTGGCAGAGGGCAGGGTGGCAGGGCAGGGAAGAAAAAAAAAGAGGCGGTGCAGCGGGCGGAAGCTGTGGATGCCGTAAAAGGTAGGCAACCTGGAAGGCAGATAGATAGATAGACAGGGTTGGCGACGCGGCGTCCTGAGAGTGACAATGACGGTGAGGTCAGGAATCTGTCGCTGAGGTAGACCGAGAACAGAGAAGTAGCGACGACGCGCGGGCAAAGTTGCGCGACAGAAAGGGAAGAGAATGGATGGTGGATGATTTGCCTCGCTTCGCTTCGTGTGGAGATGAAGCGTGCGCTGCGCGACAAGATGGAAGAGGAACCGTGAGAAGGGTGTTGATGCCCCGGTCTGTTCTGTTCAGGTTGTCCTTCCGGGTATATTCAGGTAACGAGCCTTCCGTTCAGTTGAGGTCAGGTCTGGTCTGGTCAGGATGGACCGGGCCACGTCGTGAGTGGAAGTCCTGGAAGTAGCCGAAGTGGCGGGTGGTAAGGTAGACTGTAGAGAGACGTAGGTAGATGGATGTAGAGGCGAGAAATCAGAAGTAACTGCTGGCCCGCGAGGTAAGGCAGACGACAGCTTGTTAAGGCGAGGTAAACGCAGACGTAGACGTAAGGTAGGTAGACGGCTCGGTAAGTGGCCTTGCGTCGCCGCGGTGGGTGCAGCGGGCGGTCTTGGTCTCGGTAGCGGTAGCGGCAGGCTCAGAGAGAGATCGAACCCCGGGATGAAGTGACTTTTGGAAGTCCTTGCGGTGCGCGAGGCGAGGTGGGTTGTGAGGTGACTCTGCGACTGGGACTGACCGCGGTCAAAAGAGTGAGAATGAATGGCGGGACACACGGCTGACGGCGAGCGAAATGCGTGTGGCTGGCCGATGAGTTTGACGTGCGTGAGAGAAAGATCGGGTACGGTGTACCGTACGGAAGGACAGGGAGCAAAAGGGAAGGAAGCGCCGGCGTGGAAGACAGCGCGTGCGATGCGATTGCGGATGTATGTGTGATAGGTAGTAGTGGTGGTGTCCGTACGGGTACCAGGGCGCAAGTGGTGAGATTTGATCAGCGAGGTCAAAAGCGATGAGGTAAGGTGTAGGTAACGTCGATGTAAGGGAAATTGATGAGACGCGAACAAGTAATTGCGTTGAACGCTGTCGCTGTTGCTGCTGCTTTGGCCTCGGGCTGGTTTAGTCGAGGTGAAGTGAGGTAATGGTGGTGTGGTGTGGTAGGTATTTGGCGGTGATGGACGGCAGCGACGGCAGCACCGGGAAGCAGCGACAACGATGTTGTTCTTTTCGGTGCTGTCGCGAAGGGAATGACGACGGTGATGGGTGGTGAGGTTTCGGTGAGCAGAGCGACAAGTACAGCCAGTAGGTACGGAGTAGGTAGCGAGGCTTGAGGGTGGAGTGCGAGTGCAAGTGCTGCTGGTGATGTTGGGACTCGGAGTTGGGATGCTCTCTGCTCGCGATGTGGATGTACCTCTGATGGAAGTAACTTCCTGGTTCACGGTGATGTTTTGGACCGGTTGCCCTCTTTTTTTTTGCTGGGAGAAAGTGGGTGGTGGAGGGAAAATTGCTAAGGGGTGAGGGGAGGGGGGAGCGCGAGGGAACATGGAAAAGAAACGAGGGAGGCAAGGGCCATCTCCCCCTCCTCCTGCCCGGGCAAGTCCACGGTACGTACCGCCGTAGTCCGTACCTTCCCTTGGTTCCATGCGCAGCTGGGAGTGGGGGCATCTGTCAGGCAGCAGGTATTTCATGCAGCCCGACTATTACCCGGGAAGCCTGGCTTGCCACCCGATATTGCTGCACCGGGAATGGCTGGTGCTATCTGCCCAGGACGACCGAAAACCTCGTGATCACCGCACAGACCAAGAACCCTCGTACTGCACAGACCATCTCGCTTGTCACTCGTCACCTCGTCATTGCTCAATGCTCAGTGGCTGCCCCGTGCCCTGACCCTTTCCCTTCCTTCTCAGTCCGCCTTTTGGCCATCATCTTGACACATCAATCATCAGTCTGCAGTCAGTGCCAATTCCCTTCGGTGCGGTTGACAGTTGGTCCGTCAGTGCAATCGTTTGGTGCCATCTTTGCTGCTAAAAATTGACAGCTGCTGTTGGCTGAACGTGCTGCGTAGCTCTTCCTTCACCTAACTAATTCACCACTCGGCCACCTTGGATGACTGAGGCCGCGTTTCCTTCTGCGGGGAAAGTCCAGCCACGTTCATCATCCAACCCAACCAAAATCCCGAACCAAGCAATCGCACAATCAATCCGCGCCACTTTAATTCCTGCTTGCCTGGCCCGGGCATAAACGTCCTGGACCGCAAGGCACCAAAAAAAGACGACAAAACAACACGAGACCAGAAGGCGCGTGGAAGAAAAAGAGAGTTTATCACAGCCTCGTCCCCCGCAAATCCCTTGGTGTTGAAGCCTTTCCATTTCCACGATATCCTGTTGTCATGTGCCCTGTGCTGCGATTTTCCTTGGCACCGCCCGTACTTGTATCCATGTACCGTCTGCATCGCCAAAGTACCCGATCCTCCCTTCATGTACCTCCTGTTAGCGGTACGGCTGGTGGACACCGACCAAAACATCGGACCTCGGACGGTACGTACAGTACCTCTGCTCTCGACAGGTACATCTGCCTTGTGAACTGCATGTATCTTTCCGCCGGTCGAGGTCGACCTCATCCTCACCGACGACATCGCGAAACCCTCAATGGCATTGTATGTCCCTTGCGTGACGGAAATATCCAACGGAGCCAGCAATGCTTGCCTGCGTTGTCTACTTGTCACATGTGATGCTGTCGTGTTTCGGATGCTTGACTATGACTTGTCGAGTAGCTCAGCGTTACTGACGCCTCCATCGTGATGAGAGATTTGCATCATCGAGATGGACCAGCTCAATACCGCTGGAAAGTGCCAACGACGCCTCGGGTATCTCAGCCTCATATCACTGTCGTGGCCGGCTGAGGTTTACCAGTTCATATGATTCCTCGACCACTTTGATCGCATTCCACCTGTCTCTGTCAATCCTTCGGACTCGGCATGTCAGTACCTAGAAACCCCCGGTCGGAAAGATGACGGAGCCGAGGCATCACAGCAACAACTATCATTTTATTCCTTCGGGATCACACATGCAAACCGTTAATGTGACGCCGTCCATCCGACGATTCCGTAAGGCGGAACCCGCGGGTCTGTCTGCTTCCATAATCACGGGACACGGGGGAAACCCACCGGCCACGGCAACGGACCGAAGGCCCGATATTTCCCAGGTCACATCGGGCGTCCGGCGACACAGCCGTCCCGTGGGGCTGCAACCCCCGGCCTCCAGGGTGCACGGTTGTGTCGGGTTCCGGTCGGCGGATCCACTCTTGCCGAGGCTACGCTGAACCAGATCGCAGCGTACCGAGAAACGTGCCGAGACAAGCGGGTCCGGCAAGGCCCCTTCCAGTCCAGCCGATGCGGAACTCCGCTCCCGCCCTCAGCACCATCAGACACCGTCGCACCGGGTCCGGCCGCAACGAGAACGAACGAGAGACCGACCGTCAACCCGACCATCACGCCATCTCAGCCGCGATTCCCGCATGCAACTCGAGCCAAGTATGGAAAACAACAGAAAAACAAAGGCCACTCACCAAGAAAGCGCCCCAAGACAAAAATTGTTTCAAACACCGAAAGAGAGGTCGACGAAACAAGGTGGCTCTCCCGACCCCGGCGCCGCTGCCCCAGATCGTACCAGGCTGCAAGACACATCAAGAAAAAAAAAAAGAGCCCCATGACATGCCGAAATGGGCAGAACACCCCGGGTTGATTGTTCGCCAAGCTCATTTGATGGCGAGCATCAAGCGGTCAGCGAGTGCGGCAGACATCAGATTTTGGCACCTAAAACGGCCTCACAAACCCTGACCTGGCCCAGTTTGTCTACTGCCATCCGGTCTCTCGTCTTCATGCGGGCGTCCGCACACGTACTGAAAGCAGCGGGCAAGCAAGGCTCTGTGACGCCATGCACCTCTTTTTTCTTCCTGCTTGCCAGACCAACCATGCACGTTCGTTCCGAACATGGACAGAGTTTATGCCTCCTCGGCTGGTTCGCGATGATGCACCCCGGCACTGAAACGGTGCAGGTCGCAGGGTTCCGGCACCAGGCGTTTGAGACTCGCGGCTCTTCAGCGAGAGGGACACGAAGAACCTCAACGACTGTGCGCATGGTGACCCTGGTCTCGGCCAAGCCGTGAATCGGAACGCTGGCCAGTGCCCGTCGCGGCTCGTTTTGTCGAGGTTCTGTCGGTTCTGTGTGCGTGTTGTTTTTGGCTTTTCCAAAGTTCACTCAAAAACATGGGATGATGGGACTTTCATGCGAAAGCTGTGAGACAGCCGACGACCAGATGATCCAGCGTCGATCTCGTGGCAAGAGAAGCGCAGGGACAGAGGCGGTTCCAGAGATAGAACAACCAACGACTTGGAAGTTTCCGTCGCAACTATCTTCTTTCGCGCTCAGCCCCCTTTTTCCTGTTTTTCGGAATCCGTGGGATAACGAAATAAGGGAGCATCGCAAGGTACGCCCTGACGCAGGACAGAGTCGAACCCCACAAGGCTGGAGTTGGTTCACATCCACACTCGGCCGAGCGAGATGCCTCTTGCGGACACCGTATCTCCGGTCCTCCGGACATTGGCGACCAGAGAAAGTCGTTCAAAGGTTCACCGTTATTAGGCGACGATCGTCACATGCAGCCTCAAAATCCATCAGCCGTGGTTTCGAAGTCTTGGACGGCGTCTGCAGCGGGCTCTGTCGATGCCGGGACCTGTAATTTCGCAGTGCATCGCCTACCCGTTCTCTGCGAGCGGGCGGGCGCGCTTTGCAGGACAGGACCGTTGCATGTGGAGTCGCCCGAATCCATCGGTCGAGAGATCAGACGAAAGTTAGCGTCGCCAAGCTTCTGTCAGGGAACCAGGCGTGACGGTTCATCTAGTCGAGTCCGGTACGGTCCCAGCACCAGGTTTGGCGGGCGGATCTTTGACGCGAATCCGAACCAGACGATACGATTAATGCCGTGGTATCTTGTTTTCGCCTCACAGGCATCCCAATTCCACCAACCACATGCAACTCGAGCCACCGTTGGCATTTCGGTTGATGGGCGTTCCGAAGATCATCACCACCATCAACGGCGGGGAGATGAGATGGCAGAGCGGTAGGCAGGGGCCGTGACATTTGACGACACTTCTCACAACGGGGTCAGGATCGAGCCCCAGAGGCAAAGAAACTTGACATGCAGGCTGTCGGACAGATCTGGCAGCGGGCGGTGATTCGTGACGGTGTGCTCGTTTTCGCGGGTTGTGGGCGATCCCTTCGATCCCCCAGGTGTTCCGGAGGCGAGTTGCCATCGTTGGCGAAGAGCTTATTGCCCGCTGATGGCCCGGATCACGAAGTTCCCGCCCCGTGATGTGTTACTCTCCGTCTTGGTGGTTTGGAGGGGCGAGGTCCTTTGTTTCTGGCCGTTCTTGGCCGGAGGCTCTCACAGTCTGGGGTGATCGGGTAGCTCGATTGGTAAGGCGGCCCATGTTGGTTGCGACTTGGGTCTTGGATGTCGTTTGACCCCGACTGGCGGAACCAAATTGGTGCCGGGATGTTGGCGGCTGGCGCTTCGGGCTCTCGAGGACAATCAATTACGGTTTGTCGCTGAGTTGAGTGCTGTGTGGCTTCGCAGACGAGTATGACGGCACCAGAGTCGGGATTGGGCTTGGCCAGCGGCGGCCGGACGGGCGGGCGGGCAAATCATGGGCGCGCAATATCCGCAGTGGACGCCGCAAGTCAGGGAGTTTGGCCACGGGAAATTGGGGGCCGCGAAGTGCCGTTAGGCTGTGCAAAGTGTTTGGATCTTGATTGCCCGTTGGAGATTTTGGCGTATTTTGAGTGAAGCCACTCAAGGGACGGCCTGTTTCTATCGGGCGCCGTGGCGTGGCGCGGCGGCCAACAATGTTTCTGCGGTTGTAGGAAATATAGTATCGGAGGCGAGATCTGTGATGGATGGCGGCCAATATCCGCATCGTAGGCTGTACAGCACGGAACGGACGTAGTCTGACTCGGGCGACCCGTCCGTCAGGTTAGGCAGCGCACCATCAGACTGGTTTGACAGGCATGGCAAAAAAGGTCAGACGAATTTTGAGTGAGGACGAGCCAGGTCGAGGGTTGTGGAGGAGGCCCGAGACCGAGGGTTGGCTCAGACTTTGTTGGCGGTTGACTTTTTGGTGACTTTGAGACTCGTCCCGTCGACCCAAACTCTCGGCCGCGAGTGTCGGGTCCAGGAGCTGAGGTGACTTTGACTGGCACCCGTAAACCGTGACCGAAATGTGATAGGCGGCTGACGACTGAAGGCTCACGACGGGGGCACCTGAGAGAGAGGGGCAGTCGACGACGATGATGCAGTGTTCCAGTGGTCCAGCGGTCCAGCGTTCCAGTGTTCCAGTAGGAGGGGAAGGGGGATGCCTGGCAGGCCAAAGAAGGGGGAAAAAATGACCCCGTCAGACAATGGAAGTCCGAGCCAGATTCAGATTCAGCAGAGATCTCTCGAGAAACAAATAAGGTTTCCTGCATTAGGCCCCTCTGTTGTTTCTCAGAATCCATGTTCGTCCCGTCGAATGAGGAGGGGCGGTCGGCTGTCTGTTCGCATTTGGGTTGAAGTGAAGAAAATGTGTGGTTTTGGTTGTGCTGACTGCGAGGACTCGGGAAAAGGAGGGGTGTGGGCAGAAAAAACAGGAAGAGAAGAAGAGAGAAGAATGAGGTGAAGCAATTTGCTCATTGGCTGCCTTGGGCGGTGTGTGTGATGTTTGAGTGGCTCATGTCTACCCCACACTGCCTGAGAGCCCAGGTGGAGTGTCCACAGGCAGTACGTACCGAAGGCGGTCAGGGGCAGTCGCTGCAAGTGCGCACCTCAGAAAAAGGGCGACCAAGAGGGAAAGGGCTGATACGTGGGTGAAATTGCGCCTGCTTGCTAGCGAGTTTCAAGGGACGTGGACCCAGGACCGCATCACGCTGAGGAACGAGCCTGGGGATCCCTGAAGTTTTAAACAACCAGCCAGAAAAAGCCCCTTCTTGGGGGCCCTGGAGATTTTTTTTCTTACTCTGTACACTACCTAGGCAGGTGGTCCGTAGACAGGTGGGAAGGGGGAGGGGGACGAGAAACCGACTATCCTTTAATTGTGCTGCTGTTACGAAAACAGGTGAAGCGATTTTATTGCTCTCTCCACATCTTGGCGGCAAAGTGGTGTGTTCTCAATCTATCGGCGTTGATGACCGATGTCTGAAGGCTCGCTGGCCGGAAAGGCGGGGGGACGTTTCCAGCGGTCGAGCAGGGAATCATCGCATCTGTTTCCTGTCACTATATCGGTAATATGGGCGCAGTACTGCTGCATGTGTGAGATGAATGAAATGTTTACAGACAGGCGCGCATATTAAAAGACGTTATGAATAGCATCCGTGTGTTTATTCCTTGGGCGTTGGGCCCCTCTTCACTGCAAGTTGCGGCTGTCATGATAGGGCCTCACATAAGGTACGGAGACTTAATGACACCCGAATGCTATGTATGGATGCATATCGCATACGGTCCAAGGTTGAATGCTGGCAGGTGGACGTCGTAAGGTAGGGCAGCTAATATCGAGAAACATGCCGCCATGCCGTATGCCGTACGCCGCCGCCGCCCTAGGTGCTTGCCTACCTGGCCAGTAATCAGCCCGATAATTGTTAGTCTCAGAGCGCAGGTGCCGAGGCGTCGTCAGAGAGGGACGAACAAGAAACAGCCTCATGTTTCGATGCCGCTGCCAACGCCAATGCCAGTGACCGGTGCCATGCTCAGGGCGTCACTGACGGGCGGCGGCCAGGCAGATCATACACGCATCTCACCCTCCCTGACCGAAGTCTGAAGGTACCATACTGCGCGTAAGGTGACTTTCGGATACCTGGCCTTATCCGACCGTGTCTACGGATACGGATACCGCACCGTACCTGTCTTACCGCACAGAGGAAGAAGGGGCCAGACTTCAAACCAAATCGCTGGGTTGAGTGATAATGACCTTCTGTTAAGCAGCATCGTCTCTGGAGACTGGAGAGGCGCCTGTGCAGAATCTTGTGCTAACATCTGGCGGCTCAGGCGCTGATTATGGGTAGCGTTGCCCGTTTAGGAGGCTCTGTCCAGTACGGTGCTACGGATAGAGACAACGGACAGGGGTTCTCGGCCCCGCCGCACCGGTGTTCATCGTTTTGTGGTTCTGTGGCTCAACTGTGGGGCGGTTTCCTCGGGAGATACGTACCTCCTGCGGTCGCGAGGCTGACCGGGGCCACCGCGCTAGGCCGTTCCTGACTAGACCCGATATGGACTAGCCTTCCTACTCAGGTACGTACCCGGACAGGAGGGGTGTGGCTCTCAGGGGCGGCCGCGAAAACGGGCCAATGGCAGCGTCTGGCGCGCTTCTGTAACACGTACCGTCCATCGCTCGACCCCGCCGTCAAACGTCAGACAGACATCCTCACACAACCTTCAGACACGAGCGAGCAACCATGCGGAAAGACAGACGACACGAACAAACCACCTCACCTTGACCGACAACCTAAACCAAACCACATTAACAGATGATGATGACGACCGCACCGCCGCCCTGGACTGGGCTCACGGTTCACCATACCGTCCGTCATGACCAACAGGTTGACGACGACGACTACTGCACGGCCGTTGCGAAGTTGCCGTATCGTCCGCTCGCCGCCCGCACCATCACCACGTCTTTCCAAAGAAACCCGCGCAGTACCCCGTCCTTTGCTTGAACGGGCATATGCCGCGAATGTATGCAACCCGTACCCGCCCTCTCTCTACTCTCCGCTCTCATCAGCCTCCCATGGCCGACAAGACGCCGCTACGGCACCGCTGACGGTAGACCTCGGTTTCTCGATGCCATGATCCATCAACCGTCCAACCCTACGCGGCACCGACAAGCCCTTCCCTCCTCGCCAAACCTCTCCCCGTCCCCGTCCCCGTCCGCGAGATCGACACCGACAAGACGTATGCTTATCTGTATCGTGACTTGAGACCAGACGTCCACCGCAAATAGTAACACCCTCTTCCTTGTTGCGAAAACCACCCGACCCAGCCTGGCGGTGTCGACTTGTGTCGTGCTGCACTCCGAGATGGTTTGTCCTCGAGTCAAGAAGGCCCTGCCAGAAACTCTTCGGCCATGCTCGGCCATGCCATGCCATGCCACGCCACGCCATCCTATATGCCCCCATCTACCTTATACAATGCGCTTGCGGCTGAGCCGTCTGCCACGCGCTCGGCAACGCAAAGAATGGGAGCAAAACGAGACTGAATCTGTCCTTACCAGTCATGAACAGATCCACCGGCCATGTGCCGTGACCGAAACCAAAACCGGCCGGTGGGTAATCATGATGCTTGCAAACCTGACTTTTGGATACCAGAGCCCGTTGAGGCTCTTGCGAGTCTGCCCTGGAATGGAGTCTCGGCGGGTTCAAACCAGGTTTGCAAGGCCGCAGGAGAAACTAGGAGTCGACCAAATAAGGGAAAAGGAAGAAACAAACCGGAGGCGAGACACCGCTCTTTTCGGTACGCGGACGCTACGCTACGCGGCTCTCTTCGCTCTTTTCCCATGTTCCAGGTTCACAAGAGCCTCCTCTACTGTTGTCTGTTCTCGGTTGAGCCCCAGCTGGTTTTCGGTTTCCTGTCCTGTCCTGCCTCGGGATCTAGGAGGCTAGAGAAAGACTAGGGACTTTGTTCATCTTCAACGGGCCCTCGGTAAACTTGGTCCATGCTTTATTCGCCTTGCTTTGGTTTCCTTTCCCACTTCCCAGCTTGTCAACCCGAGCCTCCGGAGGGCTACATCTCGTTGCGGGCAATCGTCCACGTATTGGCCCGGTCGAGGTGGCTGCTCACTTCTCAATCCATCACCACCGCCGCCAATTTGAGACGCACGTTCGTCTCTCACCGGATCCATAATCTCGCACCTTTGCCCGGTCCTGGTCCTGGTCTGGGTTTCTCGTCTCCTCTTTCTGCCTCGAACAGGGGTGTGGCCCGGACAGGGTGTGGCTTGCACAAGCGTGCTGGGCGTGTCTTGTCTGGTCTTCTTCCCACTCCTCTCTCTCACTCTCTGTGTGTGTGTGTCTCTCTCTGTCTCTTACCCTCACCCTCGACAGAGAAATGGGATAATGGGGATGGCAGCAGGCCGGCGGATCAGACCAAACGTTATGCTCTGCTAATTCTGTCACATCCACCCCATCTTCTCCAGGGTCTGCTAGCATCACTGCTGAATATCTGCAACAGGGCTAGACTTGACGGTGTGCTACACCCCTGCCCTGGATGTACCAGCGCCCGAACATCATGAGGCAATGTTTGCCATGCCATGCCCGCCCGCTTCTTCTCGTCTCTTTTCGTGCGTGTGCGTGTGGGTAAGGCCAGGCCTGCTACGGATACCTTACCTCGTACCTTGACCTTGTTCTCTGCTGCTCCAGAGTGCCCTGGGCCAGAGGGAAAAAAAAGTGTGTGATGCTTGTCTCTTTTCTGCCAGTTGCCAGACCGGACGGGGACTAGTAGAGCTGGTAGACCTAGACCACCACCACCAACGGCTGAGAGGCTGCATTATTACTTTAGCCTCCCCTCTCCCCCGTCTCGATTGCTTCCCATTCTTCCTGTTTACTTTCTCTCCCTACTTGGGTTCATCATCAACATCCCTTTTTTTCGTCTTCTTGAAGCGCAGTTGCGTGTCCTTCTTTTCTTCTCCCGCAGCTAGGGTTTTACTTTCCTTCATTGTCCAACTGGCTTGGCTGCACACACTCATTTGACTACGCTTCTTGAACACCACCTTTTTTGTCAATATACTTGACCTATCCGGTTTATTCAAACGAACGACTTCACTTCTTTGGGTCCCTTTTTCTTCAACGCCACCTCTTCAACCAACAAACCGCTTATCCGTTTCCTCTCCTTGACGGATCTGCAGAAAGCCGACTTCGTTGTTGCGAGCTTCCGGCCTGGGAATCCCTCCTTTTACGAACAACCGATTTATACAACCTTCGATTCTTCAGCAGCAAGCTTCTGCTCCCCCTTTCTTACAAACCCAGCTTCCAGGACGACGCGAAGACGCGCGAAGATTTCAACAGATTCATTCCCAAGGGGCGAAACCAAAAACAAGCCTTCAGAGCTTCACGCACTTTTTTACACCAGATCACCCCATCGATTCACTGAACGGAAACGATTTTACGAGGAAAACATGTCTCCCACGATGCAACTCGCGCCCCACACCACCACCTACACTCCCACTTCTGATGCCATGGATCGTCACGAGTACGGCGTTACCAAGAACCGCAAGGCGGCTTCGACTGGAGGAGGCCGAGCATGGAGCGAGGACGAGGTACGTGTCACCGATATATGGCAGCTCGCACAACCACCTCCCGCATGGATGCGGTGGCTGTGTGTGTGCTCCAAGCGTCCCGTCGTCCCGGCTTTGAATCAAATGTCTCTAACACCCAAGACAGGAAGTTTATCTCCTCCAGACCCGTCTCCAGAAGATGCCCTACAAGCACATCGCCGCTCACTTGAAGAAGACCGAGCTGGCCTGCCGCCTGCACTACCACCAGCTTAGCCACGGCTCCAACCGCCGCAAGCAGCGCACGACTTCGGTCTCGTCCGGTTCCTCCGCGAACCACTCTCCCGTCATGCAGGCGACGATGCCCTCTCCGATCCGAGAGTCGACTCCTCGCTCCGTCTCGCCCCCGGGCAGCTCGGGAAGCTTCGCGCCCCACTCGCCCGCTCCCATGCAACTGCCCAGCATCATGGGCCACGGCGCCTCGCCGCGTCTCCCCGCCATCCTCCCCAAGCCGGTCTGCATGAACCTGCCGCCCCGTACGTCCTCGCCTTCGCGAGGATATCCCACCCCCCTCCCGGAGCCTCACAGCGCGGCCCTCCCCTCCGCCTCCTTCCAGTCCATGTCCGGCAGCCTCCCCATGACGCCCCCGCTGCGTCTGGAGTGCGTGCTGCCCCAACCCCAGCAACAACCCGTCAACCATCAGCACGTTGATATGAACCGCCTCAGCTCCGTCTACACTGCCCACCGTGCCTCCTTCTGGGCCGCCGTCGCCAACGACTACGGCCCGGGCGCCAATCCCGTCGTCCTCGAGTCCGCTTGGAAGAACGGCTCCTGCTGCAACCAGGCCAGCACGCCCATCACCCCGACGTCCAGCCCGGACAACATGGACCGTGACACCTACAACAAGCCCCAGGACAAGACCCGCATTTCTGCCATTCTCGGCATCGACGCCAACCCGCGGTCTCCCCGCGAGCGCGAGTTGGTGAGGCGCATGGAGGAAGAGAGAGTCTGAAGAGCTTACCGAAGCCTCAGACTTGCGTCTCTCTCTTTTCACTTCTATCAGTGTATTACTTCACACCTTTTTGTGTGTCTGATTCTTGCTTGAGGTTCTGCTTCTTCCTGATGTGAGCACAAGAAGACTACAGCATCGAGCCACAGCCCTGTTTATTCACTTCTGTCGGCTGCTCTTCCGGGAGCCCTTTTCGTTTTCTTTGTTTTTTTGTGGCTTCTTTTTTTTTCGATTTGACTGGTTCTTGTTTATCTCGCCATTTTCTCGAATTTTCACACATCGTACACGAACACAAACACGACCGGGGTGGTTGTTGGAAGGGGGGGCGGGTTGATATCCGGCGCAGGAAAGGCGGTGGTCTGCGAATTGGGGGAAAAGAAGTCTTCATTTCTTTTTTGACGTCCTGTTTTACGGACATTCGAGTCTCAACGGCGACTCATGCGAGGGATCTTACGAGCCAGCGGTATCTCGACGACGCTGTCGGGATACGGGGGAACGGCTGGCATGGCGGGGGTGAAGAGGCATCAATCTTGCCCTTCAATCATCTTCTCGAGGGAGGCATCTTTTCAACAACACCCATTGCAGAAATGAAGTGATGACACACACACACACACGCACACAACCACACCTCGCATACATGGCTTTTGTCTGACCATTCGTATGGCACGCGTTTTTTGTACATTAGAGCGACCCACCCGGGGTCCGGAGAGGGAACTATCATGCAGACGACGATATTGCGCATCTTTTTTTTTCTTCTTTTTCAAAACGGCGAATCGAAAGGAAATCAGAGTTTTGAGAAACAAATCTCATCGTGCCCATCCCTTGCAACAGTGATGCTACGCCCTACGGTAAGCCGTGGCGGGTGAGATGATGAAGATCATCACATAGTTGTCATTCCGTCTAAGCGTGGCGTTTGACACTTTGATCCTTTGATCCTGACGACACTGGATGATGAGCTGTCACTATATTAAGATCCAAGACGCGAGAGAGATCTGTGCCGAAGTTGACTTTTGTTGCTTTGATCGAGTTCCAGGACTTGCTTCAGAGGAAACGTCCATACATCATCGAACGGGATTGATGAGAATAGGCATGCGGGAAACATCGGCAATTATTCCTCCTCCAAAGGCAGCAAGCTACGTACTCTGTGCTTTCGTGTATGAGGTTCACCGTGAGTTCGACTGACGGGAAACAAACTCCATTATGGGGGGTGTGTGTGACACAGAGTTGCGAGATTCAGGACGAAAAAAGTACGTATCTGTGGCTGATGACCTTACTGACCGGTACCGAGGCGATTCAGGGCGTGTATCCTTTTTCTTCCTTCTCTTGCAATCCTGCATCCTGATCGCCGCCTCGGTTACAACCCGTCCCAAAGGTGTCCGTCCAACCCACCACACCACCACCCCCAAAACCTTCTTTTCTCCAATCTTGTGAAGCATAAACAGTTTTGGCCTTGTTGGAACACACACCCGCCAAGCATCGTCCCTGGAGACGGTTTGTCAACGACAAGAGGGAGGGGGAGGATGATGAGGGGCTTCGTAATGGGCTGCGCCATCCGTCTGGACTCCGAAACGTGGGAAGGGAAGAATGAGAGAGGGAGAGAGAGAGTTGCGCGGATAGCTCGGATGACGGCGTGCTCTTCCACTCAAGATTTCGGGAGAGACGAACCACCCCTCTTTCTTTGTTTTTCTCACGCTCAGCGCGCTTATGACTTTTTACATCGCCAGCCAAAAAGCGTATCTAGTTGTCGATCCAAACACAGATTCAAAACAGCGTGTCATCCCATCTCTCGCCGCTGGTAGGTTCTGAAGAAGTGGCTGCCTTCGACGTCAGGGAGATGGCCCGTTCGTCGTCATGGCACTCACTCAACTGCGGTGTCCAACTCCAACCCGAGCCCATGTCTTACGCAACACGACAAGGTCTTGGCGCGGATTGTGTTTCTTCTTGACCTTGGGATGGAGGTTACAGAGGGTTGCGTTGGTGTTGACGACGACGACGAGCGGCGTGAGCACAACACGGCATGCACGCATGGCGATGCTCAGTTGCTCACACCATCTGTACGTGAGGTGGTTGCGAGCAAGTCGTCCATTGACGTTGCGTTGGTCTCCACGCCCAGACAATCCCGCTTGATTCTTGGATGCGGGGAACGGGGAAGATTCCAAGAGGGCAGAGCCAGGTCGAGATGATGCACTTAGTCGGCAAGTCGCTCGTATGAATGAGCCCCGAAGATCGGACTGCCAATCACCGAGTCACGAACCGATCCGAGTTGCGTCTTGCCTCGGGTTCGATCTGGAATCCGGATTCTTTCCGCCCTCGGGCGGGACGATTGCGTTTCTCCGTCTCGGTTTCAACGAATAGCAGAAATGCCACCATCTGTTCACAACTTACTTGATAGCGCTGGCCGGCTTTCCGGGGTTAAAGAGAACATTAACAACACACGCAGCTGCCAACGCAAATACCTTTGCCGTGATTGGACCACGGCTGAGTGGGGGGAGAACTACATTGCTTCGCGAATCCCACAATTTACAGACGACAGACTGCATGCCCTCATGCACTTCGCTCAAGAATGAGCTTCAGCACAAGTCCATAACATATATCTACTGGCGCTCAGCGGCTCAGCGAACGGCACTAGTGCGAGGAGAGCCGGTTATGTTAGACACGCTGAACGGAAGATTTATGGCCATCTCTCTACGTCTATCGAGTATCGTCTCAGATCAATTTCATCCAAGTACGATACTTCCAATTTCCGGCTGAGCTCTTCCACTAGCAACGAGTAAGCGGAACAATATCACTAAACATAGTTGGCCTAAAAAAGCATTGGTGCCGGGGAGAATACCGTGGCTGTGATGCCGTAGTGAGTCTGGTTCCGTTAAAGGAATGGCAATGTCTTCTTCACTTAAGCTGTTTACCATTGTGAGAGAAATGACAGCATTTCCGGATTTCAACTTCCATAATTCCAATCTTTTTCCGTCATCTTAGTCTATGGCCTACTTCTGGCCATTAATTACCCCTCCACATCAACGACTCCCACCAAGAAAAAGTCAATTGACTCCGGCTTTTCTCCACTCAAACCGAGCGGCCAGCACCCCGATTCCCCTCCGATCCAAGCTGGGGTTACCCGACTTTCAGAGCCGCCTCACGGAAATCGCAGCGCTCTTCCAATGAAATCACTCACAATAAGCAGCACTCCGGGTTCCAGGGAAGGGCTCGTCCCGAGCGGATCTCTCCCCGAGGTTCGCAGCGGAGCGACGATTCCCCCCGTCCATAGCTTTGACGAATGTGAGAGGGAGGGAAGGTCAACCAGCAGCAAATAGCTACTGCCACCTGTGTTTCTCCCCCGCCCTTTTTGCCCGCATTTTCCTCCTCTTTCGGGAAGACAGCTCTAGAAACAAGACAAGGTTCAAAAAAAGTCATCGTCCCATTCGTTTCTTCCTCCGCCACATAACAGATCCCCTTCTTCGTCTCTACCGTGTCGACCAACGTCCTTCAAACCTCACGACGGGATTGCTCAGCCACAGCTCGTCAAGGCCAAAGATCATTCTGTCCTCCAGCCGAACCTACGCAACCAATTCCAACTGAAACACCCTTTCACAAGCTTACCACGAGACCGCCACCGAGAATCAACCTTCGCGATGAGCGCCGAGCAAGCAGGCCAGGTCCCCAGCGACCACGACGACACCGCCTACAAGGACAGCCACGACTACCTCCAGTTCAAGACACTGCCACCCGGAGGCCCGTTGAACCGCTGGTCGCACACCATCACGAGGGAACATGACTTCCCCGGCGCACAGGTACGCGAGACAGAAAGAACAATTATTCACACACAACACAACAGATTGAAGTCGTCATCTGTTCTTGTTGGGCTCTCTCTCCGAAGTTGGGGAATGCGGGGTTCTGGCCGGCTCCATATGCGGGGGGAGGGGATCGCGGGGTACTCTCAGAGCGATAGTTTGAGCGAGAAGGGCTCACCAGTTCGTGTAGGCCATGTTGTACGGCGCGGGCGTGCCCAACCGGGACATGATGAAGAATGCGCCTCACGTCGGCATCGCGACGGTGTGGTGGGAGGGTAACCCGTGCAAGTAAGTGCCTCTGTGAGAGCTGCGGTGGTGTCATCGACTAACACGACGCAGTACACATCGTGAGATGCCCCTTGAAGCAGTACTGGGGGTTCAGAGCTAATGAACACAGTCCTTGAGTTTGGAAGAATTGTGAAAAAGGCCGTGGAGAAGCAGGGCATGCTCGGATGGCAATTCAACACCGTGGGCGTATCGGATGCCATCACAATGGGAGGAGAAGGTGAGCCCTCTCTCTCTCACTACTTCGTTTCCAAAATCCCTTACTAAACCTCAAAGGCATGCGATACTCCCTCCAGACCCGCGAAATCATCGCCGATAGCATCGAGTCCGTCACCTGCGCCCAGCACCACGACGCCAACATCTCCATCCCGGGCTGCGACAAGAACATGCCCGGCACCATCATGGCCGCGGCCCGCCACAACCGCCCCTTCATCATGATCTACGGCGGCACCATCATGAAGGGCCACTCCGAGCTCCTCGAGAAGCCCATCAACATCAGCACCTGCTACGAGGCCCGCGGCGCCTTCACCTACAACCGGCTGCACGCCAAATGCAACCCCGGCGCCGAGGGACGCACCCCCTCCGACGTCATGGAGGACATCGAGCGCCACGCCTGTCCCGGCGCCGGCGCCTGCGGTGGCATGTACACGGCCAACACCATGGCCACCGCCATCGAGGCCATGGGCCTCTCGCTGCCGGGTTCGTCGTCCTACCCGGCCCTGTCTCCCGAGAAGTCCCGCGAGTGCGAGCGCGCGGCGGAGGCCATCAAGATCGTCATGGAGAAGAACATCCGCCCGCGGGATCTCATGACCCGCGCCGCGTTCGAGAACGCCCTCGTGCTGACCATGATCCTTGGCGGCTCGACGAACGGCGTGCTTCACTTCCTGGCCATGGCCAACACCGCAGACGTGCCCCTGACCCTCGATGATATCGACCGCACCAGCAACCGCATCCCCTTCATCGCAGACCTGGCGCCTTCAGGGAAGTACTACATGGAAGACCTCTACAGAGTCGGCGGGACACCGTCGGTTATCAAAATGCTCGTGGCCGCCAACCTGATCGACGGCTCCATCATGACCGTGACAGGCAAAACCCTCGGTGAGAACGTCGCAGACTGGCCTTCCCTAGACCCCAACCAGAAGATCATCCGCCCTCTCTCCGACCCGATCAAAAAGACAGGCCACCTGCGCATCCTCCGCGGAAACCTCGCCCCCGGCGGCGCCGTCGCGAAAATCACCGGCAAAGAAGGCCTCTCCTTCACCGGCGCGGCCCGCGTCTTCGACAAGGAGCACGAGCTCGACGTCGCTTTGTCCGAGGGCTCCATCCGGCGCGAGGACGGCAACCTCGTCCTCATCGTGCGGTACGAGGGACCCAAGGGCGGCCCGGGAATGCCGGAGCAGCTGCGCGCGAGCGCGGCCATCATGGGCGCCGGGCTGGACAACGTGGCTCTCGTGACGGACGGACGGTACAGCGGTGCGTCGCACGGCTTCATCGTCGGCCACGTCGTCCCTGAGGCGGCTGTAGGCGGGCCCATTGCTCTCGTGCGGAATGGCGACAGGGTGACGATTAATGCTGAGACGAACCGTATTGATGCGATTGACGTCGACGAGGCCGAGTTCGAGAGGAGGAGGGCGGAGTGGAAGGCTCCGTTGCCCCATGTGAGAAGGGGCGCGTTGGGCAAGTATGCTCGTCTGGTGGGTGATGCCAGCCACGGCGCGGTGACGGACCAGGCGGATCCCTCGTGGTAATATGACCGGAAATGAATAGGAGAGATTATACAACAATTGCCGCCTGTGAGGTGAACAGTCTGAAATGATCTAAGTATCGAGTTGCCAGTGAATGCATCCAAGGCGATGGTATGCCACAGCAAGCTGTCAAGATGCCAAAACGTGCGCCTTGAAGTTGATGCAAGAACACCTTGAGATGAGAACAAGTGCTACTTGTGAACCGTCTCCAGGAGAGTTTGCCATGCCTAGCCAAATATGAACTCGTCGCATGCACACGGCATCACGCGTCAAACCTAGACTAATACCTCACTGCCGAGAAACGATCTATGAAGAACTCCAGCTACGAGCCACAGCCTCAGCCAGACATTCCTGGTACTGAGACAGCACCATACAGGACGCAAGGAATTCCACCCCTCTGGTGACCGTCTTTGAACGCCGGCCGAATGTGAAGAGGCGCCCCTGACGTAGACATGAGTGCCGTGATAGTAATGCCATGAGAAGAATCGCAGATGCCTGTAAAAAAGAGCCTGGAAAACATGGGGATTCGCGAGGGCGTCGACCTCTGTGCTTGGTGCATTATTTGAGGCGGCAAGAGAAGCGAGTAGTTGTCTCGACGTCCGAAATCAAGTGTTCTGTTCTCTTGAGGCTGGACGTAGATGTGAGCATCCCGCTCAACCAAATCCGCCATGGAGGATGACGTGCGTCTTACCACACATTAACACAGGAAAAATAGACGGGTCGGCAGACAAAGCATATATACCATTCCGCTGGTCCGCCTTCGCGATCCAGCATGCTACTCTAACATTGAAACGTCTTCTCTCTGTCTCTCCAAAAAAACAAGAATCAAACATGTCCATGTTTGTTTGCGTCCCATTCAGCTGGTATCCTTTGCGCGTGTGAGAAGGGCCCTATCAACAGTCCCTGTCTCTCTCTTCTTGCTCTCGCATGCCCGCCGAAACAAAAACTCGCGATAAAAAAAAGATGTTTCTTTCTTGGGTCGAAAACTTATCCGAACCCAAAGCCGTTTCTGTAGCTTTCCCCCTCTCTATTTCATGCTTCGCAAGGTTCCCGTGCAGTGTAAAAACAAAAACTGATTATGGACAGAGGCCGGAATACGTTGTGAAACCCTCATAACTCCCAAAATAAGGCTTTGCAAGCAAAGACCGATACTGGCAATGCCGTTACACCCTCCCCGCGCGCGAACATTAATGAGACCACCTCTGAAGCCAAGGGGGGTCTGAGCGTCTCCGCTGTCATCAATATACAATTCCGTTTTGTTCTTCATTCCCACAACATTCGGCGCCAGTCTGTATGTGCGCTGGCCGTGACTCGTGACATCGTGAGCGATGTGTTTTCGTCGTTGTAGATTACGGGCTGGCCCATCCGCCGGCGACATCAACCCATTCGGCGAGGCAAGATCCTTCCTTTCCCTCGACGTCGACAATGTCTGTGTCGCATCTGCAACGGCATCCAACACCGTTCTCCTTCTCCGTGTCCCAGTGCTCCCAGTAGTCGTCTTCCTCGAATCGCTTCTTGTCGTCGAGCGTCGTCTTCTCGAGGTACGGTTCTCTGGGGAGCTGTCGGGCAGGGGCGTTGGCCGGGCAGTGCTGGATGGTCGTGTGTCGGTAGCCGAAGTCTCGGAAGTAGTGGATGTCGCGGGGAGACAGGAGGGCGCCGGCTGCCAAGGAGTGGATGGGTGCATCACCCCACTGACAACTGTTAGCTTAGGTCAGACGGTTATGCGAGCTGATGAACTTACGCGTTCCATCCAAAAGCCTCCACTGCGGTCCATCATCTCGAAGAAATCCTCGTATTCCTTGCTGCGGAACCAGCTAAGGCTGGCGATCTCGAAGTTGGACCAGAAATGACACATGTTGTAGGACTCGCCCTCCATGGCCTCGGGGTCGATCTCGGGCATGGCGTTATTTCTGGGATCGCTGCGGAGGACTTCCTCGGGAAGTGGAGTCTGGTCCGTAGGCTCCTCCTTCTTTTCGGGAACGGGGTCGACAAACATCTCCCAGAGGCCCTTGGACTTGAGACCCTTGAGGCGCTTGTAGGCAGAGGCATATCTGAAAATGTTGGGGACGGTTTCGCGGAGTTCCTTGACGGCGATGGTAAATCCGTAGGTCTTGTTGGCGTCAATCATGGCCAAGAACGGGTCGCTGTTTTTGTTTGTTAGCAACGGTAGTCGATATCGAAAGTGACGGGACATACTAAGTGATGTCACAGAAGTACTTGATCTCCGGCTCCAAGCGCCAGTACCACTCGTATTTCTGGAGGAGCTCGTGCTTGTAGAAGAATCTGTGATGTTTTAGCGAGAACCCCGGGTTTCTGCGAATATCGAGACCACGTACCCAGAGTAGAAACGGCACATGGCGTGGTAGCTCTCCAAACCGCCGTACATGACCGCGGCATCACCCTGCTTGGCAACGCCCTCCTTGGCGACCTTGTGGTCGATCCAGTCAGGGTAACCCCACATCTCGGGGCCGACCTTGCCAAACTCGACAGGAGCAGAAGTGTAGTTGGTGACGACCTCCTTGAAGGTCTCGTTGAAGTCGCCGTCGTTGAGGAAGACATAGGGGTAGTGGTACCATCGGTTGAAGTGACGCTCGATAGACTTGATGGACTGGATGACACCATCCAACTCCTTGTTGCGGGCCAGGACGACGAAGGCGCCGTTGGCCTTGGGCCTGCTCGTGTCAGGCTGGAGACATCCGGTGACGAAGACCTTGTCGTGCTCTTCACTGATTTTCCTGCGGGCGACCACGTCAGCTTTTGTCAATTGGTCACAGCGGGACGAGAACGTACCTGATGGCCGGAGGGGCGCCGGCGGGCATCAATATCCTCCCAGGAGAGCTGGGATGCCTGACGAAAAGGACCAGGATAAGGATGACGACAATCAGGGGGAAGAGAATAACGACGCCGAGAGGGACGGAAATGCTCGAGTTGCCCCGTAGGCGCAACGGTCTCCTGAAGAAAGCGAGGCGCGAGGTAAATCTGTTTTGGCGAGCATGCTTTGTGGTGGGCTTCTCGTCGGCGGTAGGAAGTTGGGGCGACGTCGAGGGAATGGCCTTCACGGCTCGCCTAAAGAGATCCATGGTTGCGGCGTATCGTCGCCGACAAGTGTGATGATCAGGAGGATAGGTTGGAGGGGAGGCGATAGCTGGAGGGATGTCGGGACGAGAGTTGGGATGGCTCCAAGGATGGCGTGGGCGGATTTGGCGCCGTGTCGATTACAGGGTGGTACCTTAGGATAAGGGGGCGGCGATCGAATCGAATGCGATGGACTTGATTACGCTTCTTGGACGAACACGCGAACCGCGGACAAAAGCAAAGCCGTGTCTAATGGAAGCAGCAAAACGGTGGGCGGCGGGCGATGCGAATTGCGAAGTAGACGTGAACGAGCGGCAGGGACGAAGTTTCCCTTGAGCGGTCGGGATGGACGAAGGTGTGACAGCGAAGACGAGCGGGCTGAACAGATTTCAGACTACCCTTACGCGTCGAAGGAAGCAGCTCTCTCGCACAGCGGCAGGACGGCGGCTGATTGGGGGGGCGGAGAGAAAGTCGCAGCGACAACGGTTCCGGTAATTCGGTGTCGTCTTTGTGCTTTGTTACGCTTCGCCGCGTCGAGGTGGTCGCAGAGACGGGAGCGAGACAGATCGTGTGGTGGTGGTACGGATAGGGACCGGAAAAGGACTCCCTCTCTCTGTATGTCTCTCTCTCCTGGGAGGTAAGATCTGACGGGTTGAGCCGAGTCGAATATCAATTGGGTCGGGTTGACGTCTCGGCAGGCGACATAGGTCAGCGGCGTTGGCAAGGCGGCCGAACGCTGGTGGTCGTCGTCAGATCGGAGGGGGTTCGAGCTCGAGGGTCGAATTCGAGGTCGGGAATCGGAGGGGGAGGAGGGGGTTCGTGGGAAAGGGAAGGGAGTTTTTAGTTGGTGAGGGAAAAGAACCAACTTTTTTTGGGGGGTGTGGGAGGGAAAAAAAAGCTGACAGATGTCACGGATGGGAGAGTAGGTGGAAGGGTAGAGGCGGGTAAAGTTAGGTTGGCATTTCCTGGTTGGTCTTTTTTTTTTTTTTTTTTTTTTTTTTGGGCGATAGGAGAGCACCTAGGGACAGGTAGCGAGATAGGGGACTGTCATGCAATTCACTTTTTGGAGAGGGCATTGGGCAGGCGGCAGACATTGGACACATTGGACACACTGGACAGGACAGGACAGATGGGATTAGTATTCCGTACCTTAGGGGCGCTGCCACGCTGGAGGACCAGTTGACCAAGAAAGAAGCACGACGAACGGGACTCCAGAGAGTCCAGACTGTTCGCGTCTGCAGACCGGGCAGTGGCTGTGGACTTCGCGGAGCAAACCAGGTTCACCAGGTGTCCCATAGGCCAAAAGGAAAGCAGAGTGGGGACGCGAGGGGCGTGAAGTGGACCCATGTTGGTCAAGAAACGACGTGTCATTGGAGGATGCATCCCGCCAAGACACGCGGAAAGGAGGAAGTGGGGCTTCTCCTTTCCTGGATGGAAGGCACTGTGGACAGTGGACACTGGACTGAGGCAATCTGGATTCGCAGTCTTCTCTGCATTTCTGCATTCTGGCATCTGCATTCTGGATTGCTGCGTGGAAGGTCCGAACTTGAGATTGAGAGCATGGAGCTTCCGTCCAATTTGCTTGCTTCCTGCCACGCATCGCATTGCGGCATAGAATTAGCAAGATTACCTACCCGACCTTCCTTCTTCTGCGCCACGCTTCCAACTTCCTGGTTCCTACCCTTCCATCTTTCCGTCCAATCGTTGCCAGCACCACTCCTGTTTATCCGATCATCCCCCGGCGGTGCTCTGGCATTTGAGCCAATCGCAACATGATGCAACATTTTAGCGCATGCAACACTCCCGCTCCCGTCATCTCCCAAGTTTTGAAAATAGAAACCCCGGATGACAGCTGGCACCGTCTGGGTCAGGAGCAGCTCCTTCCTTCGAGATCGACGTTGTCACGCGAGCAGGAGCTAGCATCGACATTGCTGAGATAACCGTGATTTCAACTTTGTGGATAACCATCATGTACACGTGTAAGCCTGGTGCACTCCCTTCTCCGATATCCGACAATGCCGCCGTGGATCTGGCGCCCCATCGGGCACTCCGGATGGCCCCCGTTCATGATCCTGCCCATGAAGCTCCGTTGCCATACATATTTGAAGAGAGGAGGAGGTACCTCGCACCTCACTGCAACTTGGAAGCTACTCTCCTCTCCTCGATTCTCAACCTGCGGAACAACATCTCCAACAATGGGTTTCTCAGTACGAGAGGTATCGAGTCCATGGCCAGCATCTGTACCAAGTGCGGCCAGTACGGGACCAGCACTGCACGCCCACAGCCGACTCGGTCCAAGATGGCTTTGGCGATGGTATCCGAGGACGGCCAGAACAGTCCCGGCGTCAGAAGTTCGGGTTTCGTGGCTACAGCCCCAATGCGGACCCCCATGACTTCCACGTTGATGCCGTCCATGCTCAGTTCCCTCGCCAAGGACGTCGAGATCGCACTGATATAGGCCTTGCTGCCCGCGTAGAACGACAGTAGAGGCCAGCCCCCGTCAGAGACCGAACCCACATTGATGATGAACCCGGGCTCCGAGCTACTCCGAAATCGCGGTATCATGATGGCGTTAAGTATCGTCGGGAAGAGCGCGTTCAGGTGGACGATGGATGCGATGTCCTCCATCGATGCCTCGTCCAGTCGCTTCATCATCGGCATTGGGCCACCTCCGCCCACATTGTTGACGAGGACCCTCAGGTTGAGTCCTTCCAGCGGCGCCAGCATCGTGTCCCACGGCTGGCTCCCTGAGCCCAGCACTCCCGCGTCTCCGACCATGATTCCGAACTCCCGTTTCGGATGCTTGCGCGCGAGGTCGTCCCTCACTCCCTCCAGCTTGGCCTCGTTGCGTCCATGTAGAACAACGTTGAAGCCTCTGCGGGCGAGCTCGTTGGCGAGTCCCCTGCCGATCCCGTCGCTCGCTCCCGTGACCAGCGCCCAAGCCGACTTTCCGTCGACGGACTTGAGGTAGCGATCAAGCGTCGACTTCCGAAAGAAAGGAATGGCATACCAGCTGATGTTGTAAGCTATGGCGAGAAGGGACGCCAGCCCTACAGTCCGAACAAAACTTTGATAATCCATACTGGGCCAAGAGAAGAAGAAAATGACTGCACGGGGGCCTCTGTACTCAAGTGTTCCACCCACCACCTTTTATCGTGTTTGATGGAAACGAAACACACGTGAAGGGCGCCATCAGGACGTCATATATTGACAGTTTCCGCTCGAATTGACTCTGTGACACAGGGATGGCTGAATGGGACCAAACCCTCGACTTCATGCTTTCCGGGTGGGAATTACCCATCCGAGAGTACGAAAGCGACTTGTCCGTAATACGGATACGCTTTCCACTCCGGACGACTGCGATCCCGGCGAGCTCCCACCCCCGGGCGGTCCGCAAGCTCTACCCGTGGCCTGGGCGGCACAATCCTCAGCAACGACGAGTTTGGCTGAACTTTGATTCAACACCCTTAAAGCATGCCCATGCCTGGATACTCAGGCGGAACTCCAAATACGCCGGAATCAGACGGAAACAGGAAAATGCAGCTTTCGCATCTTGAGAGAAGGTCCGGCGTAACTTTGCATGGGGGTAGTATACAATGTCCGTACATACATATCGCCGGGAAGTAGTATTGGTACAATCGTCTTTTGGCGCCTCATCCTCTCTCCTATCCTCGAGCCTCCTACCACAAGGTGTCCTCCTTGACGACCTCCTTCACCTCCTTCTTCGGCTTGTTCTGCTCCCGTTTCTTCGGAATGGGGACCTTGAAGTACAAACTGGGCGACTCGCCCTTCTCGAGAAGGTGGCTGAGGTATCCGCGGTGGGCGGGATCGCGGTAGTATTCGATATCGGAACGGCTCGTAGGGTCGGGCAGTCTGTATCTGTAGGGCCCGCTGCGATGTTTCGCGAGGATCGCGGCGACGTGTTCCTTGCCCTGAGGCAGCGGCTTGTCCGTGTTCTCGCTCTCGTCGCTCACGAGGCGCTTCATGGACAGCCTGGTGTAGAATCTCGTTATGACCTTGCCGCCGGCGGCTTCGACGGCTTCGATGGCCGAGCCGGAGGCGCGGGAGACCATAATGTCGACGGGCTGACGAAGGGACTCCTTGCCGCGTGCGAGAAGCTTGATACCGTCCTTGATGCTACCGATGAGACCAGAGTCGATGATCTCCTTGATAGAGATGCGCTTCGTGGGGTCCAGGCGACCTGCGTCGATCCACTCCTGGAGCTTGTCGAGGTTGACCTTGGACATGACGGGAGCACGCCTAGATCGATTAGCCAGCTGTACCGACGACTTCCGATACCAATTGCCGTTTGCCCAACAGCAATCGACGTGCGCAGAACACGTACTTGTTGTCGAAACCCTTTCTTCCCTTCTGCACAATCAAATGTGTTTGACCACCCTGGAACCATGGCTTGACGTGGCCATGCTGCTTCTGACCCTTGTGACCACGACCTGACGTCTTGCCCTTACCGGCAGAGGCACCTCGACCGACTCGGATGCGCTTGTTGTAAGCTCCCTTGTTGTCCCTCAAGTTAGCGAGGATGGAGGCATTGCGGGCGCCGATGGAGAGGCCGGCGAAGAGGGAGACGAGGCTCGTGGGGTTCGTCGCGGGTCTCAATAACCGGCTACAGCATGTCGACACATGCAAAGGGGTTAACCTTGGCGGCATTGTGAGTGGTGTTGTTTGGCGGCGGACGTGGGGAGTGGTGATGCTGCCGTCGGCCCAAGGTTCGAGCCTCCCAAAATTTCCAATGCCTGCGGACGCGGAATCATGCGAAGAAACGCCGACGTCAGCCACGGTTCACTTTTCGAGGTGTGGCTCAGTTTGAAGAGGTGTATTACATAAGACCTGATAGCCAGGTCAGCTCAAATGCAGCCCAACACTGAAGCAGCCCACTGTGGGGAGGTGCCTTGCTGGAAACAGTGCTCCACGGGTCCTGGTCTCGGAGCTGCCCCCCAGTTAGCGCCCCAGCCCCCCCTCTGATGCGCGTGTTCAGTACTTGCGACAGGCCCTGTTTGCTCCGCACCAGCGTGGTGGTCGCAGCCCAGGGCAGGGTCGCAAGTCAGGCACAGACCTGACCTGGGCGATTCGGGCTTCGGTTCTGTCGTCAGCGTTCCCTCGTCCACGGCCCGCCCGCCTTGAGGTTGTCTCAAGCTTTACAACATTTCTGCCCCCAGCTCCCCGAAGACGGAATACCAGCGAAAAAAAAGACATAGGCCATCCGTCAAGCTTTTTGCCTCTTGGATTGCTCGAAGACGACATCCGTTTCTCCTCGAGGAAAAGCTAATACTTGACAAGGCAGCTTGCTTTCCCCCATCATCAAACTTGATGTCGTAGCGATCGAATTGCGTCTCGGACTTTGCGATTGCTAATACCTTACCTTACCTGTACGCGCCGGCAAGCTTGACGTGCTTTCTTATCTGTCGCCCTGCACTACGCCTGTCGACTCCTATTACGCATCAATTACGAGGCCTGCAAGCTACTGAGCGTCCTCTGCTTCTCTCGACAGTAATTGGAGGGAATCCTATCGGCGTACAGCTCCTCAGTGCTACCTCGCCTCGCCCAAACCGATCGGCCGATACATACTGAATACCTCATAATACGAAGACCAATCCGTCGCCAACATGTCGCTCTTTGGATCATCACCACCGGCCGAAACGCCCTCACAAACTTCCGCCGCCCCCTCGCGATCTCTCTTTGACGAAGAGCCCATGTCCAAGTCCGGTTCCAATTCCTTGTTTACCGACGACGACTTCGCCGGCGCTCAAGGCTCGCCCTGGGACATGCCCACCCCGAGAAAGCAGCAATCCCGTGCCGACATGATCCGCAACCTGCTCCCGGCCTCCGACGTGCCCGACGCCTACATCGAGACCTTCGATACCGTCGTGCGCGAGGATGGCAGCGGAGGGCGCGTTCACGCTGGCGGCATAGCCAAGCTGTTCGCTGCGGCGCGCCTCGGAGCTGACCAGCAGGCGCAGATCATGTCCATGGTTGTGCCGGCTGCAGGTGGCGACATTGCTGTCGGACGCGGCGAGTTCAACGTCCTGCTTGCTCTCATCGCCTTGGCTCAGGAAAACGAGACAATCAGCCTCGACACTGTTGATGAACGACGAAGAAGTAAGTCTTGCCCATCAATTCTCTCGTTCCATCTATCCATGACGATACTCGGCCCCTGTTCGCCGAGCTATCGACTATCGACTTATCAGTGCGCAATCTGTGGGGTTCTCTGCTAATTGCCAATACACTAACCAGACCTTCCACTACCCAAGCTGGCCGGCCTGACTGCTGCTCCGGTGATGCCTCCCGTCTCCGAGCTTCCTCCCGCCAACCCTCCTCAGGCTTCCCAGACGCACACCCCCGAACCTCCTGCATCGCCGCCGAAGCCAAGCACCCTGCGCCGACCCCCGATGGACTTCCCCGAATCCGACGATCCATGGAACTCCCCCGACGTACACAAGGGCCATGCCCATGCCGCCGTTGAGTCTCCCAGCAGAACCAACGGCGCCAGCCCACAGCGCCCGGCCGCCAACGGCAACGGACATAGCAATGGTGGTTTTGGCACCTCCCCGAGTACTGCCATTGCTGGTCGCACCATGTCATCCTACACCGCTGGCAGCGCTGCCTCCGACACGGGTTCTGGCCGTCAGAATGTGAACACTGGCACATCGCCCGGTGGCTGGGGCGGTTATTTCGATGGCAACACTTCCGGCGGCGGCTTCAACGAACCCACCCCGAACCCGGTCACCAGTCCTTTCGGCAGTGCTGGCGGCGGGCGGGAGCCGACTGGGAACTCCCCAAGCGTGCCTACTCTGAGGAATTCTACAAGTGGACGCACGGGAAGCAGCGTCGAGGAGAGCATTGTCGTCAACCTGATGCCAGAGAAGGAGGGTCTGTTTATGTTCCAGCACCACAACTACGAGGTCGCAAGTATGCGTCGCGGCAGCAAGGTCATTCGCCGCTACAGTGACTTCGTATGGCTTCTGGACTGCTTGCACAAGCGGTATCCTTTCAGGGTGCTGCCTCTGCTGCCGCCGAAGCGCGTTGCTGGTAAGTGGTCATCTTGACATATTCCAGCTATCGCTAACAAGCATAGTCAACGGCAATCACCTCTCCAATGACGGCGCATTCATCGAGAAGCGTCGCCGAGGCCTGGCAAGATTCCTCAATGCCCTCATTCGCCACCCCGTGCTCAGCCAAGAGCAACTCATCATCATGTTCCTCACTGTGCCAACTGTAAGTCAGGACCATAAACCGACAGCGCCTTACACTGACAGATCCAGGAACTCTCCGTGTGGCGCAAGCAGGCCACAATCTCTGTGCAAGACGAGTTCAATGGCCGGGTTCTCCCGCCTGGACTCGAAGACTCGCTGCCACCTACCCTCGAGGCCTTGTTCGACAAGACTCGCTCTGGTGTGCGGCGTTCGGCCGAGATATACATTAACGTGTGCAACATCATGGATCGCCTTGTGAAGCGCACTGAGGGTGTGGCTGCTGACCATGCTCGCATCGCCTTGTCTCTTGCGTCCCTGACCGAGACGAGTGCCGACACGTACGCTACCGATACCAACGAGGTGCCCCTGCTCAATGACGGCCTGAACTCCATGAGTAGGCATCTGAGGACTGGTCAGAGTTTGATGGAAGATGAGAGCAAGGCCTGGGACGCGGGCGTGTTGGAGGACTTGAAGCGCCAGAGGGATGCCCTTGTCAGTGTTCGCGAACTTTTCGACCGAAGAGAGCGTCTCGATAAGGACAATATCCCGTACCTCGAGAGGAGGATCCAGACGAACGAGACGAAGCTTGCCAACCTCCGCAGCAAACCCGAAGGTATGGTCAAGCCCGGTGAGATCGAGAAGGTGGTGGAGGCCATCATCAAGGTATGTCAAGGTTCCCCTGTCTTCCCCACACCAGGACTGACAAGTCGCAGGACAAGGAATCCATCGTTAGCCAACACAACCGCTCCATCTTCGTCAAGGAGTGCATCCGCGACGAGCTCATCTACTTCCAAACCACCCAATTCCACATCTCCCGCTGGAACCAGGACTGGGCCCAGGAGCGCGTCAAGTACTCGGAGATGCTGGCCGATAATTGGCGCCGTCTCCTTGACGAGCTCGAAGGCATGCCTCTCGGCGACTAAGCTCGTGTCATCACATTTTTTTCTTTCCTGGCCGACTTTGCATATCAGCGATACTCACCCTCTGGCGTTCCGGTCTTTCTCTCCATCCGCCAGATCTGTTCAACACCTTCGTTGACTGTCAGCGGCAGTCCTTGGTCTTGTACGAAATTGTGTTGTTTCTTAGCGCAATGTTCCCAAAACATGATGTACTTTTTAGAGCAGGGAGACGTTGCCGAATACCCTTTGGTTACGCAAGTTGCTTAATACATGGTTCTTAATCTCTGTACCGTGCTGGGGGCGTTATCGTTCGGCTTTCTTGCGATGAATTTAGTAATCAGGAAGCACATAATCTTGGAAGCCATATCACATGTAAGACGCAAGAATGTAGCGAACAAGTTCAGCAGTAGGCCACGAGCGGGCACCATTCTCGGATCATTCGTCCTCGTTCGTTGCTGTCAACGTCCGTCCTCCTTGGAGTATTCCTCCTATCTCAAACAGTAATAAGCGCCCGGCCCATTCCACCACCCATGCCACCGGAACCATCGTTGTCGGGCTCCGGGGTTCGGCGGCGGCGGGCGGCGGGCTCCTCGTACAGGTCGTCCTCGTCCCCCTCGTCGTCTTCATCTTCCTCGTCGTCGTCGTCCATATCCTCGCCCCAGCCGACAAAGAGCGTGTTCTTCTCCTTCTTGGGCTTCTTGCTCTTCTTCTCCTGCTTGTTGGAGACGGGGGTGTGGATGCGGGCGGCGGCAGCGGCGGCAGCGGCGGGCTTTTTCGGGGTCACTGACTTGGTGACCCGGCCAGTCGCGGTGCCGGAGCCTTTGTACTTGGGGCCACGGGCGACAGGTGTGGTCGTGCGGGTCTTCGAGTTCTTGCCCGTCTTCTTTCCCTTGGTATCATATGATTGCTCATTGTGCCGACCGCACACCATAAACCGGCCGTTGCCGGCTCGGACAAATTCTCCGGGTGGGCGGCAGTGGCGGCCCCGGGAGCAGAAGCGATAGCCTTGGCATTCGGGATCACCCCGTACGCCTTCGTAGCACAGACGTACGGGGTCGTCGTCATCGTAGTTGGCCCGATAGCAGTCATCGTGTTTACGGCGAATGGGCTTGCCGTTCTTATCGACCTTCTTGGCCTTTTTATGCTGTATGGAATCGGTTAGCTGGGTGTGGAGAGGATGATGCTTGATGATGGTTATCGAAAAGGGGGAGGGGGGATGATGGAGGATCTAATATATTGACTTGGTGATGGGATTTTGTGAAGGCAGAGAGAAACTTGAAGAAGACCAACACAAGGCCCCTCGTGATCATGGAGCAAGATGAAGAAGAGAGAGCAAAGGATTACTTACAGGCATTGTGACGGTACCTGGAGCTGATTGTTCGATCTTTTCTTCGATGGTTTGATGTGACTTGACGCAATGAGAGTCCTTGTCTACCTTGTGGTGAGGTAGTGTCTCTCGCCGAGTCTGAAAGGGAAAAAGGAAACCTCAGAATGTCTTCAAAACAAAAGATCTTTTTATACCTGAGTTTCATGGAGCTTCACGACTAATCAAGGTCAGGGCTGAGGGCTTCACGACACGGTTGAGGGCCCACTAGAGACGGGGAGAGATCATTCACCCATGGGATGAAGACGTGGGAAGGACTGGAAGGCACCGAGCGGCTGTGCTTGAGATGGTCCGGAAGGTTCTTTCGTTGTGTTGAGAGGTCTGGTGATGATGAAAGCCCCGCCGGGGAGACAGGTACACCTCGGTCATCATGAGATGAGGATGTATGAAGCAAGCCTGCCCAGCGCCCTGGTTTGCAAGCTGGGGGAGGTTGTCTCATGGAGTTGAGAAGTTTCATGGGTCTAAATTACTGAACAAATAATGCACATGTTCAATCTTACACCACCCACATGCGGGAACGTAAAAAAGATAGAGGTCACATGTGTTCTTCAGAAATCTGTTTGTGTGTTGACTTGAGGGATGGAAAGTGCTCGCCATATCAACTTCGAAGATGTTGGGAGTTGGCTATGAAGCGAGGAGTCAAGACATGTTATGACCAAGGAGGATTTCAGAAGTAGACTGGAGTGTTTGGAGAAGCTTGCAAGATGCTCCAGCTATATTGGACATAGAGATGCATGAGCTTGAGAAACCCATGGAGACATTAAGAAGTAACCGTAGCTCTCATTCAAGAAAACACCAAATGCTCACAGCCCGAGCCATAGTATTCACCCGGTCGTGGCAGCATGTGGAAAATTGACAAAGGTTGGTCTGTCTGGCTGATCTGTGTAGAGATTGAGACCGGGTGAGCGAGTGAGCATGCGAAGTAGCTGCATTGGAGCCTTGGATGCTATCGATGGCCTCATAGGTGAGTTGACAAGACGCTTGAAGGTAGGTACACATGAAACCTTACCCTGGATACTCGACAATTCGTGGTTCTCTGGAATCTAGCATCTCTAGTTCTCGTCACTACCCTTCAGGTATTGCCTCTAGTCATGCGAGATTCTCTACATCACTTGGCTCCATGGTTTTGACCATGAGAAACCAGAGCCCTTTTGGACTGGTGGCCCTAGACATCTATGCACCAATGGGTGGCCCCGTTCAACACCTGAACTATTATGAGCTGCCACCTCTATTATATAAGACGCCTAGTCAAAGCATCTTAATATGTCAATCCAAGTAGAGAAGATTGATCGGCTTTATGACGGCTGCGGCGATACGCCAAGAGCTTGTGGTCTCGACTCGCTTGGAACTGCTTCTCGCGTCATTGGGTGAAGCCAAGAGGACCCGTCAGACGATGGCGTTTCTTGGAAGCTAAAAGCCGTGCCAGATGACGAGGACTTGATGCAGACGCCCTGTTACTATGCCAGCCTTACGAATACCCCGAAATAGCTGGCTTGGCTACTGACGACACTGACACGTGGAGCAAGTCAACGCTTTTGACTGTCAACTTGTGGCTTCAACACAGGAAAGGCGGGGTTTCTTGTAAGTTACTTAAGGGACTAGACATCAAGTTTCTCACTACAATGGCGAAGCTATTCAAGCCAAACAAGTCGTCATAATGCTGAGCCGATGATCGTTGACTTCCTCTCCTACTGGAATCTTGGTGATCTTTCAGCTCGCTACTTGTGTAGTTGAAACCCCATTTCGACAGCAGAGCGGAGTTTGAGATCTTCTGGGGCACTTCTGGCAAGGTGCATCTTATAATAAAAGCATGGAGTATTGAAAAGCGACATAAGCTCACTGAAGTTATCACCAAGCAACAAATACGGTACAGGTAAGCTCTGATTGTGTTCTCATCATGCGTCCTCTTTGTCATTACAATTATGTTACCACAAGCTCTCGTCTAACATCAGAGAAATACTGGTGATGGCGACAGTTTGAAAAGATCGGCAAGGAAATATCTAAATCAACTCCAGCAACTTCCCCAATCTGGTCTTCCCCGGACGGGATGCGCGCCCTCCGAAGCCACCGGCCCGACACATGCAGCAATGACACCGCGGATCCAGAAATCTCATGAATCTTGGCAAAGAGGACACATCATCGGCGGGCTCCGCGATGACCGTGAAGCCGGTCACGACATCCACATCACCGCCTTCCACCGGTATCCCGTAGTAAGGCGGCATTGGTCGTGGACAAGTCGTGGAAACTCGATGCGGTCTCGTTGGCCGACTGAGAGAAAAGCGCCCAGAAGCCACCATGCAGTCAGATGTGAGGATGTGTCTGATCAGCTGGATCATCGTTCCCTCCACCATTACGAGAAGAGAAACCGAGACTCGATCAAGCCCGCGGTCCGCGGCACGACGATTCCGGTTACCTCCCGCCGGGCCTCCGCGACACGTGAAGTATAAGTCACCGAGCACGTACGTCGACGTTCTTTCCCTTCTCAGTCACTGGAGCATCTTCTGAGACCATTAGAGGTAGTCCAAGTCCGAATCGGGAATGATGTGGCGGCTCCCGACAACAGTATCCGCCAACATTCCAGTCGCTTAAACCTCGTGTGCTCGTCAAACCCTCCCATCTTCTAGACTTTCGGACCAGTCTCCTGCTCAACGGAATTTCTCTCACCGCCCCTCACACCATCTTCGCCCAGCTTCGCTCCGTCTTTTGTCCATTTTTCGTACCATTTCCTCGCATTATCCCGTGTTGTTCTCACTTGCATCTATCACAGAACTATTGCGACGACCGTCACACCGAAAGCAACCCAGGAAGCAACCCTCTTATCTCGCAACCGGCATGACGGTCGACTGTAAACGGCAAGGCTAGCCAGCCAACCCCGGCCCGACGCCGATGCCTCGCAGATCATTAATAGATAACAAATGCAGCGCGATATGAATCAGGAACCAGACCGCCGCAGACGACTTTCAGAATTGATAACGGATCGATCAATCCAGGCGACTTGCATGAACGACAAAGAAAGACGAATGGACATGGAGGGGTATGCCGACTGTATATCAACCACCGCGTTTCTCGGCCGCCGCACCTCAGTTAGTTCTGACCACCTTCCCAAACGCCTCACAGAGACTATCGACGATTATGGAGAACCCGGAACCTCGGCACCGTTCGCGACAGTCGCGCATCGTATTTCAAGGACGGACTGTGAGAACTAGTTGGCTGAAGAGGCGTAGGGCATGGGCGATGTGCCGACTTTCCCGGAGCGCCCCATTTGGATGACAGCCCGGACAGGATACTAAAAGAGGCTTTGCCCAACGTTGTTTGGCCTCGACGAGGTCGACAAGAACATTTGCGACTGAGATGAGGGATGCGACGAGCGACATAGACACGATTGGAAATAGGGCATAACCGACCATCAGCGATACAACGAAGACCGGCAGCTTCATCGGGAGCTAAATGACGCCCTCAATGACGCCAACGACGTACGAAATTCGCCGCGACACGCACGATTTTACGGGTTGACATAGGTCTCGTGGGGGACAATTGGGAATGCCTCCTTTTGGTTTCCATTGACACGGGGACTTTCACGATCACGACGGAGCAAACTGATTTGAACTCATGAATCAAAATTAGGAACGAAGTCCCGAAAATATGTATGCGCATCTATCTCCAAGGCCGTCAATGCTCATCCTAATTGATCTCGTCAATACGCATTAGTCGACCTTTTTTCTACCAAACATATCCATGACACCGGCCGATGAGAGAAAACTGAGAAAGAGAAGCAAGGAAAGCTCCGAGATTACATCCGTGGTCGTCCGTTTGTTTCGTCCAACCTGGTTGCTTGCTTCCATATACACCTTTTGGCAAACAACCCAACAAGAGGCAAGCGACGGAAACCGGTGGAAACCTATTGAAGGGGAAAAGGACAATCGTGAAAACATGAGAAGGGCAGCCGCAAACCTCGGCCTCGTAGCCTTAGTTGCACCACATCTCAACCCGGGTGCTTTCCAGTCGGTTCAACACCTCGAAGTCCAGTCCCGTTTGCCGGAAGGCAACGATGATCATGTCGAAGCGTTGCTCCAGCGACTTCGCATTCCACCCCTCGACGTCGTCTAGGCGAGCGATCTGGGGCACCGCCTCTTGTTTGACGAGAGGATCGGCCCAGCAAACATCGACCTTCTCAGACAACACGAGGCTCTTCGCGAGCTCGAGGCCGGGAGAGTTTGCCAGATGAGACTGGCCCTTCTTGAAGCCCATGCCGACGACGAGGACGCTCGGGCGCAACTTCTCTGCACACAAAGTCTCAACAGCGCGCTGAGCAATGGCTGATGGGCGGGCGCGCATCCTTTCTGTGGCGTGCTGCAAAAGAGGGAACTGGTTGTTGGAGAGAAGGTAGTACGGGTTGACGGGAATGCAGTGACCACCGACACCAAGGCTGGGCGTGAACGGCATGTATCCGAAAGGCTTGGTCGCCGCCGCACCGGACACTTCGTAGGGGTCGACTCCGTGTCCGAGACAGGCATCGGCCATCTCGTTGGCGAAGGCAATGCACATCATGCGTTGGCAGTTCTCGTAGAGTTTTGTCATCTCAGCAACCTCGGGCCGCGACACGGGCACGACATTGTCGAAGACCTGGGAGTACAGACGGACAATCGCATTCAGAGAGCCGGGAACCATGTCATCCAGGCCGGAGACGATCTTGGGAATGGCGTGGGCGGGAGGCTCGACTCGGCCGGGGTCAACACGCTCGGGAGACATGCCGGCGAAGAAGTGACGCTCCTTCGCAAGGGGCCCGAGAAGCTCCCTGGTCATCCCGACGGCAACAGACGACTCGACGACAACTACTGAACCGGCACGAGCGTACGTCGCAACATTCTTGAGAGCGGACCGCAGGAAAGAGGTGTCTACGGTGTTGTCTGGGCGAAGGAGGGTAGGGACCGAGATGAGGAAGTGCGTGGCCGCGCCCATATCGCTGGGCTTGCTGGTGAACTTGGCCTTGCTGTCCGGACCAAATTCCTTCTCGAGGCTCTGGACTCGCGCCTCAGACACGTCGAAACCGAGAACATTGTACTTGCGAGCGAAGTTGCCGACAAGGTGTTCTCCAACGTATCCGACCCCAATGACGGCAACCAGGGGTTCCGCCTCGAGGTCAATGGAGCTGGCAACAGTTGCAAGCTCCTCGTCCGACTCACAAACCTCTGTAGGAGGAGTGATCGGGTAGTATCCGTCGTGAGAGAATTCCCAAGGCTTCTGAAGGTCCTTGGGAGACTCTGGGGAGTTGAAGGGGAATGCATCTCGGCAGGTCGGAGACCGCTCCGGAGTGTCGGGTGTAAGAAGTTGGGAGTCCATTACGACGATGAGGGGGTATCAAACGAACGATGGGTGGTTGCAGGGAGAAACGATTGGCGAAGAAGAACTATGATGGAGGAAGGTATCTTTGATATCTTCTTCTTGAAAGTCAACTATACTGCCAAGTAGGCTAGGGGGCTCAAAGAGGGAAGAGACGCGCGCGACGGGAAGAAAGAGAGCTCGTTGGAAGGAACAAAGACGGAGTTAATAAGAGATGCCAACTAAGGCACTGACATATGTGATGGGCAAGCAACAAGAGGAGACAGCCCACTCACGTCGGCCCTGCCCCTGGCGTCAGCGCCTCGAGGTTGCCCAGACTCTGGACTGGCGGCAGCCTTTCCATGCCAGCCGTGTGCAGAAAGCAAAGATTGAGACATGGACATGGCATCAAACTGGATGCCGCCGGGCCTAATCGGGATCCACGTTTGCACCACGACAGCAGCATGGACGCCATGGTGACCACGGTGGTGGTGACTCTGCGACTGAGGCTCCAGGCCGGCGGCAGGCGGCTGGGATGGCGACGGGGCCGTGGACAGATCAAAGTCGGGAAGAAAAGACGAAGACGAGATGATAGTTTCAGGTCCAGGCTAGCTTCCGGGCAGACCAGACTTGGAATCGAACAGACGACCATCAGCAATAGTCTGTCCAAAAACAGTCCATGGCAAGCGGCCTGAAGGTGGCTGAAGGGCGAGAAGAGAGAGGCCCACCCCCAAAGCGCAACCACAAACCACCACCACCAGAGGCGCGCTTCGGCAAGACGACGCTGCACGGAGAAGGAAACAGTAGCGCAATATGGCATCAGCAAAACGAGAATGGCAAAATATCTGCACCGGCCGGAATCCAGAACAACACCAGAAGGCACACTCGAATGGCCCGGTCAGGTTACTCCTCAGCAAGAACATCCTCCAGCGGGATCGCCAAGCTGGCAAGCCCGGATGCATGAAGCAGGCAAAGACACTCATCTCCCCTGCTTGCTCATCGTACTTTCGCCGAGGGCTTCTCCGACGCTTGATGTCATGCAGAAAAGCCCTTGTCGTTCTTGCTGAGGACCTTTTTTTACTCTTGGAAAAGGTTGCCTGCCCGGCTGACTGGGAGGCGTGTTATTTCTCGGAACTCTGAGAGGTTCGCGCGGAGTTTGAGGGTGATATCCGCTGCAAGGCAATATACAAGGTCGTAAGCGGCGGGCAGAGTGCTGGATCGAGATGAATCGACAAAGACCGGAGGATACCCTAGGGTTACCTTCGCATCTCGAGGCCGAGGGGCGCTTTCTTAGCCACCAATCTTGGAACCGACGATCACCTTCTGGCCGGCCAATTTGAACTTGGCTTGATCTTGAGGGAGAATTTTCACTCCTCAACCGGCGCGAATTCTTGGAGGCCTTGGAAGACTTCTTCGACGGAAAGCTTGCGAGGTATCAGCAAGGGGGCGTAGTCTGAGAGGGGGTGAAGCAGTGGGGGTCCAGGATCAACCCTGGTACATACCAGCTGAGCTGGTACGTATGCAACTCTTGAGGTCGCGGAAGCTATCGTCTTGGCAGAGGAATTCGCGAAGTTGTTATGGGACGAGGTTTTTTGTCGAAGCGCAGCAGAAGAAAGGACCGCAAGTCGGAAGGGGTTGTGATGGGATGATTGGCGCGAAGAACGAGACGATGGAGGGTGAGAACGGACGGAGGCACGGAAGTTTCGTTCAGTGAAGTCAGGTCGAGCGAGCTTTGGGTCGGTCGGGTCAGTGTCAGCTCCTCATGGTCATGGTCAAGATGTATGCATATGCACATGTCATGCATATGCAACACCGACGAACGGACGCCGATGCGGACCCGGAGACTCCACCCCCGCTCGATGCAAGTCTCAGTCCGTGCGGCGGCAGACCTGTTAATTGCATTCGCATAAAGGTGGGTAGCATTGCGTTTAGGCGGGGTTCTTCGCCTCGTCTTTTCTTCTTCTTCCTCTTCCTTTTCTTCTGCATCGACTTCACTTCATCTCACACACCCCCTCCATTACAACCACCCTTCCACCTCCGTCATCAATATCCCTGCCACAATCGCCCCCGGCTTTTTAGTCAAGGGTGCGAGTCCATCAAAGGCTTTCCGGTCCGTCCTCCACGATCCCGCCCCCGTCTACGCTGCTCCGTACTCCGTACGAGCCATACCGATCCAACCTCGCAAGCCACACTTTGCCCCTTGCACGGAGCGGCATACACGTGGTGGGGAGGGCGCCAATCGCCGGCGGTTTCTTTCAGGCGCGTCTGGCTGCCCTTCTTGTTTCCTCTCAAGCTCTTTCAGGACGGCCAAGTAGCAAAACGGTCACCAAGATCTCCTTCATCTTATCGGCCCCGGGACCGGCGCGACGCCACAGGGGAAAACTGTTATGCATACGCGGCCTTTTACTTAGCACACCATCTCATCATCTCGGATGATCAAGCCACAGCGGTTGGGCCCAGCCCGTCTAGCTGTGGTGTTCGGTGTTTCCTGAAGCCAGAAGCTGGCTCGAGCAGATGTCGTGGCATCACGCTTCATCCAAACAAGCAAATATGCTGCTCGAAATGGAATGGAAGGCCCTGGGCTGAAGAGCGGAATACCGCAGCGACCGGAATAGCATCAAATTTCGATCAGCTGGTTTGATCAACCGCAGGTTCCCTCGATACGGGCCTCGAATACTAAGAAAACATTTCACCAGCGACAGTAGGTGGCGAAAAACGGCGACCAGCGCCGGCGACGGCGACTTTGGGTCAAACCCCGACGACGAGAACGATTCCCGTTCTCACACCGCGAGACTGCATCACTTGCCGGCCTGTCTTGGAGATACCACAGTCGCAACGCTCACAGACGAGGCGCACTACTACCAGGCCACCAGTACGTGCACGGGATCAGCTTTTCTGCGGCGTGAAGGCATCTCTGAGCACTCCAAGAATCGAACTCGCCCATTTTGTCAGTGTGTGCCCTCGACCATGGCATGATTGGTGGGACTTTCTGCCATCATTGCGAGTTGGCGAACCACAGGTTGAGAAACCGAGGCCTCCGCACTGGTGCCATCTGCACAACGAATGCGAGATGCAATACAATTTTTAGAAATGCACAGCAACGTCGAGCGCCGAGTTCAGGTATTGGAGCCGCAGCCCTGCCAAGTTGTGCCAACAATGCAGAGAAGACGAGGTGCATCTCACTCGTTGTATGGGAGGGCCAGTACAATTGGCCCGAGCCATCATCGCACCGCTTCAGTCTCATGACTTGTGCTTCCTCGGCTTTTGGTAATACGAGGAAGCCGAGTCCACGAGGCTGCAGTTGTTTACTCGAGCTTTTCCATTTTGCCCTGGCTTGTCCAACACCAATGATCTCAATCTCCCGACGGGTGCCAGTGAGCAATTTCCGCCCAGGTCTGAGAAAATCAGTCGATGGGAAGCCCAAAGAAGAGCTTGCGTGCGGGGAGAAGGATCAGATGCTGACAGCATGAAGAACACTGGAGCACATGACGACGTTGTTTCGTGAGCCAGTTCCTCGTTTCCTTGGTATACAGAGGTCGATGAAGGTCCAATTAGGCTACCGAAGAACACGGTGAAGCATCGAGGTCGAGAAACAGTGGTTGCGCCATTGTGACACCCGGGAAAAACACGACCTCGAGTCCAACGGGTTGTTTTAGCCTCAAAATATGTAGGCGGCGCCGATAGTCGGCGTTCCCATCCTCCACTCCGTTACCAGATCCTCGGAGTCGAAAGGGACGGGCGCATCCGATGGATAACCGACGCAGTCCAACAAGCCCGAAGAAACACAAACATCTCAGCTCGGCGCCTTTGTTGGACTACTCGCCATCTGATCTCCCTTGATCGGCAACAATCATTCGCATTGATAACAGTTAAGACAAAGATGGTGTCGACAAACTCCAGCCTCAGATGCACATTTCGACCTCCATCAACCCCCCCCAATTTATCGATCTTGCTAGACACAATGCGGGGCAGCCAAACACCGGCAAAACCATTCAGGGTGAAGGGGGTCTCTTTGAGATGCCTGTACAAACACGCACTTGTCTGTCCTCGAGCCCAAGAGGCCCCCGGCCCCTCCCGCTAGGCCTGTCCTGGCTACGCTCGGATAACTGAATGTGATAACGACAAGGGTGAACATTTCGAAGCCAGGGGTTCTCGAAGCTCATCCACCCGGCCAACAGCCGGTTACATCCCAATTGCTGGTTATGATCTTCCTCTGGGTATCCCCTTGCTCCATCAGAAGTTGCAAGCACATCATTAATCAATCATTCAGGGCAGTATACGGGCAGCCGCCGCAGATCATCGTCGTGGCTGGTTGACCTGCTGGGCGAGCTGGGCAACCTGGGGGAACACCACCAGCATGCTCGCTCAGCTTCTGCAAGCCTGCAAGGGCCCAATTTGTCTTGTCTCACTCAGCCCATCCTATATTGACTGAAAATTTTTCTTTCCTTTGCTCGTTAGCCTGCCAACGCACACTTGGCTCTCCTGCAGTTGGGCTCGTACTAAGTATATGTGCGGACCCTAGCCTTTAGTCGGGCAAGTCGGGGTCGGGGCCATGGTCGGGAGGATCCTCATATGGTCTCCTCTGCTGTCCGATCAATGGTTGGAGCGTCTCGGTCCCGTACGGCTCTCGGCTTTGTGACTTCGTGTGGCCATCTGCTGATAGCCCAGTCCGATGATGACGGCCATTTCACGACGTTCCTGATGCCGGCCCCGGATATTCGGATCCAACAACGTGGTCATCAACGCAACACATGGTCGTAATGCTGGACAATGGAGCCTTGGTACACAACTCAGAGGGGCATTGCCTCGTATCGCGACAGTCAAGAGGCGCCAGCCTTCCTTTGGTAACTGCCGTCCGTCCCGTCTGACTCAATTGCTAGCCCAGAGACTTGTATTATATGCATATGGTCAGCGCCATGAAGCCAGCTGCCAAGTGGTGCACCTCCATCACACCGCAAGCCCTCTCTGCCTCTTTATTGCCCATTCTGAAGTGCTGGCCTCAAGTCGGCGTCCTTGGCAAGATCAGACCGATACATTGAGCCTCGAAGTGTGTGGTTGAAGAGAACAATTGTCGTTTTCGAACACATCTTGTAAATACCGCCCTTCGCCGTCCTTGTGCCGTCCCGGAACTCTGTTCCCCATCTCGCCCGCAGCTTCGATCGACCCGAATCATACCCTCTTTGCATCACGAACTGCCTCATATCATCTAGCCATGCATGCGCTACTGTCTCTTGTCCTCTCGGGGGCCGCCATGGCCGCCACTCTCAACAACAACCCGCTGAGGAAGCGCGCCGAGTGCGGGCCCGGAATTGGGTCCTGCGCCCCGGGAGCGTGTTGTAGTGACGCCGGCTGGTGTGGAACGACGGAAGAATATTGCGGCGGCTCGCAATGCCAGCTCGAATACAGCGACTCTTGCGATACCTTGTAAGTTGGATTGAAACGTTGGACGGCGTCTGGAATATGCCGCAGGCTGCTAACGCGGCCTTGACAGTTTTCCGCCTCCGGGCGCTAGTACGGAGAGCATTTCCCGACCCCTTGTGGGATCCGTGCCTTATGGTGTGTTCATCTGCTTATGCATCGTGGAACGGATCTAACACGCACAACTAGGCTCAATCATCACGACTTGTGCCAACCGCGGGGACTTGGCATTGACCTTTGACGACGGCCCGTACATCTACACCTCTCAATTGCTCGACATCCTCGAGAGCCAGAACGTTACCGCCACCTTCTTCGTCGCGGGTAACAATATTGGCAAGAAACCGATAGATGATGAGACCAACCCATGGCCTGCCATTCTTCGTCGGATGTACTCTCTCGGGCATCACATCGCAAGCCATACCTGGACCCACCGCAACTTGAACGAGGTCAACAGCACCATCCAGAGGACCGAGATCATCTACAATGAGATGGCTTTCCGAAATCTGTTTGGCTGGATCCCGACCTACATGCGTCCGCCGTTTCTGGAGTGCAACTCCGGCTCTGGCTGCCTGGGGCTGATGAGGACTCTTGGATACCATGTTATCAACGTCAACGTCGACACCAAGGACTACGAGAATGACACACCGGAGTTGATTCAGACTAGCAAGGACCGCTTCTCCAATGGCGTCTCGACAAACGCGGCCGCCAACAGCTACATTGAACTCTCCCATGATGTCCACTATCAGACCGTGGTCAACCTGACTCAGTTCATGATTGACACCGCCAAGGCGCGTGGCTACCGTCTGGTGACTGTAGGCGAGTGCCTTAATGATCCCAAGGAGAACTGGTACCGGTCCGCCGGTGGCGCTCTCACGACCACCGCCACTCGTGCCGCGTCACAAACCAGGCCTCCGGTGACCTCAACTCGAGTCTCGACTTCTTCCGTTCCTACAGCTTCAGGCAACGTATCACCAGACCAATCTTGCGGTAGCACCAGCGGTTACACGTGCCTCAACTCCGTGTTCGGGAACTGCTGCTCGTACTATGGATTCTGGTAAGGTTCCCGGGAGATCCTTAACGCAATGAAGAACACGGCTGACGATAATTCCCCCCTTACACAGCGGCTCCAGCATGACATACTGCGGAACCGGCTGCCAATCGGGCTTCGGGTCCTGCGCGCCGGCGTCGTCCGACATCAGCGACACGACCAACGGCCTTTGCGGCAGCGAGTACAATGCAACTTGCAAGAACAACGGTGAAAAGACGTGCTGTTCTCAATATGGCTACTGGTACGTTGTTGCCCTTTACCCTCGTGCCCCCAAATTGCCCGTCCCACGCGTCCCACGGGCATCAGCTCCACGGATATTGTCCATCCGGCGGCGATGATATGGAAAAAATCGAAATACTAACAGGAATGTAACAGCGGTAACAGCGACACGCACTGCGGAGCGGGCTGCCAGTCGCTTTTCGGCACCTGCAACTGATCGGGTCATGCCTGTAGTGCAGCATGTATTGCGGCCTGCGCTTAATCATGAGGCTGGGCGGGATACTTTGCACGACATGGTCGATCCTCGGAGAACCCTCCTCGCCTTCCGGGATCATTGCAAATCATCTCATCTATAATCTGTCACGCAAGAATGACAGCGAACATGAGGGGCAAAGTCGAAGAATCTTGATTAATTATGTTTTGTTTTTTTCGGGCAGGCGGGTAACAGAACCGTTAGCATCCCATCGTGCGTCCGTCTAACGGCAGCCAAGTCGGCGTCGGACGCACGCACTGCGGCCTACTGTTCTGCCACCTACCTCTACGATATATACGGCCGAGAAGGATACAGCTGAGGATGCGACTCAAGTGCGGCAAAAGCGCTTGAAAATAGTTTAATGATAACACCTAATCGAGAGCGTTTGTGTCTCACGCTTCTTTGCGACATCTCAACGGCCGGTCTCGTGCTGGCTGATGCTTGTCTTTGTCTCTGTTTCTCCGCCATCCGCAGCCAGGCCAGGCCTCAACCCCTCCCATGTCTTGGGTCGCAGGCTACCACAACGGTTTATTCTTCGTGGTTACCTTCCGTATACGAGGAGTTCCGAGATGTCTCGCGTGTGACATCGCCGAAACGTAATCGACGAGGGCATTTTCGCGATGATTTCAAGAACCACGATGCCCATATGACGGTGGCACGGTGGACGGCAGAACATGCCCCGAATGGCATGGAGCGTGTATTCTTTCCATCGACGAGTACGTGGGGTGCTCTCTCTACTCTGAGACGACGTATGGCGAGCTTTCGCCCAGACCCAGACCCCAGCGATCTTCGATGATTGGAAGGGGTGCCTACCGACCCTCGTCTTCGGCTTGCCAAGGCCAAGACTCGGGAAAGGACTCTTCCAAGACTCTACCCGAGCTTCATAGCTTACGTGGGCATTGGATGGCATGAGAATGGCATACGCAGTCAGCAAAGAAGCGAAGAACGCCAAAAAAGCTTGCCCACACGCACAACGGCGAAGTTATTACTCGAATGGGAGAAATGGCTGGAGAGAACGGGATCCCTGTGCGACATGCGAGCCTGTGAATACTTGGGCAAATGCTAAGGTGACGCACCAGACTGCCACTGTCGACGCTCAGACTCACGACCAAACCTTCAATCAGTTCTGAGTCTCAACGTTCTAGTGTTCGGTTTCTACTATTTCTTGAGAGCTTGAACTGCTGGACTGATCACGCCAGGCCGTGTTCTTTTGGCCCGACGGCTGCCAAGACTGACGGGTCGCCTAGCTGGAAGCTAGTGCCGCCCAGCGAACAGGCAGCGCCATTTTATTTTAAGGACCGTACTAACACAAGCTGTCATTCGATCTTCGAGCGGTCCGGTATTGGGATGCGCACACAAGTTCGGGATTAAACTAATCCCGTGCGTGCTCGGCTGGGAAGATGTGCTCGAACTGGGGGCGAAAGAGACGTGCCACACCGTAGCATTTCGTGGGGGAAATTCGATAGTGGCTCGACCAGCAGATGACTGCAGCGAATACCATGGTGAAGTCAGGCAGTTGTAAGGCGAAAAGGAGCGCAACGTGTTAAAGGCTAAGGATGGGTGAGGTACGGTGCATACACGAAAGCCACCTATTCTTGTGCCATTCTGTGTCTCCCGGGCGAAATGCGTTTCCTTCCCTAGCGCCGTTTCTTTCTCTTTCTCCATCTCACCTTAACCTCCTCTCGACGAGTCGAGTCGTCGAATGATCCCCGATTCCCCTAGCCCCCGACCCCAGAGGTGCCAAGAGTGCGTAACCTTGGAAAACAAGGCCCCGGCTACTGCAGGAACTGGGATGCCGCGTGCCTAGCGCGGCGCCAACCTCTCATCGGGGTCTGAAGTGGGGCCGCTTCCGCCGCCGCCGCTAAGGCTCCTTGACCCCACCCCTCCGAGTCCCCCGACCCCCGGCGACATACTATCGGGGTAAACGGTTATATGCATAGTGGAAAAGGTTCCTCCATCGGGGATTATAAGGTAACGGTTAACAGGGAGGGGCGTGAACTTCTCTTCCCGCTCCTTCGTCCTTCGTCCCACCGCCGCCACCCTCTCACACATCATCCTCACCCCTCCTCCATCAGCTCTTCTGCTCGCTCTCTCGTTTCTCACCTATTCTCATCGCCAACGACCATGCAAGCCTCTTCCGCATCTCGTTTCCGCCCCGCTTTCCAAATCTCACCCTCCCACACGGACGACAATCCGCCTCATGCCATCATCCAGTCACACACTTTCGTCCGGGCTGAAAAGCTGGGTCCTGGGGATTGACGCCTGTGATGCAACTCACCTTCTCCTCCTTACCCATGAAGCACGGCGCATACATCGATGGTGTGATGGCACATCGACGCCACAACCATTGCTTCTTGCGCCGCTGGCAGCCCAGAAAGGAGAGGACAGCCACCGAATCGACCGCGAGCTCAAAGCGCATACCGCTGGAACCTCTTGGCTTACCGGCAAACGTCCATTGTGTGGGAGAGGGACCGGGAGAACAGAAGCTTCCATCATGGAAGCAAGCTCCCCTACCCAGGCTCTCCTTGTTGCTACTACCCAGGGGCGCTGCAATGAACCGCAGAAGAAAGTATTTCTCAGGTTTGATTTCCCAAAGCAGACGCAAGGACACGAATGAGGATATTGTCAAAAAGAAGGGTCTTCTTGGCAAGTTTGTCCCTCGTCTGCGTATGAACATTGTTTTTCTGGTCTCGCCGCTTAGCCCCGATGATTCCAGACAAACGTTAATGAGGTTGATATTGCAGTAGGACAGACGAGCCGCGCCCTACTTGGAGTCTTAGTCAAGAAGAGCATGGCAAGTGAGTCAACACGACCGATTCAGCCCGTCATCCCGTCCCATCCAATCGTCCGAAGTGCCTTACAGACGTCCAAGAACCACAGGCGCAGCTCTGGCAGCATTGGCTCGATCCCACAGACATTAGGCCGCGCCGCCATATGCTGGCATCATGTACGATGTGCACGACGTCGTTCGCCCGGAGCTTTCGGTCAGTGTCCGCGTACAGACACAGCTAGAACGAAGATGCACGCATGCCGTGAGGTACCCAGTCAACGCAGAATCGTGTGTGCCTGAACGAAGGCGTCGCCGGCGGCGGCGGACCTGCCTTGCCCTGGCACCGCTGAAGCCTGTTCTGCCTCTCACCGGGGAGCCCAGAATTCAAGCTTACTTGCGTGTGGAGGTCATACATCTGCATGGGCAGCTCACCTACCACCTCTCTTCGTGCCCACTCTTGCAGCTCGCGAACCCATCGAGACGGCCTTGGCGCGCCGGGGTTGGTCTGATTTGATTCGATTTACAGCTCACTGCTGCAGCAACCAGAATGTCGACTTTTTTTCCCTTTCTTTCCTCGCCTCTTCGACTTCTAATTGTCTCCGCAGGGCATAGTCCTGTCTTGTTCTCGGTAAGAGGTTGGTTGGTTTTGTCTCTGAGTAGAGCAACGGGGTCTCAAGGCAATCAAGACCCCAACCCCGGCAAGATGCTTAACCCAACCAAACCCAGCCAACGCTCCCTCGCATCGAATCCATCTGCGGCTCTTTTGTTTCTTTCGCCCCCCAAGTTCTCGAAAGCGAAGATCATCCGCGAACACGGGGGCCAAGAGCACAAGAAGGCTTTTGTGGCATGTCTTGTGGCCCTCCAAACCCTTCGATCGCACCCAAAATATCTCTCGTAGCTGCACGTAGGCTGCACTTCACGACCACACAAGCAGCGGTGTCCTGAAGTTGAAACTGACGTGTATATTGGAGCAGGGGGGCGTCAGCGGAGAGCATCATCGCGCTAAAGTTGTTAGGGCCGGATCATCACCAATCGACCAGCTCAACCCCCCGGTCCAGAAGACGACGTTTCTTCCCCTTGTCCAGCTTAGCGAGCGGCTCCCGCCTTGGATGTCGCACCGGCCGTGCATGTCTGCTGCGCCAACTTTGAGCGCCTCTTATTTTTGGTGTGTGTGTGTGCCTGTGCGGTGCTGTTTTCTTTTTGTTCCGAATTTTGATGCTCGCCGTGGTTTTCTTCCGCTTCCACGCCATACCCAAATGTCGCCGTTGGGAGACGCCACATATCCTCTCGGACTCGGCCGATCCCTATTCTGGACGTCCTGTGGGCGAATTGGTCCTTTTCCAATATCACGCACAATGCAGAGCGACCCTCTCTGTACTGGCTGAATCCTGGTCCACCTGATGATGGCGATCATGGCGTCTCTCGGATTCAAGCGAATCTGCCGGGCATCATCAGCGGCGGCAACAGTAGTAGCAACGGCAACAGGAGAATGATCACACACACACAAATAGAGAGAAAGAGGTTTATACGACCTTCAGCCAAGACGACCCGGCGTAGGACCCAGGGGGCGTCCTGGGTGAACCGTCAAACCAGACAGACGTACTCCGTACGTACCGTACCGCTGGCTGTCCATCCAACCATCCACCTGCAGCAGCCGCAGTGCTTCTGCTGAAGCCTTTTCTTTTTGGACATGGATATGGGATGGCATGGTTGTCTCATCTCCACCACCCAACCGCACGTTTGGTGGGAAACATCGTTGGATGGCTTGATCCCCTTGCAAGCTCCCAATGGCGTTTGATGGACGGTCCGTACCCCGTGGCCGGGCCAAGTGGACATGATCGAACCTGCTTGCCTGCTTGTTGCTCTTTGAGTTCTTGCTTGCGATTGCTCAGCTGACGCTAGATTTGGCATCGTTGTCGCCATGCCCGAATCTGTATTCCGTTCGGCCCAGCCCAGAAAGCTCTCCTGCACTCAGGCAATAGTCCGTAATGCGAGACATCATCACCTGTCGTTCAGAAAGCAAGTCAATGTCAGTTCTTCTCCTAGCTCGGGGGAGGACCCTGGACAGTCCATGCCCACACCCCCAAGCGGCGAACTGGCCGCTGCCACCACTCTGCCACGAGTGTGAGTAGAGCTTTGATTCCGAACCCAGACAGCTGGTCGGGTCAACCGCCTCGTGAGGCTAGCCCAAGTCGAGGGAGTCCAGGTCCGCAGTGCTGATGCTACCCTCTTTTACCCCATGGTGGCCCTCTTTTTTTTTCTATCCTGTCGTCCCATCCGCAGGAATATAGATCCCCCCTCCACTCTCAACCTTCACCCTCTTTCTCTCTTCGGCAGGAACTTTGTCTGTTGCCTCCGGCAGTCACTACACTCGTTTTGTTGTTGGACTTAGCCAGGATCTTGATTAGATCCTTGACTTCCCCGTCGTCTGTCGTCTCTCGCTCCTAGCTTGATAGTCCACCCGTCTCGCCGTCCTCGAGAACTTCGTAGGGAACTTCATTCCTCTTCAACACCATCCGTATACTCCGTCAACATCAACATGCGGACCGCTCCCTCTCCTCCTCTCCCTCCACCGCCTCCCATGGCGGACAGGAGCCGTCCTCCCATGGTTCCCTCAGGCCCCTCGGGATCAACTACACCGGCTCGCAGCCAACGTAGCTTGTCTATCCCGAGGCCTTTCAACCCGTCCCGAGTCCAGTCACAAGGCTCTGTAAGTCGATATAGCCTCAACCAGCATAGTCAATGCTAACCGTTTAGTCTGTTGTTGGCTTCACCACCGATGACCTTCCTTTCGGTCAGCGCACACCCGGCTCCATGGGCCATCGCTCATGGCAGTCTCGCGGCGGAGAGTCTGCGGCATCTTTCGTGTCGTCCGTACAGCAAGAGGAGGCCAAGGCCAGGTGGGATTCAGACGCGGAGCTCAAGCTCGTGTCCAAGTCTCTGCTCAGATTCCAGAAGTGGTGTCTTCTCATCGGCCTGCTCTGCATCAACGCCGCTCTCATCTACGTGTCGTTCACCTACCATGTCGCCCACTACTTCTTCATCGTCCTTCTCAGCTCGAACACGGTCCTCCAATTCATCATGATCGTCTTCATCCTCGGCCACTTCCTCTTCAAGAACATCTTCTTCTGCTTCCGCCGCAAGGAGAATGTACCTGAGACACCCGAGCGCATGGTCATGCTTCTGCCCTGCTACAACGAGACCTTCGACGAGCTGACCCGATCCCTCGACTCCCTGGTTGCCCAGAAGAACATTGACGAGCACCCGCGCATGATCTTCATCGTTGTCGACGGCAACGTCAAGGGCCCCGGCATGGAAAAGACGACGCAAGAGTACCTCCTTCAGGATATTCTCGAGCCGGGCCCAACACGCTTCTTCGAGAACGGCTACCGCGCGCGCGACGGTCTTTTCATGCCCACCAAGATCCAGACCGGCTACTACAAGGGTCTCCCCTACATCTTCGTCGGCAAGCGATACAACCAAGGCAAGCGCGACAGCTTGTGCTTCGCCCGCTCATTCTTGTACCACTTCCACAAGCGCTCCGTCAACATTATGACCATGTTCAACAACGATCTTTTCGAGCACGTCGGCAATGCCTTCGTCGCCCAGGGCCTGGAGAACATCGAGTACCTCGTCGGTATGGACGCTGACACCGTCTTCGATGAGTTCTGCGTCTGGGAGATGTTGAGAGAGATCCGCAAGAACCCCAAGCTCGTCGGTGTCTGCGGACACGTCTGTGTCGATTACGATGGTAAGAACTGGGGTCTCTGGTCGTTGTACCAGTCCGTCGAGTACTCGCAGACACAAGGTCTTCGTCGCATGTTCCAGTCTCGCATCACCGGCAAGGTCAACTGTCTCCCTGGATGCTGTCAGCTCATCAAGATCGACGAGGCCACGTTTGGTGACGAGGTCCTCCGCCAGCGCTTCGGATACTGCCCTAAGCCCAACGATCTCATGACCCAGCACATCATGGGCAACTACTCCGAGGACTCCATCCACGCCAGCATCATCTTCTCCCTCTTCCCCCAGCGCCAGACTGCCCAGGCTCTCCGCGCCAAGGCCTTCACCATTGTCCCGCAGGACTGGAAGGTCTTCCTGTCGCAGCGCAAACGTTGGGCCCTCGGATCCATCTCCAACGAGTTCGTCATGATCTTCCGCCCTGGTATCATTCCCATCGAGCGTCTTCAGTCCATCATCGCCGTCTGCACCTGGTTCATCACTCCGTTCATCATGGCCGCCGTCATTGCCTTGATCATCATTCTCTGCAAACGTGGTGACGAGCTCGTCCGCGACCCGGTTTTCATGTCTCTCTTTGGCCTCCTCTTGGTCCGATACGTAAGTTTCCCCTCACGGATCCTCCCTGCCGCGGGGTCCATCGCTCGATTGAAACATGGCTGATGATGTGTCGCAGATCTACTCTTTCTGCATCGGCTTCTGGCTCCCGAGAAACATGCTCGAGCGCTTCCAGTACTTTGTCGGATACTTCTTCCATCTCTGCACGTCGCCGTTCCTGAACATGATCATTCTCGCATACTCTCTCATTTACTCCGACGACTTCAAGTGGGGTAAGACTCGCGAAGTCATCAAAGGCGACGACGAGAAGACCGACGCCGAGGGTGGCCGCGGCACTCATTAAACGAGAAGAAACGATCAGGCTTGCCAGCTCACCTCACGGGATCACGGGTCGGGTTCAGCTCACTCATTCTGCGCCGCCGCCCGGTCCGGGTTAGGCTGGGTACGGCCCTGCCGAATCGCGGGGTCCCCCAATCCCACCCGCCGAGACAAGCTTCTCGCCTGATCTTTTCATCCTTTCTTTTTACTTGTCGATATCATTCACGTGGCGTTTTTGCAACCTGTTTGTAGGGCTGAAAATGGGACTATTAGAACTCGTCGAACGCTGACGATTGGGAGGGTGAGACACGGCTTATGATTGGAGGATACGGAGGGCCGACCGAGGGGAAAAAAGTTGATATCAGATGTGCATCAGGGAATGGTAGTCAGTATACGGGCTGCCCAAAGAGGAAGAGCAAGGCTGGACATACTCACACAACCACCACCACCGACATCATCATCACATACGCTTGGAAGTTCGCACATAGTGGAGGACCTTTGTACAGATGGATGGAATAGGACGGGACGGTGATGAGGGCTAAGCTCTGGCAGGGCCTTCATCTTCTTCGATTCTCTCGCTATATTTCCGGCTTGACGTGTTCTTGCCGGATCTGCATCTTACTATCGCTCTCTTTTTTTCATCTTTAATGTAATGTTTAGGTCGGGTGGCTCCACGAATGACTTATGAGGCATAGATACCTTTCACACTAGTATCCCGCACAAAATTCAAACTACACGTACAGTTGCGCACTTGTTTCAAAGCTTTATGCATCGCATTTGATTTACGAAGAAGAGTTGCTATACTCGAAGGTGTTGTTGGTAAGGTCATTACAGCTCACACCGAAACGTAAACTCCAGCCCGATTTGGCTCACCGGAATAGGAAATGTGGCGTTAAGAGACGGCAACTGCCAATTCTTCAAGCGACCCTTCATTGCGACCAACACTGCGTCCAGTCCTGCTTTTACCCGGTGCCGTTCCGCGATGAGACGATGGCGCGATTTCGCGTACGTAACCCTTCACCCTTCTCCCTCATATTAAGTTCGATTTACCTCTTCGAAACGAGCTGCTTTAGCAAGTTCTATGGCTTCCAGCCTCACCCTAAAGGAAGCTGTCGCCCCGTCGCTCATTGATCCTCACCGTCTGCCACCCGCCAACCGTGCTCAATACCCGTGATGTGGGAGGAACAGATCCCGCCAAGCCCTGCCGCTGTCGCGAGGCCAGGCGCCGTCAATGGAGTTTACTTAGTTCCCGTCCGCCGGGCAAGGTTAGCGCACGAAAGACGTGATGGGCCCTGACAAAGATCGTCGCCCAAACGAACTTTCATTTCCACATCACACTTGGATGGCCCGCCAGCGCTAGACTTAGGTACCCGTGGGAACCGTCGAAGCCGTTTTACGCGCCGTCTTTGGTGAGGTCCCGGTGAGTTGGGGCGCTTGTCTGAGCTCTCACTCATTCCGTCACTCCCTCAAGTGAGAAACGTCATCGACCAGCCACAACACGTGGATGACTCAGCGATGGTGAGTCGCAGGGGGTGAGAGGAAGATGAAGTCTGAGTTTGCATTTCAACGGCAAATGTCTTAGCTAACAGTGTAATGGCTCAGATCTCGGCGTGTAGTGTGGACTTTCTCTCGAGTGGAGACCAACAACTTGAACGTCTTTGAGGAGGTCCACCTGGGGAAGTGATCCGGACAAGGGCCCATCACTCCCGTCTCTGCCCGCAACTCACCCCGGAACCCCGAACGTCAATCTCTCCATTTCGCGAGAAACATCCACAAAAGCTCCATCACGAAGTGGAGGAATTGACGCGGGACGAGCACAGGTCAGCGCACCAGCGCGGGCCTCATTTGACGGAACTCACGTCGGGCGAGCAGCAAGATGGATACACTACGCGCGTAAGTACCCGCCTTCTCTCCGTAGACTTCGTTCTCGCCCGACTCTCAACGACTTTCCCATGAGATGTCCACCCATCTGCATGGCAATTTAATTTGATCTTCCTCACACCCCCCCGGATATATTCGTTCAAGTCGGACAAGCTCTCTGGGATTTCGAGCACGTTCACCGCAAAGCCATTCTCCTTTACCCCTCATCTCATCCCGTCGTATTCCAGCCACCAATCTGCTCGGTGGCCGGTACGAGTGTCTTACACATGACAGGGCTCGTCAATGTCTTGGAAATCTGGTATGACAAAGACACGACGGCGGGATATGAATAACTGACAAAAGGACTGGACCCACGACTGCCAGCGCGCATGCACTCGAGCCCCTCATGTTGCCCGCCATCGTCATATCATACCATCTCAGCTTTCTTTGCATCAGCCTCGACGTCGAACAAAAGAACTGCCGGGCGGTGGAGAGGAGACATTTTGGAAAAGTTTTCATTCCTAAGCGCATATGCAATCCTGGTCTCCCCTTCTCCTTTTGTGCGAGGACGACCCAATGCGGCGGGCTGCGACCTGGGCGAAGCTGCGCCGCGATGCAACATATGTAAGCCGTGCGTGGATCGAAAGAGAGGTTAAGCCGAACCGGAGAGGGGGACAACGTCTCGCAGTCACTTAGACGACGGGAGTTGTGAGAAGCGAAGCAACCCTACCCGAACCGACGAGCGGGTACCAAGCCCGGACTTAAGGTTGTTCTCAGGCAGCTCACGGGTAAACTGCCACCTCGTCGAGTTTCGACATCCGGTGAGAGTCTGATGCACTCGTCCAATTCAGGTTTTGATATCCGCAACGCTTTTGTTAAGGTGTCCACGATGGCAACGTGGGATCGCAAACCTGGGTTCGCCTCAGAGACAGCCTCCCTAGCAGTGAAACGCGGTTGGCCAGTGTCTCAGGTCTGGGCAAACCCGTGTCTGCGGGAAACTGGAGTCGGCCTCTCCAAAGTGTGGCCGACGTTGCTGTCAATCGAGCGTCGGGGTCTTTTTTGGCGGCTTGCCGACATGATGAAAGAGGCTAACTGCGAAGGGAATTGTAAAGTAAAGTCTTTGCAATCCCACCGTAAGCGTCACATCATAGGAACCACGACCAGGCTCGGAAACAAGACACAGCCGCGCGCGAGACAACGTTGACTGTCACTGTCACAACCCCAAGCTGACCGCCAAGCAAGCGCCAGAAAGCTTCGAGTTAGGAAAGCTGGGTTTGGGTATCCTCAATTGCGACAGACCCGACAGTCGTCCCCTGGTCCATCGGCCCATCGGTCGTCTTCTCGGCAGAGATGGCCTGGAAAATGTCAGCATAATGCCCAAAAAGATGCAATTCGATGCTTGAAAATGCCAATTCAGAGGAGTCTGGAAGCACACACCGAGCTCCGCCAAGCCAATAAATCGGCAGGCCAGGGGCACTCGTGGGACGTGGCAGACGCGGAGCGGCTATGTTGAGCTTCGGTAGAGGATTTAGGGGGGTGAGCTCACCGTGGACCCGGCGCGAGAGGCAATAATCGGGGTAATTGTTCTTATGCGAGGTTTCGCTTCACGACTCGATTATCGCATGGCTGTTATGCATCTTCTCTTATGCGGGAAACACCTGCTCGGCTCTGCCCCACAGAATATGGATTGCCCCGCCTTCCGCCCCCGGCTCGGTCTTCGCTACTGCACAGCACTCTTCAAGTCGAGCCTTCCGGTCACATCATCAATCTCACTCATCACCTTGTCTTTTGCACCACGCCTATTCTCTCTCACTAACCAACTGCAGAAGTACGAGTGCATCTCATCATCCACAACCCATCCTTTCCATCTCACTCACATGAGAATAGATGGAGACGACCCCATCTTCGATATAGCCCAGGCTGTCGTGCATCATCAACAGCAGGGCAACAGGGCAACAGGGCAGCATGACAGCAGCCCCAACACCAGATTTCAAGCCCATCGTTCCATTCATTGCCTTCCACAACATCGTTCCTCGGACGATCTGCAAGGCACGTTGCTCTGCTGTACGAGGGCTCGGCATCAGCACGGACAACTGCCTTGCAACGTCCAACCTCGACCTCGTTTTCTCATATTGGCCATTATTGCTTTTCATGCACTGCTCAACCGATTCTCTTCGGTACTCCACAATAGCTGACATTGTCCGTCTTCGGAATTCACGTTTGCTTACTCCATGCATTCAGTCAGCCTGTGCTTCAATGAATGGCGCTGCTAACTTGCTCACGTTCCTCAATGAGGACCTCTGTACACCATCTCCTCTGTCAGATATACAATAGAGTCATGTAAGGATCCAATATTCACTGCGCCGCGCCTTGTCATTGCCTCCAGCACATAGTCAGGCACCAGAGTGCCAAGATTGGTGGCCGTAGTCGGCACCTCCATCACAACCTCAGAACATGCGCCTGACATCTCTAGATCGCGTCAAGACTGACCCTCTAACGCCCAGTGGCGTCCTGAATGACCGCGATTCTTTCCAAGGGACCACTGCCATCGCGTTGTCTGCTTGCAGGCTGGCTTAGCTACTGCGCTAGATTCATCCCCATATTTCATTCACGTTGCAAGTTCTTTGCTTTTCCCACGTTCGCCCTCGTATAATACCGAGTGCAGGTGACTAAAATAGCCACTCGCCGGCAGAGGACCCAACCAACGGGACGTCGCTGTCCTCAAAGACCCTGGTCGCTTGGAGAGCTCGCTTGAGCAGGCATCAAGTGCCATGCAGAAAGCAGCAGCCAAGTACCGGATCTCTGCTGTCCTCTCTCTCTAGAGGACCTGCGCTCAAATTGCTTCCCCTCCAAGCTGGATCCCAGCTGCGGCCGATCTCTCTTGCCGCCTACCCAGGGTCGTATTTTCAGCCCATAGCCTGCCTACATACCAAAGGCAGCTTTCTTTCCCGATCAGATAAACAAGCTCTTCCGTTATATAACACACTATCCGGCCCCGTGCCGTCTGGTCCGCCTTGCTGCTCTCCCGGTTCATGGTGTAATTAGTTGCCAAGAGCAGTGTTTTTCGGTAATTCACCTCTTGCTTTTGTGTACATTGTCTCGTTTGGCTTGGCCGTGTTCTTCATTGAATCTTGCCTTGCTGTAGTCCATTCGTTAAGCGCTGTTGCTTTGCCCGCGAGACAGCCATTCGTTACCACCAACGCGTGTTTCTGCGTCTTTCTACCATGCACTATTCCACCCTCGCTTTTGCGGTAAGCCTCGGCTTAGCCGCCGCCCACGGTGCTGATGGCGACCGTCAGGCAGCTCCCCAACTCATGGCCGGAAGACGGGCCATGCAGGAGTTCACCGCTGTGCGTCGTCAGGTCCAGCGCCGCGCCGCTCACGTCGAGCCGGTTCACGAGGCCTCGGAGCTTGAGATCCGCCAGTCTGTCGGCCGTTGCGGTCCGGACCACGACAACGCGGTCTGCGACGACGGCTACTGCTGTTCCAGCGCAGGGTAAGTCGCGATGTCTTTGCCCCAAAAGTTTCCAAGACTTCGATATTAAATTCGCGGCAGATGGTGTGGCCAGGGATACCTCTACTGCTCTGCGCCGTCATGCCTGATTGAGTTTGGTCCGGCATGCGATGCCAACATCCGTCCCGACGGACCGGATACGGCAAACATCGCGCGCCCCAGGCTCGGTTCTGTGCCTTATGGTGAGGCCATCTATCACTGCGAGGAGTACGGCGATATTGCCCTCACTTTCGACGATGGCCCTTACATCTACACTGAGGACTTGCTGAACAAGCTCAAGGTATGCATACACCGTCCGACGCAAGGGATGTCATATTGATTTTTCTTCAAGGCCTACGACGCCAAGGCCACGTTCTACATCACCGGCAACAACCTGGGCAAGGGCAAGATCAACGACCCGTCTACCAACTGGCCGGCTCTGATCAAGGTACGTCTTTTCCCTCCCGGCTATGAGATGCACGCACTCACCCTTTGCAGCGTATGATTGCCGAGGGCCACCAGGTTGCCAGCCACACATGGTCTCACCAGAGACTCACAACCGTGAGCGCTGAGAAGTTCCGCAACCAAATGATCTACAATGAGATCGCCTTCGCCGACTTGCTGGGCTACTTCCCGACCTACATGAGGTATGCCACTATCGAGTTCCCCGGATGAATCTGAGACTGACATCGACAGACCCCCTTACTCTGCCTGTGATGCCACCTGCGAGGGCTACCTCGACGACCTTGGCTACCACATCACCTACTTCAACCTGGACACTGAGGGCTATCTGCACGACAGCGCTCAGCTCATCCAGACCTCCAAGGATATTTGGGATACCAACGTCGAGGGCAAGGACCCCGTCAACACCAAATGGCTTCAGATCGAGCATGACCCCGTCTACCAGACCGTCTACAACTTGACGGACTACATGCTCGAGTCCCTCTTCCGCAATGGCTTCAAGTCTGTCACGGTCGGCGACTGCCTCAAGGATCCCAAGGAGAACTGGTACCGTTCCGTCGGCGACGCCCCTCCTCCCAGCGGTACCACCACCACGCGCGCCACCAACACCGTCTCCAGCACCTCCCAAGCCGTCTCTCCCACAGGCAGTCTCCCTGCCTCCACAGATGGCCGCTGCGGCCCTAACTTCGGCACGCAGTGTTTCTCGGAGCCAGGCGCCACGTGCTGCTCCGGTGCGGGATGGTGTGGAAACACGGCTGACCACTGCGGCGCGTCTTGCAATCCTCTGTATGGCAACTGCGCTGCCTCCAACCCGGGGGTGTCGACCTCAAGCGCACCTGTGAGCTCCGCGTCGTCGACCCCGGCGAGCGGCCCTTCCAGCACCAGCTCGGTTACCGGTCCTTTGGGCACCCCTCCCGCGACTACGAACGGACGCTGCGGTGCCACGCAGGGATACACGACGTGTATCAAGGAGCCTTTGGGCGCTACATGCTGTAGCCAGTACGGTTGGTGTGGAAGCAGTGCCGATCACTGCGGCACGGGATGCCAGGCTGCCTTTGGCACCTGCACCTGATTGCACGATCTTGACGACTGACTTGGATCAATGAAATGTTCCTTCATTGAGTTTATGACTTTTCTTCTTGTTCTTTCCCTCACAGTGATGAGAAGGAATACCTTTAGTGTGTAATGTTTTAATCTACGATGGAGTTAAGGGAGGGGGCGGAAGAAAAGGCACATATGGGTGACGCGTTCGTGCCAGGGCTGAATATTTAGCCTAATACAACTATATTACTTCCTACACTTTTCGAATTTGCAATGTGTCCCTGCGCAAATATGTTTTCTATGAGAAGAGGTTAGAGAACCGAGACTGTTGTGTCAGCACTCCCTTGATTGTAATCTGGATCTTCGGCATCGGGTTGATAACCCCTGGCAGCGACACCAAACCGAATAAGAAACTATCTGATTCACCCTCCGGGACTTTGTCCACTCTAAATGAACTCCATTCTATGCAAAAACCATACTGAGGTCTAGATCCTCATCACGGCGTCAAATTTGGAAGACTGCCAATGACAACACGACGGAGTATGAATATGAATCGCTATATAGCGTTCCATCCATGATTTGACTGGTCTCTCACACCCACGCTGCTTTTGATGTCACAATGTAGGGAGGCTTTCATGTAGATTTTTAAAATTGAACATTCAAAAGGAACTTCTGGATTGTATGCGTCAAGTCATTCGCATTATGGTCATATGGCTTTAGACCCAAGAGACTGCTTCGCCGCTCAATGCAGGTGTATGACTGAGTCATATGTGATGTGAACAGGATGAGGGGCGTGGTTTAAGTACACGATGTCTCGGTATTTCGAGGCTCAATTGATAAAGAGCATTCAGCGGGCGCCTTTTGGCGGAAAACTTGCATAGCGATGAGGTAGAGGCAAGTACTCAAAATGTGGTAAGAACCGGCTCATCTGAGTGAAGGGAGAGCGCAACAACAGTCTCTCGATGAAACTGAATAACTTTCACGGAATTCTCGGAAGCCAAAAAGGAAACCCGAGGAGTTCTGGCTTCAACAAGCACGTGGCAAAGACGAGAGACCAACCGGATCACGATCGGCCGATCGGGTCCGAAGTGGGTCCGACGACCGGCAGCACCGGCCGGGAGAGCGAGCTCCGGCGCCCGGGTGTGCTTGGTCCAGTGTAGGAGTGGCGCAGAACATCGAAGAAGAGCAGTCAAAATCATGGTGGAATACAAGCTATTTTTAGATCTCTTTCGGATAAGTCGAGTTGAGCCATCAAATGAAATGAAATAGTTCTCAACCAACTAGCGGGTGCTTCATTCACCACTGGATGCCCACCGGCACCGGCATGGAGGAAAATGCATCTACTCGGGACACCTGACAGACTTAAGATCAACTCATAAGGCCCCAAGAAAGTCTCAATAAGATGAAGCCCAAGCGTAGTTTATCCCACATGCGAGTCATGCCCAGGGACATGAGAGCCGCACGCTCTACGGTGACCGAACGGCCGAGAAACCGAAATTCAATCAGCGATTCCAACTCTATTTCCTTCACCGGATGCTGTGTCGGTGCGAACTGGCGGAATGGGGGCGAAAGGGGTGGGTTCGCATAGCCGTCAGGGGCTCTGACATGACTTACAGGCATGCCCCTCCATGGAGGGCATCCGTGCCTGTCCGTCATGGTGATGCCGCGCTTCCGCGCGAACCGCGGTCTTTGGCCTGAAAAGCTTCATTTGTCGGCATGATCTATAGAATATAACCTATGATATTGATCAGTAATTCCATTTGGTGCGCCTTCTACTACGTTCGTCCCAGCACTGTCAGAATCGAGTACGTCCCGATGACGACGGTAGAAGCCCAGCATGCTTATGTTTTGCAAGTATGCTCCAGAGGAGCTGAATAGGTCATATGCTGTTCAGCAGCCCAGGTGGTATGCGTACTCGTGCAAGATTCATAGACCAGCCGATGAGGTCATTTACCGATAAAAACCAGAGAAGCCTTCAGCCTTAATCAAATCCAAACCCATCCTATCTTTGGATCAGACGGACATCTGCCATGCCGTAGGGCTGTGCGCTGGCACGAACTGGGTCAAAGATCACTGGAACCCCACACTTGCACGCCCTATGAGCAACACCAACAAGGCATTGCCCTGCCACACGGGATGCTTGACTTGCAGAACGCTCGCGTGCAATTTAGCGCGTGCGTTGACATATCGTCCGCGTCTTGGTATGGCCTCTGAAAGATGCTCTGATATCGGCCTCGGGGGTCGTTCCAGCTTGATGGGTTTCCACTCAACGCATGAGTCGTACAGAACGTGGGGAGTGCTGCTGAATACGAACGCAATGCACGCAACCGCTAACTTGAGGCTATCGGAATTAGGAACCGTACCATCTCGCTTTCGGAATATTGATCTGAAAAAGATTGGCTATAAGATATGATTCTTGTCCCGGCCAGATGAAGATGAAGGAGAGGAAGAGACCACCACGCTTCTTTACGTTCCTTTTCTTTCTCTAACAGGGCTCAATCGTTTGCCCACGCCATTCTTTCTTCCGAAATCCCACGTTCATTCTTTCTTTAAAGTCGGCCTGCAAAATGAGAGCGCAACAGCTTATGCTGGCTTTAGCCGCACCAGGTGTAATTGCGTCGCCTCTACCACAAGACTCCGGGTCCGGAGGCTCATGTACCACTGAAGCACTCAATCAAGACACTTGGAAGAAGCTCGGAATCGAGGATTACCTGGCCAAGTGGACGACTTACAACGTTAGCAAGGTGGAAACCAACGCTATTCAGAACTTCGCCAGCTCTTTTGGAGCACCAAACTTCTTCTGGTAAGTCCGGCCCAGACGTCATGGAATTGACTGAGAACAAGACTAAGACATCCAACAGTGGTCTCGACAGCTTTTGCAATGCGGGACAGCCCTGCTCACCGGTCAAGCTTCCAGGGTGGTATGCTCTTGTCGCCGTCCAGAACTGGAACAGCTACATGAACTCTCTCAACACCGCCATTACCTTCGCCTCCAGCATCATGAGCCTTACTCTACCCGATATTGTCAAGGATTTCTACCCAGACCCCAAGGACGACGTTACGGAACTCAAGACAATGACCCGCGTGTTTGCCGGCGCTCTCTCTATCATCCCTTTCACAGGTCCACTCAGCACCGCTGCCAGCGTCATCGGCGGTACCTCCAGCTTTATCTCAAGCAACCTCAAGCCTCCTGAGCCTACAGACCTCTTCCTTTCATGGAGCAATGTTGCCTCTTCTCTCGGCAAGGTCGTTCAAAACTGGCAGTCGGCCGTCTCAACCAGCTTCCAGACCACCATTGACGCACAGGTCAACGTAACGGAAGGCATTTTCCAGATCATCCGCGATGGCAAGTTTCTCGGCACCAGCAGAAACGTCACGCAAACCGATATGCAGAAGGAGATCACCCGCAGCCTTCAACTATACACCATCGGGCTTGCCTTGCAGGCCCAGCGCGTCTTCATCTGGCGCTCAAGACCGTTCTCCGCCGACCAGGAGGAGTGCAAGGAGTACAGCGAGTCTGATCTGTGTGCGCAAGACTCAGATGGTCGGTGGAGACAGTATATTCTCATCCAGCGGACAGACCACAAGAATGCGGCTGGTCGCGATGACGTGATGAAGCTTCTGACGGAGAAGTACGGGATGAAGAAGGAGGAAGTTGTCAAGGATGTTGCCGACTGCGTGGATGCTGCTGGTGGGAAGCAACTGACGTATTCGTTTGGTGATATGCTGCCTGTTGATTCGTCAACAAAGTGCATCTTCAATCTGCAAGTCTGTACCGATAACGGGAGCAACGACGGTATCATCACAACTTGTGAAGGCATGGGCTTGACGGTATAAATGAGCCAGTGATGGCCACAACAGATAATCATGTTCCTTATGCCATCGACGGCAGGAGGATGGCGAATGAGAGAGAAAACTCAGATACCCTAATTCCACTGATGCCATTGATCTTATGAGTTGATGTACGCTGCTGAGATACAGTATAAAGAATTGGAACGTCGAAGCGCAAACAAAAACCATTCTCAATGCGACTCAGCAGGCTTGCTTCACGACGGGTGGTAAGCCTTCCACACCTGCATAGCTCCCTCGATCGACTGTACTAGGCCGAAAAATGCCGTCAGAATGAGTGCCGCCACAGTCACCAGAAAGGGCCATCTATAAAGACCCTTTCGGGTGTCGAACCACCATTGTCTCCATGTGGAAGGTTGCGTTTCGTCAAAAACTTGTTGTAATGTCGTCAGTCGTTCACGCCAGAAGTCGAATTTGTCTGCCCGGCGGTCTTTTGCCTGAAGCGGGAGACAGCAGTGAGCATTCGTATCCAGCTTTTTTTCCTTGGCCAAACTGGTGAACCAGTAGCTGCTACTCTTATTGAGCTTTGGCAGCAGAAGTGATAACGTTCGGAGGGTCTCCTCAGCGAACCCCAGTGGAAAGAGCTGTCTGGTTCTGGTAGTCAGCACACAGCATATGATGGATAGAATAACAGTACATGTATTGAGGCCTATAAATTGGCCGAAGCATGAATCCGCAGAACTTACGCATGTTTTGCGACCATCAGAAACGAGGCATGATGAAAAATAGCAACTTCGGTGTCATCTCTGAATAACCGCAAATGATCGGCGATGTTATCAGTCCAGAGAATCTTAAGCCCAACAATTCGACGCAGGTTTTGAGCTGTGAGTAATTTGCTGAACTGAATAGAGTCTCCTGAACTGGCGTCTCTGGAGTCGTTGAAGTGTCGTGCCACGGAGTCTTTGATAGACTCAGAGGAGATGTTTTCGTTGTCGATCCAATTGAAGTCAGTGCCACCAGACACGACAAGTGGCGCGGTGCCTATGCACATCATGAAAATCAACCTTGCAGTGAGGTTTGTAGACGCGTACAACTGAATCTCATCCATCTGATTGTTGGTGTGAAATCTCTTGATCATTTCGTCCTTGCCAAGGTTTTGTCGCAGGAGGTCATTGGCGATGTTGGCAATGTCTTGATGTGTCTTGAGAACCACGAACTTCCCTTCATCTTTTGCGAAGAGACTAATCTGCTTGTAGTAATACGTCATATAAGTCTCCAAGTTGTATTCGAAGTCGTCGTGTTGATCCCGCCGATGCGGGAACTTGATCCCCCAAAGTCCAAAAGCAACATCTGAGCTTTTGCAAGAGGACTTCGGCCCGAGAAGTATGGGCTGTTCGAGACCTTGGAGATTTGTTAGTTCCATCTCTGTTGATTGCAGTGACATGAAAACTGGACTGAAGGAGTGATCCAAACGGTCAGCTCGTGTCGATAGTCGGCCTCTACAGGGGATATCGCTTTCAAGAGTCAAGGAATACTTCTCAGCTCAGGAACTTACGTGGGCTGCAGGGCTCACGAAACGTGTATGAGAGCTAGTTTGTAGTCGGGCGGGCATGGCCCTGTGCTACGCCCCGAATAATACCTGGGGAAGCCGCGGTTTGTGGCTATGTTCTGATGTGAGTAACTGATTGGAGCGATTCTAGGCGAACTGTATCAAAGTATTGTGCTCATTTGTCCCCATGAATGACTGTGTTATGCGTTGTTCGGTGGCTTAATGCACGACCTATAATGATCGAACAAGTTGAGCGAATTGTGGAATTTGGCGCAGCAGCTGACATTGTATTATTGGACAGATGCGCAGGTCGCACGGCATGTGAAGGTTCGGTGAGAGAAGACCAGGGCGACACGAAGATTATCGATTGACGAATCAACCACTGAGGGGTTAAAGCCTTTTGCTCCCAAATCCATATAGTTGCAGCTTGATTGTGAGACTTGAGCTGGCACTATCAAGTGAGGCTGATTAGGCACCCAGGAGGCAAATCTCTCGGATCCCCAAGTAGCTCACTCTCTAGTATTCCTTTTAGGAGCCTACATGTAGTCGGAGCACAGCTTGACGCGCACACCCGGTTGAGAACCTTGATATTCAATGTGCCATCACGTCCGTCCACACCTTTCTGGGGATAAAGCAGCTTTGGACACCTTGAGAGTTAATGTTGTTGCGATACAACATCTCAGAGACATATCAAGTCATCTTTGCCTGTGTTATGATCCTTCCAAACCAATGTTCAACTTCCTCAGACGCAGTCAGGCACCATGCGTACATGTGCAAACGGTTGATGTATTGTTAATCAATCTTCCCCTCAAGCTTACAAGCACTCACAAGTTTCCCAGATATCCCAGGAATTTCCATTGTGCGTTGGTGAACGCCTTCGAACGCTTCCGCTTCTCCCGTCAATGCTAAATCCCTTACCAATTTATTGCTGGAGAGCGGAAGGTGCAGTTGCAGAGGTGTTCTCAGCACAAATTGTTCCAATAATTCACAGTCTTCACAAATCCCACATAGACGAGCGCCCCGGTGACCGATGCGTGGCACTGTGTTGTTACATGATCGGGAGAAATCGTCGCACCGCGAAACCGTATATTGGATTTGCATCAAGCGAAGAAGAGCCTCGCAAAGAGCTGAGGAAGCTCGTCAGACAGGAAAAGATTCTCGACAGATTTGTCGGTTTCATGACTGTTGACTGGACCGAGGATCCCGGATCCAGAAACATGACGATTCGCGGGCCTGGCGCAGATGCTTCCGGTCAGACATCATACCGCTTACGCATAGATTGCTCTACAGCGTCTCTTCAAGGCTCCACCATCCATGTTGAGAACGAAGACGCTGGCGGGCCCGGCGATCGTTTTTGTACCGGAGGTGGCTTGCTGCGCAACCAGGAAGGGGACGTGTTCCTCTTAACCACTGGGCATTTCCTGCCAGGGGCCCAGATGCCTATCCTTCCTCCAGCGGATTCTCCCGAAGGCTTTCAATATGATATGGACCTCATCGAAGACGACGAATTGGATACAGGTCACCAAGATATTGAGCCTACCAAACTGGAAGGTTGTCAACCTCCGGCATCGGGCTCTCAAACGACCGGCTACTTCCAAAGCGTCCTTAAGTTCTTCGTGAGTCGACTAGGGGTTGAAAGCTCTGGAACAGACATGGATGCTTCCACACCGACAAGCATTCATGATGACCACTCGCCGGATACGATGGAAAGGACCGCTCGAGCGCTCCGCCCAATACACGCACAAATCCCGACCATCACTTCGCAGGCAAGCAACAATCCCGGCTTAGACTATGCTCTAATTCAAGTCCATTTTCTTGGCGAGAACGAGAGTACAGCAACGTCAGATCAATCCGCCCGCCAAACACTTCTAGTGCCCAGAAAGGCTACCCGCCGAAGAGTGTTTGCTATCACCGCGGGCAACCGGCAGATAAGGGGTCTGTTGCTTGACGCATCTACATTTATCCTGGCCACCGCTTCCACAAACCCAGAAGAACTTTGGACGGCGAAATTTGATGACGAAATCCGCAAAGGCGACTGTGGATCATGGGTCATCGACCTCGACAATGGCGAAGTCATTGGACACATCATTGCATCAAGCGCGGACACTGGCTCAACTTTGGTTGTACCAATGTATAGAATTCTCGATGACCTTTCCCTAAGGTTTGGCGGGCAATGGGTTCCAACCGAGAACCACCCAGGCAATATCGTGGAATCTGTACCCTTGGAAAGCTTCGAAGAAGACGTCTCCTTGGAGTCGTACAGGAACCAAGTAGCTTCTTCAGGAATTAATCCAGGTTCGAAGACAGAAAAGGTGATTATACCCCATCGGCCATTTAATCGACAAACACGTCAGAACCTGGCTGAACCTCTTGCGCAGCCTGAGCCCGATGTCGATAACTGTGGTCTTTTTGATGGGACCACAGATCAATCGTCGACAGTTAAGACCGAGCGCAAAACCCCCAAAACAAGATCGAACGGCACAATGTATGCCTGTCACTTTTTCAAGAGATGGCCAGCCAAACACGCCGGCTGTCTCATGAGGAGTCACGAATCGCCGAGACACGTCAAAAGGCACCTGGTGAGGGCTCATTTGCAACCTCCTCATTGCCCTACTTGTTGGGAAGTGTTTCATGATCAGTCCGAGCTCGATCATCATATCGTAGCCAGAAAGTGTGAAAACGGTGATCAGGAACCATCTGACGAAGTGAACGACGGGATGATCGAAACGATTAAGAAGCTTGATGACGGCGACGATAAGGCAAAGTGGTACGCCATGTGGGATGTTCTCTTTCCAGACGTGCCGCGGCCTGAATCACCATATGTCCATATTGACGACACTCCGGCCGAAGTCGCTATCTCTTTTACGCAAGGAATTCAGGGCATTGACTTACAGAAAGAAGTTAGTAATTTGTTCCTCTCACGCCAGGATACAACCTCCGAAGAAAAGGCACGAGAAATGGCAGAGGCCGTTCTAGATCTTTTTTCAACCCTTCTGCACCGCCAGGCAGATTCAACCCATCCCAGCCATTACAATGAGCTCGGAGGAGAACGCATCAGTCAGGACAATCTCTCAAGCTATTCAATGGCCACTGGGCAAGTCCAGAAACTTCTGCATCAGACTGACTCAGCATACGGCTCCAACACGGGAGGTCGCAATATATCGCAACCAAGTTCAACGGACTACGCAAAGGAACCCCACGAAAACGAGTCGACTTTGCGACCAGCACCACACCAGTCGTCACAAAGTCCTCAACATGTCAACCCCTACGGCAGGCCTCCCCTCCCCTTACTCGGATACAGCCTGGTCACTTCCGAACCCGACGAAGTCCCTGCCGCAGAAATCGAATCGCCCCAACAATAACGATATCGGCCATGAGGATGACACGAGACTCACGCAAGGGACCGTGATGTTGTATAGTGAAATTGCGATGGCGTTTTTGTGGCGTTTGAAGTTGAATGAGAGAGAATTCGAAAGGTTGACTAACCAAGTCTAACTCTTTGTATTTAAATACGTCTTGTATGATTTGCTCCGTCCAGGCATAACATAATGGCTTCTGGAGACTTCGGGTCGTACTTCAACATTAGAATATGGTAAACGATTCCGTTGAATTGTTCATATGCTTTCCACAGAAAATATTGAAAGCCCTTCACCAATGTCGGAGGCACGAAGCTGTGACAATGCCAAGAGAGTCCCAGCTTTTCACTTATGTCTCGTACACCAAAAGCTCGCTCGATTTATGGGTAACGAAGGAATTTTAATCGATTTGCCTAGGGCTTCCCATCTCTTAAAGTCGAAAAAATGTCTGCGATACCAAGAACTTGTGTGGAAGCGGCCTTCGTGCTTACTTACAACAGCGGCACGGGTCGATACAGAAGTGAAAACGTTGGCAGTGTGTCCCGGCCCTAGAGCAGGAGAGGCTCTTGCAAGCGCTTCGAATGACTTCGGATGTCACTGTTCCAAGCGCTATTTACCTGGCGACTTAAGATGAGTTGAATAACCTATATCTAGGATGATACCACTCGGTGCAAGTTATCTATTTCGACTCTTCGTTAGTCTTTTGAAATTTTGAATCAGTGTCTGTAATGCCTCAGAGCAGCACTGGGCCTTTATGAGCAGCTGGCGGCAGGCGTACCTTACTAAGGTAAGGTAATGTACCTGACCTACCTATGGAAGGCAGTTAGTGCTACGTTGCCCCGTTGATTAAAGGATCAGCGCTGAAGGCTCGCTGGCCCCTACCTTATCTTAGGTACCTTAAGGAGTACGTAGGCGTTAATAGTGCATTCCATGCTTAAGGTAAGGTAGGTAATACAAGTGGAGTGGAGTTCCACAAGATTGGCCCGTGACAGAAACACGCCGATATCGCCGAACCAAACATACTCAGACCCAAAGTCTCTCGAAGCGTCGACTCGAGACTGGCATCCGCGAGTGTTGGCGCTCCCGCTAAGGTCCTTACGATCGTAACTTTTCGGTCATCATGTCGACGGATTCTGAAACTGCATTTGGCCCTGACTCGGTTGGTCACTCGAGGGAAATCTCGCATGCGCATGCCTCTCAACGCGAACACCCAAACAAGATTGGGAATTTCGATGATGCGGAATTGGAAGCATCAGGGTATCACCGAGAGATGCCACGGCAGTTTTCGGCCTTCTCTCTTTTGGCCCTATCCTATACTGTAATATGTACTTGGAATGGCTTTGCTAGGTGAGCATCATAGTTCCACACAACCGTGAGACAGTCCCAGTCCGAAGTGCCATATATCTGATCAAATTTTGCCCATAGTGCAATTGGAAATGGCATCAAACAGGGCTCAACATCTGGAAGCATCTTCATGCTCTTTCCCGCAGCAACCTTCATCGGCCTTGTGTCCCTGGGAATGGCTGAACTGACATCTGCCTTTCCCGTGGCCGGTGGGCAGTACTACTGGGCTTACATCTTGTCTCCTCCGAAGTGGGCACCTCTCATCTCGTACACGTATGTTTCCCTCAATGTCTCAGCTTTAGTGGCCTACTGAGTCTAACTGGACATTTGTTGGCAGTACCGCCGTGATCGGTGTCCTCGGTGCCTGGCTTGGGTGCGCAAGCACATGCAACTTCATCTCCAGCATGATTCTTTCCATCGTGCAATTCATACAGCCCGAATACGTCATACTTTCATCGCATAAGTACTTTGTGTATGTGGCAGTCATGAGTCTTGGTGCCGCGATCAACATCTTTGGATCTCGGATGCTGCCAGCTCTCAATCGTTTCATATGTGAGTATCCGAGGTTAGCTGAGAAGGCGAGATTGGCCCATGACTGACATCTTTTCGAGTTGTTTTCTCTATAATCACGCTCACTATCACCACCGCCACGATGCTGGCCTGTAGTTACCCCAACTATAATTCAGCGAAATGGGTTTTCACGGATGACACGGTTTCGAGCGGGTGGACCAACCGTCCCCTCGCCTTGGTGTTCTGCTTCATCAACAGCCTATACGGCTTTCTTGGAACAGACGCTGGAGTTCATATGACAGAGGAAATACCAAACCCAGCCGCCACGGCTCCCAAAGTCATCGTAAGCTCTTCCTGTAAGGAAGCAGAATCCGTTACGGTGCGCTGACCATATAGCTCTATCCGGTTATCATTGGGTTGATCACCGGTATGTTATGTGAAACTTGCATCCTGATAATCTCCGAACTGACCTATGTCTAAGTTTTACCATTCGCTTGCACCTGCATGTTCGTCATCAAGGACATCGAAGAGATTCTGGTTGCGCCGAGCGGGCTTCCCTTGATCCAGCTTTACTACCAAGCAACAGGCAGTCAAGTAATCACAGTGATTTTGATGGTTGCGTTCGCTACTTCATTTTTTGCATGTGTAGTTGCAATCATAACAGGATCGTCGCGGGCGCTATGGTCTGCAGCTCGAGATGACTGTTTCCCGTGGTCTGACCTGTGGAAGCAAGTCAGTCCAAGGTTCGGGATGCCTCTGAATGCTGTTCTATTGCAGGCATCATTTTCTGTCGTAAGATACCTCAATTATTGATCCGACTCATCTAGAAAACATGCTGACTGGGTTGGAGGCGTATGGACTCATCTTCTTGGGCTCGGAAACAGCCTTCGAGCTGATGGTGAGCGCCTCCATCATCTTCCTGGTTGGGTCGTATGTCATCCCACAAGCAATACTCCTCTTCGTGGGTCGAAACGAGCTTCTCCCGGGGCGCCCGTTTGACCTGGGTCGATTTGGCTATGCTGTCAATCTTATATCGACAGCTTGGACTGCCCTACTCATAGTCGCCTGCTGTCTTCCCACGGAGTACCCAGTCACGCGATACAACATGAACTATAATAGGTGAGCTATGAGGATGTCATCCTTATGATTCAATCTGATTTCAAATACCGAATCATTACGCTAACAGTCAAAGTCTTGTTACAACATGTCTCCTAGCATTGACTTGGCTAGGCTGGACGCTTTCGCGGAAGGCTGTCTTCCGAGGACCAAAGGTTGATAAAAGCTTGCTTGCTTCCACCAGAAGAAGACATCTACACAGTGATGACATAGATGAGAGAACACCGCTACTTTAAATTCCTTCTGATGTCAATGACAGGCGCATTGTTATAGAACGTTTCTACTTCAGAAGCTTCATCGCTGTTGGAGCCCCCTTTAAAGTCAACGCACTTGTGATGAGTCAATGTCATGTGCCAAGTATGTAACTTGTTAAGGTAGTAATAGCTAGTCACTGCTCGGGGCAACTCTCGAGGTTACTCAATCTACTTAGCGGCTTGATCTAGTGTCTTTCGATATGGGATACTACTTCCTTCTCAACCGAGACACGTCTTGTACGAATATCTTCTTCATCCCCCTTCTGCACAGCTGCCCGCCGCATTTGGTGCATAGGACGTTCGAAAATAGCATCCATCTCGTCAAGACTGAGGCCACTGGTTTCAGGGATGAAGAAGAGCGTATACATGAAAGCGAGAATGCACCAGCCAACAAAGAACAAGAAAGCGCCCCATACATCCATAGAGCTTAGGATACTCGGGGTCGCCTTGGTAATGGCAAAGTAGAAGATCCAGTGAAATCCCTGCGACAGAGCACCGCCGAAGGATCTGATACGATTCGGCCAGAGCTCAGCACCAAATAGGTACGGCAAGGTGTAAAGTCCCACAGCCCATCCCAGAGCATGAATGTAGATGATGCCAATCGCAGCATCAGAGGCCCCTGTGGGCACTGACCCCGGGTCTTTGATGAAGTATCTGAGGTACCCGCTGAGGTAGGCATGGCAAGCGGCTTGGATCGTAATGCCGATCATGAGAGACTTCCTTCTACCAAGGACATCAACAAAGACGAGCGAAGCAACCAGGCAACAGATCATCTTGGCCACTGCATATATGCCTGATGAGTATACTTTGACGCCGGTACCCTGAATACCAATATAGCCGAAGATGGTAGGGAGATAGTTGGTTACCTATATCTAGTTAGGACATGTTCCATCTTTAGGTCATTGCAAGGTCGACATACCGAGTTGGCGCCCGAGAATTGAGCGAGGATGTACGCAACGATGGCAAGCTGGACTCGGCGGAGATTCGACCGAACCGTCAAAGTCTCTTTCATGATAGACCAGTATCCTCGATCTCCAGCTTGTTGGTTCTCATCATCCAGGTGGGTTTCGATCAAAGCATATTCCTCCTCCAGATATGGGTGGTCAGCTGGCAGACCACGCAACGTCATAAGGGCATCGAGGGCCTCCTTCTGCTTCCCCTTGATGGCGAGCCATCTTGGAGATTCGACCGCAAAGAAAGACAAGCCCACGGAAATTGCCGGGGCAAAGGTCTGAACGAACCAGGGGATCTGGTACTGGAGGCTCCGCTCCGACGAAATGTTCGTGTTGCAGCCAAAGACAGTAAAAATGCCCAGCGCTTGACCTTCCAGCATACAGACGTTGAACCACAAGGTCATGAGACCACGAATGCTTTTCGGAGCCATTTCGGCGATGGCCATGGGTCCAACGACGGTAAGAGCGCCGATACCGAGTCCGGCAACGATGCGTCCAACGTAGAGTACACCATGATTTCCATATGAGAAGCAGGAGATCATGGATCCAGCGGCGTATACGACTTGGTAAAGCCGCATAGACCAGATGCGTCCGATCTTGTCGTTGAGGAAGAACGAAAGAAACGCGCCAACTCCTGCACCTATGTTGACAAAGGAAACAAGGTTGGAGATTGTCGTTTTACTGTTCGATCCATGCAGATGATACGAGGTCTTGAACGATTCGAGTTCTGTGATGGAGGCCGCTGCCCCTTCATCCCAACCTGGAACACACCGAGTTAGCTGAGTTTTCGAGCTTGTTGCAGTTGCGAGTAGAACCTTTCGGGCAACCACCAAGAGCGAATGCGGTGACAGTAACGGACAGATGCCAGTTGAATATACCAGCAGGTAATGTCTTCACTCCGCTGACATATTTTGCAAGAGATGATTTCTTGAACGCGTCCATGTTACTCTCTGGTTGATTGAACAGGAGGTTGCTAAACGCTGAGCAGATAACAACAATGGAAGCCAGCCAACCCGGATCGCTCTATTATAATACAATACTTCGCGGGATTGCGGAACTTCTCATTACCACGACTTCCCCTGACTTCCCCAGACCCACGGACTCATACCACCCCGCATTCGATCTCAGCTCCCCGTACCCCAGGTCCTACTTTCGGGGTTGCTCCGATAGCACTCCGCGGCGCCATACACCATCGGCTGCTGCCGATGGAAATAAGCTGAACTGAAGTAAATAAGTCATGAAATCAGGGAAGAGTCTCTTTTGAAGAACATTCATCATGGTTATTGGATGCATTTGATGACGACTCGGGAAAGCGGCAAAGTCATCGCCACTCCCACGACGCATTATTACAAACCAACACGTACACATAGATGGTTATACATCATGTCGTCATGTGAATATAACATGTTATCTTAGGTTTCACCACCAAGCCGTGTAGTGGTTGATGATGATCGCAGACTGTGGCTTTGAACCTAGATTTCGAATATGAAGCAGAAATGGGGCATAATGCTGGCGAACCAAGCTCTTGTGACATGGAAATGAGTGCCATGCTTTCACGAGACAGCCCGAATAGAACGTTTTCAAGTTGTGTGACTCAAGGTTCGTAATGACTAGTACATTACATGCTTGGAAGCGACGAGGCGAGGGAAGAGTCTTCGGAACCATCCGATAAACGTGTAACACATCGCAGCACGGCTCCATGGCCATTGCTACTTCATGAACGAACCAACTGCTTGTCATTGCGGAACTATAGTCTGAATTTCCTTGGTAAACCGCCGTAAAGATCATTCAGAGCCGGGCACCAGTCCGAAACGTAGTCTGAAGCTCAGTACGAGTATCTCTAAATTTCTATGTATCGGGGTGACAAGAGCGTACAACTATAAAGAAGCCACAAAGACCTAGCATGCTGAACAGATTCTATCAAACACCCTTCAAACAGGGCAGCAGATAAGGGCAAAAAAACTAGTTTTAGGAGGAGTTCTTAAGAGGAGTTCGAAATATCAAAGAGACGCCTTAACAACAGTTTTGGGGGGTCGCATAATCGACTGTTGCGTCATGTTCGCAACCATGTTGCCGTTCCTGTCCCAAAGCCTTGCCTCGGTGTAGGTGCGTCCGTCGCTTCCAGCAATAGTCTTTAGCTCTCTCAAGTGCCACTGATCCAAGTCCACGTCACCGGTGAAGAATCTCAGCGCAAAGTCGAGGCTGGAACATGCCGCCGCATCGTCAAGGAACAGCTGACTGTGCGTGAGCGGAATGAATGACAAGGCCCCATCCAGTACGAAACCAAGAGCAGCAAACCGGTCTTGAAGTTTCTCCATCGGATGGCGGGAGCGAAACCAGTCGGCGGACGTCTTGGATGTCAGAGGTTGGTCGTCCTGGGGCGTCTTGGCTTTCTTCGCCACGCCATAAAGGTTGTTGGATGCAACGCCTTCGGGCGTTGGACGGCTTTCGAAGAAGTGATTGTTCAAGCCAAAGGTCAAGAGGTAAAGTTTGGACAGCTTCTCCGACACGATGCCATTACGGACCAACTCTGCTGCGTTCTCGATCGTGTCAAGGCACTTCTCTGGCGGGGAGTACGACCTGGAGGGAGGGGCCGAGTAGAGCAGTAAAGAGGCCGCCTCTTTCACTTGGAAGTCGGCCATCATGATCATGCAGAGCCGCGTCTGCCCATCGTCCTGGTCTTGGCTGATCTCGACCAGCCTCGTGGCAAACGTCCTTGTGTCGCGGACTTTGCGGACAGAACACTTCAGCTTCCGATCAGTCAAGGCTGGACCCAGATAGTTTCCGGTCACTGAGTACAGAAGGTAGTTGGGGGATACGGTGTGATACGCTGCTGAGATGCCGACGCCAATGGCGCATCCTCCGTATGCGATATTCTGCGCATTTCCCATGCGGCCAGGGTTGATATGACTGATGAAGTTGTCGAAGCCCAACGCGTCAACGGAGACTTGTTCTTGCAGTGTCGCGGCCATGGTGGATGGACCGTGGAGTTGACTTTAGGTTGATGATATGAATTGAGTTCGTGGGAATTGAGTTCCACTCATCTGGAGATCGAATGCTTGTATTGTATCAGTCGGTCGATCAGTACACACTGCTTTGCCTCGAGGCTCTGGTACCTTAGTTGACAATTATGTTGACACCGCGCGCCAGGTGTTCAAGGGGAGGTAAGCCGCTGACAGCCGAGGTTCAGCGCATCAAGGCGCATGTGGGGATAAATCAAAGCTCCGTGGGTCACTAAGGTGTCCTCGAGATAACCGAAAGATCTGGCATGAACTTTGATGATAGGCAAGAAGAAAACAAGATGAGCTGTTGATTATCCCATGTTTCGGTCCGAACTTCATCTCATTTTAGTGCTTAAATTCGGCAGAATTTTTGATCACCTCATCAAAACTAGATGAACCCGTTGCTCGGAGCTGGTGAACCTCGGCTCAGGGATTCTAAAATTAGAACAGCTAGTCTCGGAGCAGCCTTCAAAATCTGACAGCCCTGAGCTTGAGGCTTCATAACGAAGAGAACTTGAAACGAAGTGTATTGATTGTGCTGCTTATCGCACCCAGGACCTCGCCGTGAGGGCTTCTTTCATGAACACAGACTTGCCTCCAACCCAGCGCCAGGTAACGATATTGTCCGGATGATCGGGTGATGGCAAAGTAGGCAGGTGAAAGGTCTCCAGGGTTGCCAGACGCTCATGCCTGTAGATTGCTGCTGTTGCCGAACTTCTCCTGCGCTTTGAATGCCGCCTCTGAAGCTCGCCCAACCAACTCCTCATAGATCTCGGGATCTGTTGCGCCTTCCAGGCTGAAAAGGAGGCATTGACTACGCTCGTTCAGACCAAGCTTTTCGCGCATGGGCGAATTGCCCCCGGACTTCAAGAGCACCCCCATATTAGCACCTGATGATTCCCCACAAACCACAGGAACATCCCCTTCGCTTCCTTCGGCCAGTGCTTTCATTCCGTCTACAGCGACAGAGTCAGGCACAGCGATGAAGTCGCTAGCGAGCCATTCCAGGAGCTTCCAAGCAGCTGGAGAAGGACTCCTGCAAGCCAAACCGGCCATGAGGGTGCGAGTGCTTCCTTCGGATTGGAGCATCTCCCCTGCTCTGGCGCTCTGGAACAAGCAGTCTGCTTCCTTCGGCTCGACGACAACACAGCGCGGAAACTTCGAAGACTTTTCGGGTTGTTGAAGTTCTTGGAAGCGCTTGAAGAAGCCCAGGAAGACGGCCGCCGCTATACTACCCACACCACCGCAGACGAAGATGTGAGTCAAGTCCTCCAGCGTGGATACCATGCCGAGCGCCTCTTCAACCACGACCATGTAGGCTTGCATGACATTCTGAGGAATGCTGTCGTCGAAGTCGGTCCAAGAGGTACTGCTTACGAAGTGCCAGCCATTCATTCGAGCGTCCTCCTTTGCGCGACTCACAGACGCTTCATATTCGCCGTCAACCCGGATGACGACGGCTCCGAGGCGCATCATCATGTCAGCGCGACCTTCACTGACATGACTGTGAATGTAATCCACACATCGGCAGCCGAAAACCTTGGCTCCGTAGGCGAGCCCACGGCCCTGATTGCCGTCCGTCGCAACGCATACGGTAACGTTCTGGGTGAGATCCTTGTATTTCCCCGAGCGCAAGTCGGCTGATGATGGTCTTTCGCCGATTTTGCGGTAGACCTCGTCGGCCAAAATGCAGTAAACGGCGTAAGGAGCGCCGAGGGCCTTGAACGAGCCGAGATGGGTGCCGAAGCGTCTGCTCTCATCTTTGACGAAGATATTCCCAATGTCTAATTTCTTGGCCAATCGAGGCAGCGATCGCAATGGCTGAGGCTCGTACTCGGGCCAACTTTGAATTTCTTTCACGGCGGGACCCCATCCGTTAAGATTGTCAGCGCACACGGCAGCAACAGATTGGGTTCTTTCCGTGAGACGGCGGTTGTTGAGGTAGTGGGAATAAGTGATGGTCATAATGGCGAAAAGATTCCTGAAGTGAGGAGTTTTAAAGTGTTTTTTGATGAAATCATGAGCGTAATCTCACAAAAGAATCAATTGATGTTCGAGATATATGGTCGTATGTCGATGACCGATCTTGAAGCTCACCGAGTCGCGATACGATTGATGGTTTGCGAACTCGAGACCCACAGACGGCGTCTTTCACACCCGCCGACAAGCCTAACTTTGGTGTATGGTTCCCGGAATCTGTCAGTTATCTTCATATGCCGAACAAAAACTCCAATTCGGTCTTCTTGGTGCTACCTGCCTCGTGTTTGCTTGCAAGCAAGTTTCGGTGTAGCATCTCGGCGCCGAAAATGCTTGTACGCCGAAGTGGGTCCCGGGTCCCGTCCGGACAACGGCCGATTGACTGTTTCGCCGAGACGCTACCAAGCCATAAGGAAGCAACATCCTTCCGGCAAACAGTTTGTTTTCCGATTTCGTTTCAATTGGAAAAGTAGCCATTCTGGACTTCTCTTTGAAAGTTTCCCTTTGAAAGCCCTCCGAGTACCTAAGTACAGGGCCGGCAAATACGAACATACCCTCAAAGTCCGCCGCGAGTTGTCGATCGACGCCATCTTTTCATTCTACCCAAATAAGCCCACGATCTTTGGCATAATGAGAATCACTCAAGTCTATGTCGCAGTCTTATCAAATGGACCGCTCGCTGTTAACCCACCCCCGCATAAGGTTGGGATCATGAGTACCGCATTGCCGGATAATCGGCAACTTGCACGCTAGGCCGGTAGGCAGCAACACCCAACAACGCGCCCCTTGTGCGCCCAAGCGCGTCAGGTTGGAGCAGCACCAACACCCAGAAAACAATCGTGCCGTTACAGCTAACAGCAAATGGCAACGCAGAGAACAGCTTGATGAGAAACCTCAAAGATCTCACAGCTTCTTACGGGAGACACAATGGTTATCTTACCACATACCTCAGCAAGGACCTCTTCTATTACCGGCTTCCTAACATTGCCCAACGAAATATTGGTCAAAATATTCGACCTGGGAGAATCGAGCAGCCCAGAAGAACGCCAGGATCTATCAAAACGCCTACGCCTTACTTGCAAAAGGTTCTGCGATGTGAGTTCTCACTGGCTGATTGAGAAAACCACAGTGGACATCACCAGGCCAGACACTCTTGAACGCTTCAATGGTCTTGCAAGAAATTCAGCCATCGCTCGTGGGATCCGCCAGGTGTACTTGCGTCTGCACTTTTACAATCCATGGATGGCTTCCAGCATCGACAACTTTGCAACGGCGGTCTTCATGGAGTGGCAAGACAAGCTCGACATCTATGGGAATGTTTGGGACACCAACCCAACCGGCGGGGTTGTATGTGCAGAAAGAGGCATTCAACTCTTTCTGAAGGAGTCTTTTCCAGAGCCACTCTATCCGAGGAGGGACGGTGTGCGAAACGTTGACGAAATCAGTCAAACCGTCCGTGTTCGAGTGGCCGAACTCGACGTTGCCACCCAACAGGTTTTAGCCAAGTCCTACGTTCGATACAGATCCAAATTCGAAAAGCAAGATGCAATGCTGCGGACTGGAGGCTTCTTGAAGGTCTTCGCAGAAAGCTTTGCAGCACTTCCAGAATGCACGACGCATTCTCTTACGCTATACGACCGCGATCTCCATACCAACCGCCCATCTTGGGGCGTCGAAGTGGACTTGGACAATCCAAAACTGCGACAAGACGCTCTGGTCTCTATTCTCTCCCGTCCCATGCTCTGGGAAGACGCACGCTGGGCTGGGACGAGAGATGATGTCTGGTGTCATGTTCCAGTTGAGATGCTCATCGATGTTCTTCTCGAGATCGGCAAACATGACGGGGCCATTATCGACTATCTCTCCATCAACCTGACGGCAGCACCGGATTACGCACTCATGAAATCCGATGTACATCGTCTTCGAGAACTGACAGAAGCTGTCAGATCTCTCGACCTGTTCCAGTTTCGGTTCAAGGCGGATAGACCTGGCTGGTTTCGGCTATCATCCCAGCGAGCAATGAGAAGCCCAAATGAGATGAAGGCTCTGAACGACTACTTCGGTGCCATAGTGGCTGCCAAAACCTTGGCTTCGTTCGAAGTCGACCTCGGCGACTTCTGGGAAAGCGCTGGGCTCGGAGGCACAGCAGACGCAACCGCGCCTCTGGGCGCACGCTTTGACTGGTCCTTTGGTCCGGAGTTTCGCTCAATAAGCTTGTACGCAGCTTGTATGACTATCAGGGACTTCGAGAGACTGGCCAAATGGTTACCGGAAGACGTCGACGTCGGCCTGGACCACGTCTACCTCCTCGAGTGAAACTGGGCTGAAGTATTGCATCTGTTCAAAAGAACCTGCAAAACTTCTGTCAATATTCGCATTGATTGGCCGTTGGGTGGACATATCGACGAAGAACAGCGCGAATATGCATTCGCATCCCTTGATGGACGTTCTCGAGCTACTGGATTTATTCGAGGAGACGAAATCTCGAATCCCTTGGAGTATTCGCAAGCGGCATAAACCAGTAACGAGAGCACTCGCTAACATTTTGTGCAATTACGACTTGCCGAAATCAAGCTGGGCTTCAAGTATGGCCGTGGCAGATACCGACTGGTCGTCTGTCGTTGAATCTCATCACGTGTAAAAGAAGCAGTTGCGCATGACGCTGATTGACGATAGGAAAAGTGTGAGGTTGTATGTAATCATCATGGCATAATCTTAGCCAAGGGTATCTTAATTCGAAATTGCTTCGACGGGCTGCCGCCAGTATCATTATGTACAGTATTATGCAGAACCTAAGAAGATCTGCAGGCGAATGGCTTGTGTGCAGAGCCAGTCGAGGTTTCGTGGATCTATTGACTGTTAGCTTCAACATCAAGATTCAGGAATGCATGTTTGGACTTACAATATCTACGATGGTGGAGTAGGTTCCAGCACCCAGGGTAACAGCGCCAACAATGAAGGCAAGAATAGCGCCAGCACTGATGAGCATGTTCTCGCGGGAGTACCACTTACCCTTGCAGAGCAAAGCAAACCACATGATAGCCGGGATGTAGAACGAGAAGCCGGAGACGAACAGCGCCGAAGCCAGGGAGAGCAGGTCGGAAAAGATGGGGATGGCCTCAGCAATCACCCAGGCGATAATCGTGAAAATAACAACAAGGATGATCCAGCTAGCCCATCCCATGGTTGTGTTGATGTAACGCAGGTGAGAGTTCTTGAACATACGTCCGTGGATATATCGGAGAGCAACAGTCGAGTTAATCGAGCCGGAAATGAAAATAACCGGGAGCGCTACTCCAAAGGCAATCTTCGAGATGAGAGGCCCGGCGGAAAGCAACGCCGGGGACTGCACGGTCGATCCAATGAAGGCATAGCACAAAGCTCCGGTCAGGGTGTAAATGCCGATTTGAATGAAGCCAGATGCCCAAATGGACTTCATGTAATCGGTAGGCGTGTGCATCTCATCCATGAAAGAGAACTGACCGATCGCGAAACTGAAAGCAAAAATGATGTTGCTCACAGCGACGAAGGCTTCCGAGAAGGTCACATCTTTCTGGGGCCAGGCGGACCAATCGACACTCGACATTCCTCCAGTAGAGTTGGTGGCCTGAATACCGGTGGCGATGACAGTAATGCCAATAGCGGCGAGAATGGAGACGAAGTCGATGTAGCCGAGAATCGCGACCTCAGTGAACGAGGGGGGGATGGCGAGAATGAGAAGGATGATGGCGGAAACCGCGGAGAAAGCAATGGAGCAAACCTTGCCACCGTTGATATCAACCAGCGCGATACTTCCAGTCAACGCGTGGGAACCGACGACCATGACAAGTTCGAGCACCAAAGCAGCACCAAAAAGCTCGTATCCGATACGACCGAAGCGGCCAAACAGAAGTCTTCCGGCATCGGCGTAGTTGGCGACGTAGGGATGAGCAAGCTTGACTTGACCGACCAGATAACTGGTGAAAATCGAGAGCATGCCGAGCGTGATGGTCAAGAAGACTCCGGGGAACATTCCGAGGGTGTGATAGGCCGAGGGCAAACTGAGAGCACCGAGGGCGACGGCCTCGACGATGGTGACGATGGCCAGGCGCTTCCAACCGAGACGGTGGAAGTGGGCACTGCCCTCGGCGGCGATTTGCTTGAGGCGGTCATTGTTGAGCTCGTCGCTGGTCTCGCCGAGCATCGTCTGGTCGTTCATTTCGGGCCACGGGTTACGCGGCTGAACCTGCTCGGCGTCGGTCTTGAGATCCTTGTTCTGACCAGCGTTGGTCGTGTTGGTAATGGCGTCCGTCATGGTGGTGGTGGGAGGAGACGAACTGTTTCAGTCACTACCGGAACTCGAGATTGAGAAAGGACGTGAGACGGTTCGGAGAGTGAAGTTGAAGGAGGGAGGAGGGAGGAAGAGATGACGACGACACCTGGAGGAACGAGAACCCTGGGAGGCAAATCCGACGCGAAAGTTCTGACGTTTGCTGTCTTTTAACAGTGATCACCAGGCGCGAGTCAGAAAATCCGGATCCACATGGACGACAACGGACTGGAGTGATCCCAGGCCGGAGAGGTTGTCGTCAGTCGCATGGCCGGTGGCAGCCGGGGCTTCCTCCACAGAATGATCTCGCCCCCATGGGCGCCCAGAGATAGGAGATATCCCGTACAATACGGGGAACGCTGTCCGAGTTGATAGATCTAATTGTTTTGTGTCATTTTCTAAGAATTGCCCCGTAAAGACAGAATTGCCAGGTGCGTGAATGGTCGTTCTTCGGCCTGAGTCTCACGGCTACCCGGGGTTCTTGTTGCGGAGGACGCCATCACCATGTTTTGATGTCGTAAAAGAAGCTTTCCATGGCATGTTTGAGCCGCGCTAGAAGGCCCGCTCGGCGGTTCTCTCTTGGCACCTTACTCTATCCAGAAACACAAGCGAGGTGTTTTTAGGTAAAGAATGGAGACACTGCGGCTCCATTTGAGATTCAGATGGATGCAAGAATTTTCCACTTGTTCAAAGCCGAGCAAAAACCGCCGCTAGCCACTGTCGTTGAAGGGCGCTGCCCATCAAAACTCTTACGTCCGAGGCGGTCCAAGCGGAGACACATTACGTTCTTGAAATCTCTTCATTGGATGGGCACGCCGGCAGGCAGGTCATCTTCGAAGGCTGGTCCTGTTCTGAGGTGGGCTTGCAGAAATAACAAATTGGATTTGGCAGTCAAGTGATAAATGTGCTCATCGCAAAGGGCGCGAATGAGAGATTGAGCGACTCGTGGCTCGCCTCGTCGCGCTTCCAGTTCCCATGACAGTTCGCGCGTCTGTAGACCCTGAAATGCGCCTCGTCAGGGGTCAAATGCGTACCTTGCAGGGTTTTGCCAGCTAAACTCGTAGCGTGGAATTTCCCCCGATCTCGAATCCTGCAACTCGGGTCAAGAGGGGCGAGTTCGGTGTGGGTCTCTCCGGCATTTGACGGAACACCGGTTCATCGCATTCGGCTTACGTCGCGACCCAGATTTGCGACTGGGAACTTGCAGTCCACGTCTTCCGGGGCCGAGATACCGCGAATGACAATTTCTGATAGTGTAAATGTTTCCTTCAGACAGGCGAGTAATAAGTGCTATCATGATCACATGTGGGTTGTAAGTCATTGACAATTGCATGCATACCGCAGTGCCGGGACTTGAACTTCGCCTACTTTTCGCAAAGTAGTCTGCCAATTGGAAGACAGGAAACTCTAATCCTAACCTGAGGTTCATGGGTTCGAAGTTGACCGTTGTTGGCCTTGAATTAAGCCACGAAAGACATGCCATCCATTTGGCCGTACCTAACAGACCAGACTGTTGTCTAAGGACTAAGGTACTCATTGGGCCAACTTCCATGTCCCCCAGCCATGGCTATTCTAGACATAATTCTAGATGTACCCGGCTTTGGACTGTGAGAATGGGCACGTGGCAACACCTCTAGCCTTGATGATTTCGATATCGGGCAGCATCTCGTCCGTTCCTTTTCCTTTTTGTGGCTCAGGTCCAATCGTCATCAGATCGTACCCTTGCGGGTAATATCTATCTCCGCGCGATCCCGGCGCTTTCGCCCCAAGCATCCGTAACAACATCGCACTCGGTCCCCAGGTCGACCAGAATGTTGGTTTCATATACCATGGCTGCAAGACCTTCCTCTGGAAATTGTAAAGCTTTGTTTCGGGGTTGGGTGCTTCGTCGACGAGCTTGACAGCCGAGTAAGAAGTGCGTGGAAGTGCAAGGTGTCGAAGATAGAATTTTCGTGAGTTTCGGATAACGGCAAGGATAGTCGATAAAATGATACCCGGGGACTCAAGACTATTGCAGATTATTGTTAGTTCGATGCCTATACCCATTGTCGTATCCAGAGTATTACGTACCCGAGGCTCTGCACCATAACGTTATTCATATCAGAGGCCAGTGTCTTTCTCAACGTCGTTCGCACAAAATTAGGCAGAGAAGACACCGCCGCATCCACATAGACGCTGACGTATTGGTTCGTTTGCTCTGACGGCTTCGCGACCTCTTCCTCATACCGAACAACCCAGTCCGACAGTTCATTCGCGAAGTGAAGACCGTCTGCCCAGCCCTCCCTGCTCGATGGCAGTACATCGTATGGGATCTTTAGATCCTCGCCTAGAATCTTATGAAAGATGCCGGCGGCACATTTCTCGACGTCGGTCAACTTGCGCCATTCGTCCTTGTCAACAACTTCGACGATAGAAAGCAGGCTGTCTCCTAGAGTGTGCAGAAGGTCGTTATCCGTGATCTTGTTCGCTCGGCGGTATCTCTCGTGTCTGAAGCAGTAGATAAAGCGGTCAGCCTCCAAAAACTTGATCCCATTGATGGCTTCGTATGTAACTCACAAGTAGTTTGTCCTTGCCACAGCTGTTGCATACCGATCCGAGTCTCTAGGCTTGGATTGAGCTTCGCGCAGGAGAATTTCTGTGTCAACGGCTCGTCTTCCCGCATTACGTTTGGTGTTTTGTCCCGTAACCGCAAACAGTCTGGACATGGTAGGAATTGCTCCGGCCTAGTCATGTTCATTCGAACGTCAGCAAATGTTTCTTGAACAATCCAGAGCGCTGGGCTAAAATTTGGATCTACTTGCCTTTAGGAGGGAAATCTGGCGAGCTTTTGCCATTGCGCGAGGGAACTCGAGCTCTTGTAGTTGATTCATAATGTGCTGGGCTTCTTGGACGGTCATGCTAGATAACGGCCTCTTCCCAGTGACGAAAGGGGCTTCAATTGAAGATCTCCGTCGATATCTCAATCTTCGAACGAGCAAAAGATAGCTGACAGCGACGAGTGCGGCCGTCAGGAAAGCCTTGTACCAGGCCAGCTGAGGCGCAGACGAAGCGATATTTGAGAAGAACATAGTGACACGCAGTGTTGTCGATTTAACTTGGTGTTTTCAAAGAACCCCATGATGACCTCTGTTGTCGAAACATATGGCTTTATATGAGGAAATAGCTTCACAGATCCTTCCATCTGCTCAATGAAATTGATAAGTCCCCTTTGGTTGCTTGAAGGATGCCCGAAAGGGTACTCCAGCCGAGGTCCAGAATTCGGTTGTTTGTGGGTCTCAAACTCAATGTTAAATAACTCGAAGGCTGCTGAGCCAAGAGATGGGAATTGTTGAGGCCGAGGCAGATTCGCCAAGGAAGACCGGAGACCGGACCCGTCGCCCCATTTTAAATCCGGACTACTCCGGCCCCGCAGCTTCCGTCTCATACACCTCGGTCCGCTCCAGTGGCATGCCAAACCGGTCGGATTCCGGGGGCCTGGAGGTCTCACGAAACCCGTCTAACACATGAAAATTCACAAGGCAGATGAGTGGCCGACTTGGGCTCCGAGGATCTACTTGGTCAATTGCTCCAGCTGAACCATTGCAAATTTACCTGTGATCGATTTGATAGCTCTCGTCAGTGGTCTTTGCTAAAGATTGATGGTGGCTCAAGCATTGATTCCGAGAAATTAAGTTCACAGACTCCGTTATGAGAGCCAAGCCAGGCTGCAATTTGTCAAGACATCATTCCACGTTGCGTGCGCCATGGACATGTCTCACAGGATGGACGGGGCCTTATTGGCATTATTTTTTAAGCTATTAGTACCCGGAAAATGCGGTTTTTTTTTTGGGAATTAAGACGCTAAATCTGCAGTCAGCTGGCATCGGAGCACGAAGAGGGAGGGCATGTATGGTGGATCGTTTGAGCTGACCACGGGGGGCTTCCCAACGGAGCCCACTGGCGACCGGAACATGAGCTTAGCTTACATGTTCATACAGATGCAAGAAGTTGATCATTTAAAACATCAAGTTAGATTGTGTACTGATGCATCTGTTTAGGTGTATGCAGTTACTTCAGCAACTCAAAGCACGTTTTATTCAAGCAGGTTCTCATCGGAAACGACAGTGTATCGTCCTTTCAATTTTGCCACAGATCAACTACGTGTAAGCTGCACTTTTTCGAAACACCCGATCCAAAAAGCTCTAACAAATTCACTCCATCTTTAGTCGACAGCTGAGAGTTCACCGTGCAGCCTGAAGTTAGACTACAACACCCCGGTTCTGTATGGCATCATCGTACACTTCAGCCACGGTCCGAAACTTCAAGTTCTTAAAGTACTTCTCCCTGTGACGCTGCACCTTGCCATCAGCAAAGGCGAGGGCTTCCGAGTGCCCCATGATCTCGTACATGGCAGCGGTGGCAGTGGCTTCATTTTCGTTGGCCATAAGTTGCTTGATACTCTGGGCCAGAGACTTTTTGACCACGACGTAATCAGGCTCTCGACTCTTCACGAATTCCCAAAGCTCCCTCCACGTCATTTGCTGGCCAGAGACGCAGGTATATGCTTCCCAGTCGATGGAATCGTGATTGAGAAGAACGGCGACCGCGCGGGCTGTGTCTCTGCCGGCAGTGAAGTCCACCTTTTGACTGCCACTGCCGTAAAGTGTGAAGACTTTGGTCTCATGGTTTTGGACCCATAGGTCTCCTATGTCGGAAAAATGGCGCTGGGCAGTCGGGACGAGGTAATCGGCTATCCAACCCTGGCAGACAAAGGTCCAACTAACATCTGTTTGTCTTTGAAGGGCCTCGCGAATGGCTTCGAGCTGGTTTCCGGCAAAGAGTGGTTGATCAGGAACGTCCTCGTAGTTTCCGGCCCAGGCTGAAGGGATGAATCGTTTGCACTTGGGAGACTGCTTGCAGGCTTCTAGAAGAGCTAAGTGCGAATCGGTGAATTCAAGGGCTGCTGCAGTGATCCCGCAGATGACAGCGTCGCAATCCTGTAGATGCCCGAGAAGATTGGAAACAGAATAATCGGTGATTCTCTGATCGACTTCCAAGAAGTCCTTGCGACTGCGGGTGATAGCAACCACCTGGTGGCCCTCCTTTGGGAGCTCCTCCAGTAGGTACTTGGCGACGTCTCCAACTCCGGCAACAGCGACCTTCATGATGCTGGTTTGATGAAGTATATGGCTTGGGCTTAAAAGAAAATGGTATGATCTGAGTCAAACAGAATCCATAGTGATATGAGGAACGGCGTGGCCTTTTTGTATTCTCTGTGCTCGAGTTTGAAGCCCGCCGCAATAGCAGGAAATCGGATCCCGAGGGAAGCGACAAAAGTCAATCACTGCTTGGCGCTTAGAAATCTAGCGGACGATACTTATGAAGGGGGTCGTAATTGATGCAATTATCTCGCTTGATTCGCTGGCAAATCTGTCCTCGCGATCGGGGCACCTTCGATCTCAGGCCTCCCGCCGACCTCACGGGACCGAAAAATCTTGGTTCGGCCCAGGAGAGACAACCAAGGTACGGCAGCTTATTCACCGACAACAAAATCTTCCATGTGCAGTCCTTCCGCCAGGCTCATGAGTTCTGTCGGGGAAAGTGCGAACCCTCCTGCATTCTCCAGAAGCCCCCACTCCATCAGAGTTTCGACGGACTCGGTGTTATCAGATATTGAAGTTTGTGGATCATGATACTCAATGGTTTCGTTGTCTGGGGCAACTGGTTCGCGTGCTGCCGAAACATTGGCTTCAGCAATAGCTTTATCGCTTTTCAAATATGAAGCGATAGTCTGCTCCAGGCGTTCGAAATCACGTTTTCTCAGCCGCGCAGCAGGGCTTCCTCTCGAAATCATGGTGTCAAATATGCAGTGTGCTTCAGCCAACCATGATCGATCAGGAACAAAGTCTGGTGATACGGCATCGAGTACTTTAAGGAGAAATGCCGACGACCAGGCTGCCTCTAGTTGGAACGGAAGGAAACAGTCTACAGCCAGACGGTTTTAGCAGCCTGTCAGAGTGGAAATCGGAGTAGCGATGAACTTGCCCAATAGATTACAATCTCCCAAAGCTTTGAGTGCCTTCAGCGTGTTTAAAGCCGATGCTGTACAGGTTTGGAGGAGAGAGCCGATAGGCCCATCTGGCGATGAATGGTTGTCGTCGCCTCTGGCAAGTCGTTTTTGCAAGACACACATTACCAGGGGTCGGGTAGTCAAGACAACACACTGTCGTTCTGCTCGTCAGCCTTCGTCATTGAGATGGAGTTCCTGGACTGGAATGAAACTTGCATGATGATAGGACAAAACCAAGCGGGTGGCTACTTTGGATGTACGGACATCAGATCCTTGAAGCGTTCTTTCCATATAAGAGTCCAGGTGTCTTGAAACGATGGCAAGCTCATGCAAAACGGATTGCGTCTCTTTCAGAAGACTCCCATCAAAATGCCGATCCACACCATATACACCTATATGACATACTTAGCAAAATGACTGAAGTAAAGGAGATGACAGAGGTGGGCTCACCATTCAGGATAGTTGCTGTCAAGCGAGAAAGTCGGATATGCAACTCCAACGCTGCAGCTTCCTGGCTGTTGCTGACCTCTGTTGGGAGCTTTGTCGTTATGTCTTCGTCCCTGATAGAAGACGGAGCTCCCACCAAAGTTGAAAATTCTCGATCGATGACGTATGCAGACCAAAACACTGTATTGCATCGCTGGGCATATTTTGACTCAATTTGCTCGACGGGCATTCGCCTGTGAAGACCATCAAGCACGCATATTCTCAAAGCTTGGCCCACCTTAACATCGTTAAAGTCAGCGGTATGTTTAGCAACATAGCTGTGTAAAGTTGTTTTACGAACCAATTGGAAGGACATCAGTCGTAAATCCAATGCTTGAAGGTACAAAGCGCCCAGACAAAGAGCTTCCGTAGCTCCTAATGGGTCCATCTCCATAGGTACAATAGTTGGCAGAAGAGCCAAGGCACGGGAGGCATAGCTTATGCCTGGAACAGACTTGGATCTTCCTGTCGAGTTAAAGGCTTCTCCAAAAGCCAGAACAAACAAGAACTGGCTGTACCAGTATCTTGAACGATTGGCCTCCGCAGTGGGATTCTCGTACAAGCGTTCCACTCGCTGGTGAAAAGATACGTGGTCGATGATCCTGTAGAAAGAGCCCAAATGATACTTGGCAGTTGCCAAGAGATACGTCGCATAGTCGTACGACGGTAGGTTACTCACATCAAGCTTTTCGTTAAGGCCGACGGGATCCCAAGTCAGATTCAATGTATCCAAATCCCAGGGATAACTGGGAGGTTCTGGATTAGGCATATTATTGCCAATAATTGTAAGCACTCGCCTGCAAAATGCCCACGATGATGTCGGCCCCATGAACCCTTTGTGTTGCATGAGTACCAGATTCCAAAGTCTAAGGTGCGGCAGAGTGAATGTCTCACAGTATTTTCCTTGGGGATCAAGGGCAAAGCTCTCCCCGTTGTCTACCAAAGGGTTCGTCTCAAACTCTATTGGAGATGAATGATCTTGGGCCTCCCCATCCTCTCTGTGGATCTTATCCGGATGATAAGGGCTCGACAAGTCTTAAGAATTGATCAAAACCATTAGCAAAGCGGTTTTACAATATGAAAGTATCTGAGAAGGTCATCATACTTGGGTATATGTCTCTACTATCACGCAGGGTCCCAGTAACATTGTCATTAGAGCTTGGGGACTGTCTGTTGATCTGCTGAGAGAGAACAGTCGACTGTGGCGGAGACGGAATCGATTCCCTTGTATGAGCCTGATGGCGACGTGGCGAGGATCTTTGAGATTGTAGCCGAAGACCTTCTCGGGGGCGGCCATTGCGGGTTTCTAAAGCTCTCAGGTAACTGTAACACCAAGTTAGAGTTGATGAATAACATGAATTGAGCGGAGAACCAAGGATTGAACGGTCGGCACTTTCCTTTCTGACACAGTAACGCGGGTCTCTTCTGGTCTGAAATAACAGCTTTCCTTCTTCTTCTGACATCGTGAACATGGCACCGTGCCTGAACATCGAACCTTCATATCACGGCATCGTGCGCAACTGACAACGTCAACATTGGGTCAGTGTAAATCACATTGAACTTGTCATTGAGGAGACTTACGCTCGATTGCATCTTCGATTAGCTCTGTCGGAATTGTTCATGGGCGTCGACATGATGTGATTGCTGTGTATGCGATAATTCGGGACGGCTCCCCGCAACCGACAACGCGGGGCATTCGGAAATAGGAGACATCGGCGGCCGGCCCCACAGACCGATATCGGCCCCACTAGCCGATTTCTCGGTCCGATTTCCAATGGAAGGTCTGGAGTTCAAGTTCGAGGACAAGATGCCTGTAGCGATGGCGCAGTTTCGGAAAGGAAGATTTTCTGTAACTTGTGCGCTCATATCTTGACAGCCTTTCGCATTCTGGACGAGTCACTGCTACTTCTGGTTGTCGTGGTAATCATTCACAAATTGGTATAAACAATGGACGAAGTGAAAAGCCATCAAGAGCCACGTTGTACTAGTAGGCGATAAAAAAGAAATGCTTTTTTTTTTGCTGCACAGTTACTATCTCAGAAGAAATCCCGGAAAGATGGGATCGGAAGGATCGATGAAGAAGCTCATGCGACCGACCAAATTGGCACTTCCCCGAACCCGAGGAATGCAAGCAGGAAAACCCTCGACTGGACTCTGTTCCTCTGATACGATGTCTCCCTGAAATGACGTTGAAATGATTGATTGGTGCAAAAGCTTTGAGCGCCCATGAGCCAATCTGCCCTCGGCAAGAAGAACGGAAAGCCTCGCACCCGTCCCAGAGCCACAAGGGCTGCGGTCAAGTTGACCATCGGCAAAGATGGTCACACTTCGCTGCTTCACCCCCTGCATCTCGTTTTTCATGTCCCCTTCTTCGTTGTAGAAAATGACACCGTACAAGTCATAAACACCATGGTTGGCTCTCTGACCAATCGAGGACTTGATCTCGCGCCCCAGCTTGATGAAGTCCTCATATCGACTTGGTTCAACCGTGAGACCAAATTGACTGGCATCTAATGTCGCGTAGACAGCCCCTGAGAAGGCAAGGTCGACATGGATGGTCATGTTTCGGGAAGGGACCTCCACGGGCAAGTCTTTGACGAGCTGGTAGCTTACTACGTTGACGAAGTCCGCGTGTACTGGCTCGTTTTGCTTGACAGCCACCCTGGCAACAACTCGACCGGAAGGAACATCGATTACAACGTCAACCTCTCCGTCATCCTTTTGAGTTTGGACGATGCCCTTTGTAACGGCCCAGAAGCCTAGAGCAATCGTTCCGTGACCGCAAGCAGTAGAGAAGCCATCCTTGTGCCAAAATAAAACACCAAAATGAGCGCCATCATCGTCGGGTGGTGTGATGAAGCCGCCGTACATATCAGCGTGGCCTCAAGGTTCGTGGCACAGTGATTGGCGTAAGATGTCCAAGGGGTGACCGGAATCCCGGATGACAGCAGAACGACGCTCAGCTACTGTCGTCTCTTCGGGAAGATGGTGTGGCGGGAGCTTTTGAATGATGCGAAAGGGTTCTCCGGCAGTATGCCAGTCTTCGGAGTCGATCCAGAAGGATCCTGATGCATCAACGGCCATTGCGTTTTCTGAAGGTAACGAAGCAATCAAGATGAAATATATAAGTAGAGGGCCCAAAAACTAATATGCTCTGAACCTTGAATCTTTTTTGAGGGAGACGGAAGCTTCGAGTCTGTATGGCAGCTTGTCTTCCGAAAGAAGTTGATCATTCGATGAAGGCGGGGTTTTTATTACTGGCTCAAGGCCCCGGGAGAGGTGGTTTGCCGAAAAGCGCATGCCCGGGACCTCTACCCACAGCAGCCCGGCCCGAGCAAGCCGACATAGAATATCACAAGCTTGCCTATCTGACCATCGTTTTCTAGGCACATGATCTCTTGTATGATTCCCAAGACTAAGGGTACTTGTCGTGAATCTCTGCTCACGACATATTCAAGTGATTCGAGATCAGAAAGATTCTTCGCTGTGAAAATTTTGTCATAGAGAATTCGTTTGCAATTCATTATTCTTCTAGTTGCCATCATGGTGCTATCCACCATACGAATCAACTACAATCTCTTTTGATAAGCTTTTAAACGGACCAAACACTAACGACTTCGTTTTTCATTCTTTTGTCCTTCTGCTAGAGGCATCAGACGCCATGTCTGCCTATTGGTTGTCTCAAGTACGGAGATAAAAGCAAAGGGAAGCAACTTGTAAGCTTTGTGTTTCCCATAATGCACAGTGATATTTGCTCAGCGGAATAGATCCATGTATATGGCTCTATCGACGACTTGTGAGGACCCAAGCTACACATAGATTTTAAGGTTTATCACCATGGCAAGCGAACATGAAGTGGACCTCACACCTATTGTCGGCTCTTATGCTACCATTGATAACCCTGTGGACATTAGGTTATGAGAATGGCATCAGGTTCTGTAACCCCGACTTCCCTGCGTTAAAACTTCCCTCTACATGCGAATACCGAACGAAGGACGGTTGGTCTAGTGATTGACTGCAACACTAAAATCTGACAAATCTTGTCAAGAATTGAAATCGAAGTTAAACCGGCTGCAAGAGCAGCAACGTTCTAATTTCATCAAGAAGGGATGCGGAACTTGAGCAGATATCGCTCAGCCGTTGGTGTCAGCACGTCAACACTTGAAAACTAGTCGAAAGCCCAAACCGGGAGCCCAGGAGTTAGTACCACGTCAAAGCAAGGATTCTCACAAGCCAGAAGGCGTAATATCTTAGATTCGATGCATGTATTGATGTATGCTTCATTTTCTTTGTGTTTAATGAAAGTTTTGTGGGCAAACGAAACTCTGGCATCGGTATTGAGGGGCTGAACTGGTTGCTCAATGAGACGTGGGTTCTATTGGGTTTGATATCCGTCGAGCGATCTAGCTTGAAGATACAACTTTGATTTTCCGACATCTCCATGATTGCTGACTCTTTCTAGTTAGATAAACATATGGTGTTATTCTCACAAGAGCAATGCAGCATTCAAGTTCCCAGCCAGCCGAACCTTACAAATCCATTCTTCCGGCTTTCAAAAGACCGATGCCGGTGTGTCGAGTCAAGGGTCAAGATAAGGGCGAAATCTGGGGTTTCGTTACAGGGATCGCGTCTTGGCTGCTAGAAGTAGTTTAGCGCTTTTCGCACAGACTGCCATCGTCCCGATCTCTTGTCAAGAATGACCCCGCTAGCAATTCCCTTCGCACATCAACTCCGCAACGTCTCTTGACCGTCGACTCGAAGTGCCGTCCGCAAAGCCACGTCAAGAAGCAAGCGGCCGAGCATGTCTCAAAAGCCATGCAAAATGCATTCTTTGCTTCCAACTCGTGCCGCAACTGCCGCCAAAAACGGGTCAAGTGTGACAGGCGGCTTCCTGGTTGTCTGCGCTGTTCCTCCCTGAAGCTTCGATGCCAGGGATATGAGCGGCTGAAAAAGCTGGTGTGGACCAACAGTATGGCAACCAGGGGCAAAATGATGGGAAAGTCTACGTATGCGACACCAGAAGTACCTACTCAAACGCTTGCGATCGGTAATGCTCGTCTTTCTGGCGAGGGTATGTCCGCGACGGCAGTACAGGCCTACCCAGCTGTATCGTGGTCACTCACAGAGCCCATTCTGCAGGACTTGTCACCGGAGTGCAGGAAGTACATTCGGTATTGTAAGTTGCATGTAAGACGGTCCGTCCTTAGTCTCAGAAGCTAATGGAAGCGGTTGGCAGTTGATCTGGATCTATCCCGAGACTCTGTCGTCTATGATCAGCCGTCTACCAATCCTTTCTTGGCTATGCTGCCTCTCATATCAAGAAGCCAGGCTTTATCTCACGCCATAGTCTCGATATCTGCGTTCCACCACACTCACCGTATGGTCATAAGCCATACACAAACCCTTCCCGGAGGCCTAGCTGCTCTTAAAATGGTCGACCCTTGGCATTGCTTGTCAAAACATCATGGCTGGCATATGTGTCGGTCAATGTTCTGCGATCCACTGCGTACGGCATTATCACACAAGCAGCAAGCTCTAGAACGTCTCAAGAAAGAGGTCCGAGATGACCCAATGATGAACAGTGACGCAGTGGTCGCCGCAATCATTCTCTTCGTTTGTATGGACGTGGTAGAGTTCGGAAGTCATGGGTGGAACCACCATCTGCGAGGCGCTGAAGAAATGGTTCGAAGCAGAAGACAATTTTGCAGTGACAAGGATAACATACCAGCGCCCTGGTTGAAGTACTTCGACACAGCATGCACAACGTATGTATTGACTTCTACAAATGATAACATCTATCACCTGGCTAACCGTCAAGACAGCTTCGGAATACTAGGAGCAACTCTTGCGCCTTCCATTAGCCCCTACGTGCAAAAGCATCCAGTCATGAACCCTTCTTTCCTGCAAACCCTACGCCAATCAGAAAACCAGACATGGGTCGGATGCCCTGCAGAGTTGTTGTATTTGTTATCTGCAATCAACTCGATCCGCTCTCTTCCTCCTACAGCCACTAGCCGGTCGGATGTGACCCTCGAGCTGTGTGAAAACTTGGCCAACTTTTCTCCTCTAGCTTGGGCTGAAGACTTCCCAGATCAGCAACACCATGAGTCGCGGTGCCATCTCGCCCACGCCTACAAAGCAGCAGTTGAAGTATACGCGTCTCGCGTGACCGGTGCGAATCCCGGCCAACACTATCTTTCAAGTCTCTACATCCGGGAGATATTGCAGCCTGCTATGCTTCATCTACTGGCAATATCGCCTGAGGATTTCCATATTAAGAGCTTGGTTTGGCCGGCGTTCATTCTCGGCGCAGAGACACGCAACGAGGAACTTCGAGATATGGCACGCACAGTCTTCCAGCGTATTTGGGTGTCTTCTTGTTGTTACAATGCGAGGAACGCTGTCGAAATATTAGAAACTATCTGGTCACGAAGTATCGACAGCGATGCTGGGGAGTCGTGGCTGGAGCATGTCTGGCGGTTGGAAGAGACTTGGTTATTCGTTTAGCCTATCAATGTGATGCCCGGAAGTCAGTTATAACACCACCGTACAGACAGGTTTTCTGTTGTTCATATTCAAAAGCACTTGGCAGGTATCTGTACAACATGTACATATCCCGAATCAATACAGGCGCGAGACTGGACACCCATGATGCAGAGCGCTTTTCCGTGTTCGGAAAGCTGCGGGTCGAAACATCAGCAAACCGGGATGAAGGGTCCTTGCCAAGCTCGTGCCAGCGCCGAATTGTGGATAATGACTGATTGTGCTGCAGACTGGGGCCGACCCGGAAGCTTTCCGGGTCGGTTTTGAGGCCAGCAACAAAGTCCGAAAATGATATGGGGCTGATAAATACGGTCTCGCCGCTCTCCAACATCCCGCTTGAGCCTACCACTTCTCATCCCCTCACCTTCATGCCCAGTCATCTCCAGCAAAGATGTCTCCAATCCCTCACCCCCTTTGTCCTCTTACGGGTTCAGAGATCCAATATGCGGCAAAACTGATTCAGGGTGCCTGGCCATCGTCCGTCTCTCTGCAGTTCAAAGCTATCACTCTCAGTGAGCCCGCCAAGCATGAGTTGGTCCCTTACTTGGAGGCCAAAGATAAGGGGTTGTCTCCTTCGCCTCCTGATCGTCGAGTATTCTCTGCGTATTACATTCGTAAAACTGTAAGATTCAACGAGAACGTCCCATCTTACAATTCGGCACTGACATGCATTGCCATAGGAACTACTCCACGAAGCCATCGTCAACCTCACCACTGGAAAGGTTGAAAGCAACGTCAAGCTCGGAGCAAACATTCATGGCAACGTCGATTATGATGAGGCTCAGATGGTCGAGAAGATTGCTCTCAAGGACCCCGCGGTTCTGGCCGAGATCAAGAAGCTTGAGCTGCCGGAAGGCACCGTTGTCTGTGCAGACCCATGGATCTATGGCAAGTTGATTTCCGGTAAGGGCATCTAACACGTACTAACGAAGATCAGGAACCGACGGTATCGGTGACGAACAGCGCTTGTACCAGGTTTTCCTCTATATGAGAGACCCCAACAACTCTTCCGAGGCCGACTCGAACCACTACGCATTCCCTCTTCCCATCTCGCCGGTCATCGAATGCACCGAGTACAAAGTGATCCGCATCGATGTTATGCCGACAGGTGCCGACAACACCATTAAGCCGGTCAGCCCATATCAGCCCAAGCCTCCCAACGAGTACATTCCGGAAAGCCAGAACCTACGGAAGGACGTCAAGCCTTTGCATGTCAGCCAACCGGATGGACCTAGCTTCACAGTCACGCCGGTGGGCGAGACTGGAAATGTTCTCGAATGGCAAAAGTGGAGTTTCTTCATCGGTAAGTCTGGGATCTCGCAGGACTCTGTCTAGATATCATAGACTCGCTAACTCTCGACTCAAGGTTTCAACCAGCGCGAGGGCATGGTGCTTTACAACGTCAAGTACGATGGCCGTCCACTGTTCTACAGGCTGAGCCTGTCTGATATGAACGTACCATACGCAGACCCCAGGCATCCGTTCTTCAAGAAGACTGCTTTCGACTTGGGCGATGCCGGAGCTGGCGCTACAGCCAACGACCTCCAGCTTGGATGTGATTGCCTGGGAGCCATCCAGTATCTCAGCGGGGTCATCTCCGATGACAAGGGACAGCCTGAGGTCAAGAAAAACTGCATCTGCATCCATGAGCAGGATGCCGGTATTGGCTGGAAGCACACCAACTACCGCACCGGTCGTGCCGCAGTGGTCAGGTCTCGAGAGCTTGTGCTGCAATCCATCATCACCGTCTCCAACTACGAGTACATCCTGATGTTTCTCTTCAATCAAGCTGGAGAATTGACGTACGAAGTGCGTGCCACGGGCATTCTGTCCACCCAACCCATCGATTACGAGTTGGACAAGGTCGGCGTGCCCTTTGGCACTGTTGTCCACCCCGGTGTTCTCGCCGGTCACCACCAGCATATCTTCTCTCTTCGTGTTGATCCCATGATCGATGGCCACACGAATCAGCTCGTTTACCAAGAGGCGCACCGAATGCCTAGAGATCCCGAATGGAACCCTCATGGGATCGGTTATGGAGTCGTCGAGACGTCCGTGGAGAAGACTGCCGGTCTTGATCTCGACGTCGATCTCAACCGAACTTTCAAGATAACCAACCCCAATTCTATCAACCCAGTCAACGGCAAGCCGGTGGCCTACAAGATCATGGCACCTCCGTTCCAGAAACTGATGGGTGACGAGGAAAGCTACAATCACAAGCGGGCCGAATTTGCCGACCACAACATCTACGTCACAACGCACCGCGATCGGGAGTTGTACGCAGGTGGTTGGTACACGAACCAATCCCGTGGTGGCACGGGTGTGAGGACATGGGCAGAGCGTAATGAGACGCTATCTCCCGAGTCTGACATCGTTGTCTGGGTTCAGTTCGGCATTAACCATGTGCCCAGGATCGAGGACTTCCCCGTAATGCCGGTTGAGATTCTCAAGGTTCACCTGAAGCCAGTCAACTTTTTCGATAAGAACCCTGCGCTTGATGTGCCTCCTAGCGAGCAAAAGTTCAATCAGAGCACGTTGGTGGAGTCAAAGAAGGTCAAAAGTAGTGCCGAGGAGGGATGCGGATGCGATTCCTCTGCCACACCTAAGCTGTGAGCAGCCTCGACGCATATGTTCAGTATACTTTAGGACATTCATTCATAGCTGGATTTGGATTCGAAAAATCAAGAAACGTAATGAAACTTGCATAATTCCCATCAAACGCGACAGACAGGACAAGATGCTCAAGCTGGCATTGGTCCGAGGCTCTACGGGTAAGAAAGACCTGTCAAAGTGACAGGTAGACTTTTTCTTCAGATACAATTGTACTACTTGCTGGACTGAATGCGAGGCCTTGCAAAGGCATACCAGTGTCTTTGAAATATCTGCCAACATGACATAAACAGACTGTGCACAATCATGTACGAATACTACTGTTCTTGCAGTCACGGACTCAGAGATGATAGAAAACTAATCAAATACTTGATTCTAGGGTTTCCCAGGACGATTCAACTCCATGGCGTATTCATCATCAACAGTTACTCCGGTCGAAAAGAACGACAGAAAGCAGGCTCGTCCAACCACCTCTCCATGCTGGCGTAAAGAGACGAAGTGTCTTCTCCACTGACTAACTTGACATCAATGTCGTATCCCAACATGTTCTGAGCCGCACCAAGGTATTTGTATCCCAAAGGATACTTGGCCAATATTTCATCGGTGAAAGTCGGCATTCTCCCAGTTCCGTCGACGGAAACAACCTTGTCTTTCTCGTACACCAGCTTGACGAACACAGCTTTCTATTCGTGTCCGTCGTCAAAAGTGGTTTTCTCGCAGAAGAACATAAACCGGCAATCGCAGTCGATATCATACTCGAAGCCTTCGGGATGCTTGAAGCGCTGGGTGATCGTGGCCTTCATCTTGCCGATGGCACGATTCGTTTTGGGGTTGAGCTCGACAAGAGTACCGCACTCGCGGTGCATGATGAAAGCACCAGACTCTTTTCCGATGATTGACAAGCGGATGAAGTCTTCGATGGACTGCATGCCACTCCAAGCTAGGTATTAGGGAGCTCTTGTTAGCAGAATCTGGGTTTGAGAATGGGTGTGAGGGCAGGGATTGGAAGACGGACTTGTCCAAACGTAGGCGTCGTCAGAGAATATGGAACGGTAGTTTTCCCATTCGTTCGCATCGCGATAAACCGGCCACCCTTTGCAGAGCTCTGACACGGCAAGACGATCGAGGAGTTCGGCAGTCGTACCTCCTGTGTGAGAATATTGGCGAGTGTGAGGATCAGTCATTATGGTGCTTATGTAGATAGAATGGGTAAGAAGCTGTGGCTTGGTTGTTAGGGTGAGCTGACGAAATGATAGATGCTGGAGAAGACGTTGTCGTTGGGGGCAATTTGAATGACGGGTCTAGGTTGGAAGGGTTCTGATTTAAAAAACATCTTGCAGATCTTTATAACTTTTGATCAGTCAAGAGCGCTGCATCTCATCGTGCCCTCCTTCAAGAGGTTCCAATGAGTGACCCATGCCATCTCTAACAGGCCGGTGTTTCGGCATTCCTGGAGCACTTGCCTTCTATGGCATCCATTGATCGCGACTGCGTTACCAGACGGGCATGAACTTCATTTGTGCTGGAAGCTGCGGGAAGCAACATTGCGGGAGACCTTTTACTGCAACTTCGAACACTTGGAAGCTTCGACTTGGATACCTGGCATGGACTTCCACATGCATTCGCTTGTGGCGAGTATCCTCTGACAAACATGCACTCGCCTTCCCCGTTGTCAACTTCCTGGGCAAGATTTCATTCCACCATTTCTCTAACTATTGCGCAGATGCAGAAAATGGCCTCAACGCTTGCTCCAGAGAAGTTGATAGCATTAACATCTTCCATCTGCAAATCTATAATCTATGACGTATTCCAAACAATGTTCCTGGTATTTTAATACCATGATCTCCACAGAAGTCCTTGAAGAACACCCATATTTCTATTCTTATGACCAGTCTCCGTCATCTGTGATCTTTTCTCCGCGCTCGGAGAACGCCAGGAGCTCGCTCACCGTCCAAGGCTGGAATATATGGCCAGGAGGGGTGTTCGTGTTCTTGAACGGCTCTCCGGTAAGAACATGGCTAGCGCATTCCGCATAGTTGTCATAAGCGTACTCTTCGGGATTATGCTGAGAAACCCATTTGCCTACTTGCTGAAGGATCGAAGAGGGATCCTTTGCCGCCGCATCCCAGTCAGTATTATGGAAGTTCTCTCTGTTCTTGAACCCCATTTTCTGAGCACATGTAACCCGCTCAAACCTGTGTATTAAGGATCAGCCACCAAAACTATGACGGTATACATGAATGCAAAAGTTGAAGACTGTCAAGGACGAACCTAAGTTTGTTTTGAATTCTCAGAGCTAGAGATGCATCTTTCTTACCACTGCGATGAAGCAGAGCTGCAAGGGATATCGCATCTTCCAGCGCCATTGTTGCACCGCTCGCTGAAGTCGGCAGAAATGTGTGAGCTGCATCGCCAATTTGAATAACCCTCGCTTTGGGGGATATCCATTTCTCTCTGGGATTCCGCCACATAAGCTTGAAGTCGACTACTCCGTGTTTCGGGGCCACTTTGACGAGCTCTTGCAACCACGGTGCCCAGCCTTCGACATATGGGAGAGCATCTTTAGGGTCTGCCGGCTTCGCCCAGTCTTCCGCTGCATTTCCATCGTCCTGGACTAGTCAGTTTCAATTCACGAATGTTCAAGATATGCGCAAGAACTGAAAGAGATCGGGTATTACCTTATGCGTGAGCATCCATATCATATCCTTGGGTGTCTTTCCCATCACGAGGTGTGCACCAGGACCGAAGAATAGGCGGCTGGCACACTCAACACCACCAATCGCCTCAGCAATGAGTGGGTTTGCCATCGCCAACTCGACTGGGAATGTGCTTCGGAACACGGCGAAGCCTGAGCTGATGGGTTCTTCCTTCACGCCAGTGACTAAACGCCATGACCGAGACCCAATGCCATCAGCAGCGACGGCAATGTCGGCGGTCAACCTTTCACCGCTTTCAAGTTCAACGCCGGCTTGATCATCAGTTTCGAAATAATCGACCGCCTTGGCAGAGTAGCGGATCGGTATGCCAATACGCAGCGCGTACTGATGCAGGAGCGAGTGGAACTCTGATCGACTCATCCCCAAGCCTTCCCCCAGCTTACCGATGATTTGGCCATCGAACTTGTACGCATCGTATGATCTGGGGAACGGCGTCTGGTAACAAGCCTCAAGGAAGCCAGGCCAGTGCTTCATGGAGTGCAACACGGAGTCCCCGATCCCAATGATATCTCCTATGCAATGTGCTCAGTTTGTATCCTGAGAGCCTTGGTATGTTCAGTCCAGGGAGAACGTTGCGCTTACCGTAGTCATCGAAGTTCGGGCGTCGATCAATAATGCGAATATCATAACCCTTCCGATATCCTTCAATAGCAAAGCCGAGACCAGCAATTCCGCCTCCAACCACCAAGATTGATAGGCCGGACAATGACCGGCGCTTGAGAGACTCAGTGTCTGCGAACTGGTTTGCGAGGGAGCCCATGTTGAAACTTCGGCATGAAAAGGAGATGGCGAGAAGTTGGAATGAATTAGTAAAATCCCCATCAAAGTGTTTAATAACGTGTAGGAACTGCAAACTTATACTTGTGAATGAGTAGAACATCTACGGCATCTATGGCTTTCCGGGCAATTCGGGCAAGTTGAGATGCCGATTTGACTGTGGGCCAGGGGCCAGCTGGGATTTTGACGATCCTCGGAATCGGGAGGCTTCAAGGTGCCGGTTCCCAGCAGATCAGCGAGCGAATAGACAAGTCTATTTTAACATCCATCGATTGTCGATTTTGAGCTCGATTCAGTACTTTATGTTAAGAAACACGCAAGAGACAGACGCAGAATAACCTTAGCTCATTCTCATCTAGTTCTCCCCAAAGAAGGAGTATGTTGAAATGGTCTATTGGCACAAACAGCGACAGCAACGTGATGACTGACTGCACGTAGATAAATCTTCACCGCTATATATGTTGACCTTGGGTGTCCGTCATGTCCGCTCCCCTGATTCATGCAGGAACCTGTCACAACGTCTCCATTGAAAGTAGCATCTGGTGTTTGGAAGTTCCTTACTAAGCGGGAGTTCCTCAACGACCCGCGTCAACTTGTTCATCCATGCAACTTTCGTTCACGTCGGAATCCTCTGCGAAAGCAGCATTGTGCCTACGACCATTGCATGGCCTAGTTCTCGAGGCAAGACTCTAGCTGGAAGCAAGTTCCTCGCGCACACAAGCCAGCTCGAGCTTTCCCTACGCTTTCCTCGTTTTTGACAGAGTCTTCTTTCTCTGCTTGATCATATACGTATACATCGTGTAGGAACCTCCATAGCAGTTAGTTTCAACGTGCAATCAGGCCGCTCATTACACTTACCTGGGATGTACAAGCATAAACAGAAATAGAATATAGGTGGAATAGCACCACTGATGCGGCTTCCTGGTTCGATGGCCTGATACAGAAGCCACCATTCAGACGCAATGCCGATGGGGTACAAGGGGTAAAACAAAGTATACCTAGTTCGAGTCAATATCAAGTTCCCATTCCATTTACTTCGCTACTCCCTATTGGCAGATCAACTCACCGCAACCAGACAAGACTGCTAGAGGCTTTCCCATGGAGATTCAATGCCAAGTACGTGTACCGGATGGTATCAGCAGTAGACCACGCCAACACAAGTGCCAGGTAGGCATGAGAGGTAGCTGTACTCTCTGGAAAGCTGAACCACACCATCCAGACAATGATAGTGCGTGCAACTACCTGAAGTGCCGTAGTTCCAACAGGTGACTTGACTAGACCTGGATATCAAACTTTTGTTAGAGCTAAATGTCTTATCAACCGTATACCTGTACCCGTAAGGCACTCACCAACAGCAGCATGCACAACTTCGATTAGCGTGAGGGTCTGAACCCATCGCGCTCGAGGTTCCGTCGCTTGAAAAATCCCAATCTGGCCATTGGGGATATTTTTCACGGCGCCGATGAAGATTGACGCCCATAGGCCTGCGAAAAGAGCGTTGTAGAGCGTCAGGTACATGACTCGCAGTCCCTGCGAGGGGCCACCGTTGCCGCCCGCCTTGACGTCGGCCATCTCATCCAACAACTTTGAGGTCGGTAGTCGGTAGGTATCTCTCCGAGTTGATGCGCAGAGGTATTTAGCTCGATCGGAAACTCTTCCAAGAAACCCATTTCTCCTGCCAAGAGCCCCGTCCGCTGACTAACGTGAACTCCACCAGTTGAATGAAGGTGCCGAGGCACAACGGACGGCCAGCTAACCCAGTCTGGATGCAAAGCCGATCGCTCGTCGCTTCACCGAGTCCACTTCACGGAGAAGCTACACCGAGACGGATCACAGGGCTGCTACACTGCATCTTGTGGATTGAAACGAGGGTTGAGGGAGTCCTCACGAGACTGTTTGGCTTAATTCAAATGCGAGAAAAATTCTCTTCTCTTTCACCTAAGCACGGCAGCTCGTTTAGATTCTCCAATCCTGTTATGTCACAGTCAGTGTAGGATGCGAGAAGAAATTAATGGCAGTAAGAGACTATAAACGTCATGATCTTCTAAGTTCGTAGCATATACAAAAGGCAAATCCGTTTTCCTCAAAAGGGGAATACAAGTTCACATATGTACTGTCAAGTGAAAGTATCACCGATATCATGCTGGCCGCAACTCTCACTCAGCGCGAGCGAGAGAACAGGCAACACGAGAAATCATGGTAAACAAAGCCGCGTAAAATACGAAAAAGGGCACGGAAATTCCGAAGGAAAAGCCGGCGAAACCCATGTGAGCAGGCGACCAATGTAACGTCACCCAGCAGCAGCATGCGGGTTCCCCGCAGTCTGGGGAAAGGAGATCGCTCTCATGATCCGAATCGCGGGGTCTCTAGCCACTCTGAGAGGTTCTTCGCTCAATTACTTCCTATTGAGGGAGTTACAGGCACATTCAGACTGCGGCACAGGAACTGAGGTGGTGGAACCATTTTCCGCATATGACCTTACTGGCATTCATCAGCGTCACTTTGTTTCTTTCGGCAAACATCCCAGACGGAAGTAGACAACATAACCGGCGGGACCAAGAGGTATAAGTAGGAAGATTGCCTTGTTTGACCATGTCTGATTGTGCCGAATGCTCATGATGCACCTAGCAGAGGGAAATCTGGCTCACAAGCGGCAGATAGTCCGGCATGTGTTTTCAGGCCCTCTGTGGATACTGCACTTACCCAAGTCCTCGGTCCCTCTACGGATGTTTCTATGGGGAGATTACATGACGCATGCACGAAATAACCAGTATCAACGATGGTAGCATGGGGGTAAACATTTCCACTTTCGTCGCCAGGACAGTGAATCTCTCCTGTTTACCGGACATCTTGCTTCTGCAAGAAATATAAGTATGGAATGAAAACACTCTCCCCATCGGCTCTTTCTTCTCCCCACCACCATCGGACAACATTGCGAAGTTGCAAAAATGGCCAGACTTCGCTACCTGCTGTACGCCCTGGCTGGGTTCTTGACTCCCGGAGTTTTTCAGCATGTCACTGCTGAATCAATCCAATGCAGCGCAGACATGACATCAACTGCCAACGCCCTTAACGGATCTTCGTCCTTCACTAAGCCCCGCGTTTTCATCCTGTCAGACATCTTGAACGAACCAGATGACTCAATGTCACTGGTTCGTCTGCTCGTATACTCGAATGTACTCGACATACGCGGTCTTTGCGCCACCACCTCGAACTTTTTGAGAAATGCCACTCATCCGGAGGAGATGGAGAGGATTGTTCAGGCATATGGAACCGTCGTCGGCAATCTCAACCGACACGTCTCTGAAGAATTCCAGTTCAGCTCCTCCGACAAATTGCTGTCTCTTGTGACTTCTGGGCCAAAGGTGAGCAACGTCACCATCTGGCAACGTCATCTACCTTGTAGGAAGGAAAATTTACTAACTTCATGGCTTCTAGGTTTACGGAATTGAAGCTTTGAATACTTCTCTCAGCGAAGGGGCTCAGCGACTGATAGACAGCCTTGAAGAGTCCGAGGAGCCTTTGCATGTGAGCATCTGGGGAGGAGCAAACACCCTGGCTCAAGCCCTCCAACACATTCATTCAGAAAGCACGTCCAGCCACGCAGCTTCTCTGCGGTCCCGGTTACGGGTATACGCCATTTCTGATCAAGACACAACCGGCACATGGATACAAACTCAGTGGCCGGACATCTTTTACGTCTCCAGTATGCACGGTTTTACTGAGTTCGGGTCCGCGACTTGGCTAGGAATGCATTTCGACGACAACGGAGTCGCCAACGTCACCAAGACCAGAGACACATGGGTTACCCCAAACATCCGCGTAGGTGCCCTCGGCGCCGTCTACCCGAAGATTGAGTTCGGTCTTGAGGGAGATACTCCAAGCTTTCTATGGTTGATCCCCAATGGTCTGTCTGATACAGAGTGGCCCGGCTTAGGAAGCTGGGGAGGTCGATACACTCGCGTCGTCAACCTAGACGGCTTTAACTGGTACGCGAATGCGGCCGATGCTGTAGCACTTCCCGACGGAGGGCAGTATTCGAGTGTCCAGGCAACTGTCTGGCGCTGGAGAGATGCCTATCAAGATGATTTCGCTGCTAGGATGCAGTGGACGTTGGATCGGAACGTCAGCGAAGTCTCCCACCCACCTTTGCTGAACGTGAACGGGTCTTCGGGCCCTGCTTCCCTGCAATTCCAACTTGGGGTCAACCAGTCAATCATACTGGACGCGGGAAAGACTTGCGACGCCGATCATCCCGAAGATCTAAGTCAGCTTGACTTCGAGTGGTTCGCATACCCTGCTCCAGCGGGATACAATGTTGCACAGCCTCTTTCTATCCGAGCTCTTGCGCCTCCCCCTGGAACGAATGGGACTCTTGCTCTCCAAGAGGCCGGATTTACGAACGTCACACTCGGTTCTAGAGTCGAAGTCTCACTCACAGACCAAGTCAGTGCTTTGGTGGATGGTCAGGATTTGTCTCTCATTTTGCAAGTTCGCACGACAAGAGGGCCTTACCCCATTCGCCGTTACAAGAGAATCGTCATCAAAGTAGCACCGTAAAGACCTCACTATATGTTAAGCATATGAATCAACCAACGTTTCAGAATGCATTCAGGAGTGCCTGTTCCGATCGTGTAAGGCGGCTTCAGTTAACATACTGCATCGCAACTTGCTTTCTAGTCACCTCTGCCGTATCAAACCAACATGAAAGCCCCATGTAAGTCTTAGTCGGTTGAAGACATCCAACCTGCTTCCGCGTCACTACGTGGTGTCGTATGTATCGGGAACGACTGATGGGCTAATCGATGACACCTTTAGTTCATTCCGCAATATCACCGTTTCTTCTCAGGTTCTACTCTTCCCTGGGCGATAATGTTGATGAGGAAATATTTTCTTGGTCTCAACCAGGCAGTAAGTTTTGATCATCTTTATGTGTGGACTATCACGATACATGCATGTAGGAGCTCCAACAGCATTCCCAATTCTAGTTTCAATCCTAATGGATAAAGTGACACAAGTACCGGCAGAAATGTTATCAGCAGTGGGCTCGACCCGGCTAAAGTTGTATTCATAATTAGAATCGCCCGAGGCGACTTTAACAAATAACGAGCGACGTAGGCAGAACGGATCGTTCTTTGGATTCACACACTTTTGCTCGAAGATCACTGGCCCACGCGGGTGAATTTCAATTGATGCACAACCGCTGGATGCCAGACCAGCTACACAGGCGCCTCCCTCCCCATCATCTCAGCGTGTCCTTGAGCCAGCGAGCCCAGTTTCTCATGTGCCAAGTCACCACAGCGCAGCGCTACTCAAATGATACATGAACAAAAAAGAAGACAATTGTTCTTATCTTGATTTGCCATTGTTCTAATCGCGCGTGGGTCTAGGCGTTCCCAACGGCCAAGCCAACAGGGGTTGTTTATGCATGTTGGTGCAGGTTTGCAGTCGACGAGCTCTGATAGGCCCCGGACGCAGGAACCGAAGATCCGCGAAGTATATATTGACTTGCCCTGCGTCTCAATTTCTGTCATTCACTGGGCTCGTTCTCTCTTTCTTTAATCCACCGCTGTGGAGCCCGATGGTGACATACGACCGTCGTCATGTCCCAACCACGGGAGGATTTTGAGGTTCAGGTCGCTGTCGACGATGAGGTATGCCAAAAACGACTAACGGTTTGCACGACTTTGTCTAATTCAGTTGATGTTTTGCTGGTAACAGGATGAAGGCCTTGGCAGCGTAAGTTTTCTCCCCGAAAATCATCCATCGCAGATACTCACCCATCGTCATGCAGAGCATCGCTTCTGCCAGCGGTAGTCTGCGCGCCTCAGTGATGGATTATCGTCGTGAAAACGGTCGGACATATCATAGGTACAAAGAGGGCAGTAAGTTCAATTCATGTGAGAAGACTCTCACTCGCGTCATTGGTTTCTGAATAGGTGCAACAGAATATCGATTCCCCAACGATCAAGCGGAACTCCAAAGACTTGGTAATTTTTGATGCTTCATCAACAGTTTGAAAATCAATTCTGACGATATTTCCAGACTTGGTTCATCAACTGTGTCTTCTCATGCTGGACGATAGGCTCGGAACTGCCCCGCCGTGTCATAAAAACGCCAAGGTTGGCCGCGTTCTTGATGTCGGCACAGGGACGGGCATCTGGGCTATTGATTTTGGGGACGAGCATCCAGAGGCCAACGTTAGTGGGGCTCCCTGCCAGATCTCTACGTCAGCAGCGTGTGACTCGCACGTCTAACACAACGAGACTTTCAGGTGTTAGGAATCGATCTCTCTGCATCTCAACCAATTATGTGAGGAGAGATAACAGCGCCAGAGAGTCGCTCATTTGCTCATGGTGGCCTTTCAGGATACCCGGTAATGTCAGATTTGAGATCAGCGACGTCGAAGATGATTGGACGTACTCGCAGCCTTTTGAGTACATACACAGTCGATTCATGACATCGAGCTTGAGCAACTGGCCTCTCTTTTTACGTCGATGCTACGAGTAAGCCATTCTTATTTTTGCCCTCTTGCAAACCTTCGGACGCCTTGGTGCAATGATGGCGGCTGTGGCTAACCCTGTGTTAACCAAAGTAACCTTGAGCCTGGTGGTTACCTCGAACTCCAAGAGACCGACATTTTTGCGCGTTCTGACGACGGCACTTTGAAGCCTGAACACGCTCTGAGTAGATGGTCTAATCTTCTGATGCAAGCATCGCTCAGTCTGGGGGCACCGTGGGTTAATGCTCCGGATTTAAAGAATCTAATGATTAAGACTGGGTTTGAAAACGTGGAACTGAGCATGTATAAGTGGCCAACAAACATGTGGCCAAGAGATATCAAGTTTAAGGAGCTTGGGGCGTGGAACCACGAGAACTTTATGACGGGCCTTGAAGCGATAACCATGGCTCCCCTTACGCGGGGCTTGAATTGGACCCCAGAGGAGGTGAGAGACTTCCTGGTCGATGTTCGATCAGAAGGAGAGAATCCAAGCATTCATGCATACTGGCCTCAGTAAGTCGTCCGACCACATCGTGATGAGTTAGTTCTGCGTCTCATATCATTAGGTTTTGCATCGTTGGACGCAAGCCCTGGAAAAGTCACAATCGGGCATGAGTTTCGGCCTGAACGGAAGTGGCCCGTTTCATTTCATGACTTGAATTCAGAAAATATTTCTGTCAGGCTTTCGGGGAACCTGGTAGAATTCGACATCAAGTCGCAGGAGCGAGCGTAATAGAGGCGCAGGTTGAAGAGTGTTGAAGCATACAAAGTCTATCAAAAGTTTTACGTTCATCAAAGATAATACGAGCCTTTTGGCCTTCGCCACCACAGCATTCTTAGCTACTTCTCCACATTTTATCGAGCCGCCTTCCAGCCAACGAGAAACAAGATGCAGCAGACCAAACTCACAACAACAGGAACAGCCCATGGTAACCTATACCGAGGCTTCATGCCATGACAGTTACCACAACAATCCAGAGGGACCCCCTTCTCCTTTGGGCCTTGGTCTTGTCCACCCTCATCGTCCTCCTCGGCACCCTTCCCCATTCTCGACCTCAACCCAACAGTAAGCCAACGAGGCGACCTCGGTGACCACCCAGAGGCTCCCGACATCGTCGCATCAATAGACTGCCAGGCACCGTCGATATCTTCCCCGTCGAGCGGCGTGCTGACAGGGGTGCGTGGTGATACCCGCCGATGGAAAGCTTCAGACTGCGCCAAGCCGAGGGGGTGCACGTCTCTCGCGGACTCGGGGCTCACGGGAAATACATCGAAACCCTCAGATCGTCCGCTGGGCGGCGTCGGCTCGGCCGGAGTCCACGGCACCGGAGTCCCAACCGGGACCCGGACGGGACCGGTCTGGTGTTGGCATGACCTGTGTCGGGGAGTTTTGATGGGCGTCGGAGGGCCGGCACGGTTGCGTTTGCGGGCGAGATGGTCGTTTGGCTTGTGGATGGCCATTGCGAATCTCTTGGCGAAAGCGCCGGGGGTGGTAGCTGGAGGTGGAAAGGCGAGAACCAGGACGGACTATGAGTGAAGAGTGTACGTGTTCTTGGAAATGCGCTGAGGGCTGACTTTATACTCATCCTGTGAGATATCAAGGTTGTGTTTGCCGCTCGTACGACTGCTCCCAGTCTCCGCTACAAAGCAAGGGCAGCTTTGATGCCGTGATCGCCTGAGGTTTCCTCTTTCGGTGCCCTGCGAGTACATTGCATCAAGGGGACAATACTCGCTTTGTGCCGTCTTCGATGAGCTAGGGACCGCTCGAGCCAGCGGGTGAAAGGCATGGTATAAGGTCTGGTGAAACCAACTAATACATGACATAAAATTGGCGGCAGCTCATATTGTGTCTCGATCGCTGTGGAGAAGTTTTGACGTTAAAAAGCATCACAGGACAAGTCCACGAGCCACGATGTAAACTCGAGAAAGATCAGTGAATTTGTCAACTACAAAGTACTAGCATCCAAACGCCGAACTGCCACAACCAGATGCGGCCTCCCGTATCTCGCACACAATCGAAACGTCTGGCTGGTGGCTCTGTGTTTGGCCTCAGAGACAGGTTGAGGCAAAAGCTAAAAGTCGAACAACTGCTGCTCAGGGTTGAGTTTACCACTCGGAATGCGAAGGTGTTCCGCTCCGAAGACAGGGTCCAGGTTGATCGGGGCCGGCCATTCCCCAAGCGGGTAGTTGTCACCGCACGCAATGCATCTTATAGCTCTGCCGCTGTCTACAGACCTCTTCTTTCGCTGAGCCTTCATCCAGCAATTCATCCCGACGTAGTGACGCGAGGGGCACCTGAATCTGACGGCAGCGTGCGGTTCCCCAGGGTAACTCATCGCTTCGATGCAAATCAAGCAGTCGGGCTCGTCCAAGGCGTCGAATTCTGCCCTGGTCAGCGGGACGACTGCGCGCTCAATGGCTCGCATCCGGGAATCCTCGTCGCTTAGTAGGAGGTCGCGATTCCGTCGCAGGTGATACGCGGTGTTTATGTTCTCATCCTCCGCCGTCCAAGCTGCTCCTACCGACGGCGTGGTCAGGTTGTGGTGGTTGAAATGAGGCATGCGAAGAGTAATGTGGTGCAGCGCCCTCTTAGTACCTTCGTCAAACGTCTGGTCTCGTGAAAGCAGATTTGGGTCGGGCGACATAATGATGGTGTGAACGCGGGCAATGGAAGCGGCGCGGTCGGGAGAGAGTCCTGAATCCACTGTCAGGAGAGAAAAGATTTTATGCACAATTTGCCCGCGGAAGTCCAACTCGTCGGCAATCTGGCAGTCGGGTAACGGAGTTTGTGGCGACATAACATCGTTGAAATCATTGTACCACACCTCTGGTCGACCCCAACTGAGCCAACAGTTGGCTTTGAAACTTTGCCGCATATGCATCTCCCGCTGTTTCCAGTCCCATGGCTCTACAAAGAAGTCAAGGACTCCAATATCTCCGATGGTTGTTGGCGCCTTCAAGTGATTCAGAGCGCTCAGTTCGGGCTGTTTCTTCAGACGATCCCCTATAAATCGAAAGCGTGGATTCTCCTTTCCAGGAAACGGAAATTCCGCTTTGTTGGAGGTAGTTTCCTGCCATTCCCAGGGTAAGAGGTAACATCGGGCGATGACCTGACGTAGCGCTGCGCTGATGTTGTGAAGCTCGGGGTGCGTATTTGTGTCGGAGCAGTCGCAAAGGTTCCCGTTGTCGAAGTGGTCCTTGTTGAATCGGCAGGCCAGCTCCTGCTTCACTACTGGATAGATATCACGCTTGGCGTCATCCGGCGTTTCTGGCCATCTCGGGTAAGTTGATACTGCTATAAGCGAACACATTTCTCGAATGTAGGATTGTTCGGCGCGATGTACTGCTTCTTTGTTTTCAGCGGGCGAGTACACAACGGCCGATGGCGCGACTGTGGGATGATGCCACTTCCCGCTGCAGTTGTGGCAGGAAATGTTGTAGCGTTGCGTCATCTTGGGAAGCGCGCCATCTGCGATGCAGTCCACGTAGAAGGGGTTCGCGCAGCGGACGAGGTATTGGTGAGTATGGGTCACGGTCGCACCGTTCTCGACGCAACTGAAATGCCTGGTGAGAAAGAAGCACATGGCCGAGTTGAATTGACAATTTGAGCCGATGGCTTGAGATGAAAGAAATAAGACTCGAGGAAGCCGAATAACAGATTTTCGACGAAGTCTCAGGAGCGATGTGGTCAACGTGAAGTACCATAGTGAAACACTCGAATCATACCGTCCACGTCGCCCGATAAGTACTCGGAAGAAAGAGACACATTTTGGTGTTTTGATCAAGAAGCTGAGCGAAACAAATAGAGCAAGCTTTCATGGAAACATGGTTGAATGACTTGAAGGTAGGCTCACAGACGAAAGCAATGCATTCATGGTTCGCCGGTCGGTGGTCGCAATAAGACATCTTCAATGAAGCTGGGTACCGATTTAGACGGATGAATGAATGAAGAAGAAAGCAAGAAAGAGTATTCGATATTGACACGGGCCCATTCATTCAGTCGCCATGAAAGCCATGCCAGTACGACTCGGACAGTCTCGGCAAACTGACAAAGGCCGCAGCTGCAAGTCATTGTACGGATACCGGGGAAACACATGGCACTTGCCCTTGGTATCCGGTATCCCTCGAAGCCGCGACCGTTTTGGCGAGACGAAGCGAATGGAAGCGTCTTCTGCCGTTATTGGAGGGTTGGTGCCCAAAAGCGTTGGAAGCGAGGGTCTGCAGTTCGCAGCTGCAGGCTGGATGTCATGGTGTACGTCGACTGGTTGGGAAAGCAGCTGCAGACTCGCCCTGTCTGTTCGGCAAAGCAATCTCCATTGAGGATGAGGAAGGGGAAGGGAAAGACCATTGGGCTCCCACGGAGGGAGGCGAGTGAAAGCCTCTCGAGTCGACAATTGCAGGGACGCAAATGCAACCATCCAGCGGAAGGAAGCCGGTGCTTCCTTGTCGTGGTGGTGAGATGATGAGGGAGGATGTAGGAAGGAGAAAACGCAGCGACGGCAGAGTTCAGGGCCACACTTCAACTGCTGCTTAGTCATGCTCCTCAATGGGTGCGGTGTCTCAGGTGCAGCTGCTAACTTCATTCCCTCGACACTTTTCCCAAGATATCAACTACCCATTTTCATCACATTCATCATGTTGTTTTCACCTCAAACGCATCCGCCATCGCTCCCAAGACCGTGGACAGCGACGCTCCACCGGCCCATCAAAGAAGCTTCGACTAGATCCGGGCACCTTGACGTGTCAGATCCCGCGATGGATGCCCATCGCACCCTGTACTATCGCTTTGATGCCCAACCAAGTCGCAACGACTCGAGTCTTTGCTGCCAGCAACATCGTCATTTCATCACTTATCAAAACTACCATCGCTAAGAAATGCACTTGGGCAACTAACAGGCAGTCGATAGGGAAGTAATACGGCAGTGCTGCCATTACAACTGCTGCAGTCAACCCCAAGGCATCAACCCATTGCAGCTCGATAGCCTCACCTGACATGAATGGCGGACCTCGTCTCCCCACGACACCACCAAATTGATCCCCCCAGCTTGGGTTATGAGCGGCCCGACGAGTGCGGGAACCGCTGCATGAGGTGACCATGGTCACGCCTTCAACCAACCCATTGGTTTAGCTGCTGCATACAGCCCGCATAATCGTTGCCAGCCTGCCTGTGCCCAGCTGCATCTCGCTCTCCTTTCGACCCGGATATGCACCCTTACACTCCCTCCACCTCCGCATTTGCTGCTCAGTATTACTCTTGCATGCGGCCTCCCCCTTTTTCAACCTCTCAGAATCATCGTCAAATGCTCATCAACTTAGACAAGATGCCAATGGACGAGCATGGCGCCCATCCATGTCCACGTGCCGGCCGTCTCGAGCGCAGCTCCGAGGTTAAATATGCCTCACGACCTTGACTGGACATCGTGGAGACGTCTTTGTTTGTTTTCTTCTGCACCCGTCATGTTTCGTAATGTCCCTTTCCTACACTTTCGGCGTCCATACTTCGTGTTTCGTTAATTCTTCCGCTGTACTCTAACCTTTTCATCGTCCATCTTCGCCTTGTCCAATTACACCACCAGCTTCTCTTCTGCCCTGGATGTATATCCCACATTCCCAAGCCCGAACCTCCGGGTCGGACATTGAACGACGCTCTCCCCCGACTGTACGTTGGTCGCAGTTCGAGGCACCTGGTCACTCGGCCCTTCTTACCAAGAGACAGGTTGGAATAGCCGGAGGCAACACTACCAACATCACGGTCGGCGTCACAGTCGGAGTGGCCATACTCATCTTCATCCTCGGAGGGGTTGCCTTCCTCTACTACTACAGGCAATCCCTCAACCGCATCAGCCGTCGACGACGCCGAAGTCGACGCCACATATACCACAAGACCGTCAGCTCGAGGAGCTCCAAGAGCTCAGCTACTGACGGCCCGCCGCCGCCGCCTCCCGGACCTCCTCCCCGGGGTCCACCCTCGGCGCCACCTTCCGCAGCTCCCCCGGCCGACCCTCCTGCCGACCCTCCAGCGTCTCCTCCGCCTGCCGCTGCACCCGCGGATAAAGAATAAAACGGACAAAGCTGGGTGGTTTTCGAATAGCAGCATGCTGTCCCAAAAACCAGAATGTTTGTCAACATGGCCGGCACACACAGTGCAACCCACTAACATACTCTTAGGCCTTGTTGATGTTGTACACTGACGTGATGTAAGTTAGGATGTGATTTGGTTTTGGGGTTTTCATTCAGCGGGAGTTTGCGGGTGTGAAGCAACGGCGATACCAGGCGCCAGATGAAAACAGCCATGTACAGTCGATTGCGATGTTTTCGGTGTCTTTGCAAGCTAATTGATTGCTTCTTGGTCTTTGATCTTCCACGCTCGAAACCGTCCCTCCCTTCGCGATAAACAAAGAGTATAACGTCTAGCAAACGCATACAACACCAACTCCAAACGCTCAAACAAAGATGTCTATTCCCAGCCCATCAGCGTGCCACTCCACGAAACCATTCCCATCGAGGTCAATGACCTGTCATCTCGTTCTCACCCAACGGAATCGGCCCATCATCCGCCGCCTCCCTCCTTAGATTCCGACTCGCCGGCTCAACACCACATAGCGCATCGAAGAATGAGTAACAGCACTCGTTACACGAAGCCTCCCTGTCACCGTCAGGATCGTCTTCTTCTGCAAACCGCGCTAAGGGAAACGCAGGGTGTAAGCCCCAACCCACCTCCAGCCCTGGATCATCCTGCGGCCCAGGCCCGGGCCCGTAGTCGATGAAGTCGTCGCCCGGCATCCCCGTCCCTATACCAAACCCCATGCCCATGCCCATGCCGGCCACAGGCGCCGGAGGTATCGGCATCCCCATCCCGCCATCGGGCATCTCCATCGGCGGCATCGGCATGAACCTCACGGTTGTGGATCCATCCCCAGCCGAGCGGGTAGACTTGCGTTTGTTCTTCGAACTCTTCGGCTTGGGTTTCTTCTTCGTCTTTGTCTTCTTCTGCTTCTGATGATTATGGTGGTGGTGGGCATGTCGGTGGTGATGATGAGTCCACCTATGGCCGTGAGGGGCTGGCGCATGATGAACGTAGTGAGCATGATGAGCTGGAGGAGCTTCCATGGGATGTGCGTGGATGCTGTGTCTATGGCTATGCCTGTGCTGCTTTGGATGTACGTGGTGATGGTGTGTTTCCGGCTGGTGTACATGTCCCTTCTCGGTCTTCTTTTCAGGCTTCTCGGACGAGAAATGACAGTTGAAGCAGAAATAGATGATGCCGACGGCGAGAACAGCCGCCATGAGACAACCAACAAGCATCCCAGCGATTCGGCCTTGCTCCGCGTCGCGGCGGGAAATGCGGTGGAGCGTCGTTGCGGCTGCGTCAATGTCCGCTGGTGGGATTGGTGCCATCTTAGCAGCAGACAATTCAGATCGTCGACGATCCCAGAATGGCTTGTTGAACACTAATGACAGTCACCTCATGTCCAATCACACGAGAAGCTCAACCTCACGAACACAGACTCACAGAGGCACAACATGAGTCTTTAATCAGAAAAGCCTCTTAACTCCCACGTCCGTTTGTCACCAGAACCTCCCATCAAACACTTCTAACAAGCTCATCAAGAAGCCGCAACAATCAAACCTCTTCACGACACAGCTGAAGTCCGTTTCAAAACAACCAACAAACGCATCAGACGGAACCCCGAACCAAACCACCGGGACCTGTGGCGCAACGTCACACGCCGCAGGCCCGGTATCCAGTCAATTGCGCTCATATGATACAAAGTCATCCATTTGCTGACTTTGCCGCGTCTCCTGCCCGTGTGGTTCAGCAAACATGACGGGAAGTGCATGTGTGCTCTATATAAGCTATCCTATCGTACAAACATCGCGGGTACCTGCCAACTGCCGCGTTCCGAAACCTGGGGCCTTTCCGTCCGCTGCCCCCAAACCACGCTTGAAGAAAATCACATCGTGCCGCCCTGGGTATCCTGTCGTCGCTTGTATGAAAACATAGGGAAAAGAAAGAAAGAGAAAACAAACGTCACTCTCCAAACTCAATCCCGTCTCCGACCCCTACGCGCCTCCCTCCTCTCCTCTCTCTCCTGAATCTGAACCATGACAGACCCGATGGCACTCTGCACCTTGCCAGACCTGTCCACAAACGCGTCGTAAAACTCGCAGTCGGGGTGTCCGGGCTGCCTCTCGTTGAGGGAGATGAGTGCGTTCGAGAGAGCCTCCAGCTCGGTCTTCAGGGGCGCGTAGTCGGTCCCGCCGTGCCTGCGTCGGCGGCGGCGCTGCTCGTCTTCCCGGTGAGACCTCGGAGCCTCCGGCGAGCCGCCCCTTCTGTAATCCTCGCCGTGCCCATCACGTCCCCTTCTTCCACGTTCTCCGCCACGGTCATATCCCCTCCGATCACGAGAGCGCTCACGGGAACGCTCGCGCGAGTGGTCATGCCGATCCAGGCTGCCTCCCCTCCCCCTCTCTCTTCCACGCCCTCCTCCACCACTCGCCCTCATCTCCTCCTCTCCGCCGCCGCCAAACTTCTCGATGGCCTTGCCTAGGATCGTCTTGCCCAGATGCTCCAGCATGTCGTTGTCCATGTTAGGGACGCCGCCTCTGTGTCTCTGGTCGTCGTCCCGGTGGTCTCTGGTGCGCAACCGATCGTCGTGCCGACCATCTCTGTCTCTGTCTCGGTCCCGGTTTCTGTCGTTACCGTGGCCGGGCATGTACTTGCGGACGGCATACTCCACGAGGCCTCTAGCGAGCGTTTCGAGGATCAGCTCGACCTGTTTGTTTCCGCCCTGCTCCTCTCGCCGTGTTCGGTTGCGGCCGCCGCGGTTTGGCGAGGAGTTGCGGCGTGTTAGTGTGCGCAGTAAGAGATCCATGGTAGACGGCGCATCGAGGAGGTGTGAAATTCCGTGTTATTGGGTGTTGGTTGCTTGCGACTTTACTTGCGATTTGGTTTCTTTGCGTGTATGCTTCTCCTCAAACCCAAAAATCGAATAGAAAAAGAATTTGAGGCCTTCGAGAAAGAAAACAAATTGACAACGATTTTCGCAGCGGCTTTCGCGACTCGAGCGACGGGCACTATTATTTAGTTCGTCTGGCACTGCCGCCTAGAGCAGTCGTCGGATTTTAGGTCATGCGGTGATGGCGGCCTCTGTCTTTTTTTCGCGGTGGTGTCTCTCATGTGATTCACTGCCCGTGAGTCGCGCGCGGGTGAGACAAGTCGGGTCAGGTAGTCAGTCGGACTCTTTTTTCTTCTCTTCCGAAGCCCTCTGCGCAAGTAGAAAAACCGTGTTGTTTTCGTGATTCAAAATGACCCGTGTCTGCTGCTTGCTGCGGCGTGTCGCTTTCTTCGCTGCGTGATGGTGTGTTTTGGTGAGCTGAGGAGGGTGCGGCGAAATGCGGTTTGAGGCGACTTGGAGGAAGGCAAATTTCTGGAGGTTCCTGCCTTTTCTTGGCTGTCGCACGCCAAAAGTTTTGATGAATTTTTAGGATGAACTTGAGTTCCTCGTGGCTCGGGTTGAAAAGCGAAGGTAATTTGGTGAGTGTTGCTTATGACTGTTGGGTGAAGAAGAGATGCGGCGGATAGGATTTTGCGAGAAGTCACTCTTGCCTGAAATATATTGATACCTGGTTGGTTGATCGTTTCTGTTTTGACGTGATTAAGCCGCTTTCTTTGTGGCCTCGAATTAGATTTCCTTTACGACAAGACTTCACCATCAAAGCAGCTCATCTCAAAGACAAAAGGTGGGCTGCACAATGGGTACAATAAAGCTCGACCGAGTCTTTGACAGTCGATTTCTTCAAGTTCTTTTTGACGCCGTACCTAGCCACCTTCATTAATACTGATGGCATACGTGCTACATTTACAATCATAGACGATTTGTCGTCCTAGGTGCGCCATACACCCATATGCTCTACATACAATACATACCAGCCACGGGCATTAGCCATACCTGCCCATTTAGCTGAGGAGCTCCTTGATGTCCTCGATCCTCTGGAGCTTCTTCTCTTCGTCACTCATCATGCCAAGGGAAGTCGCACTAGTAAAGGTCAGCAAAGGCACAGCCGTCAACGCCACTAGCGAAACTCACATGAACTTCTTCCGCTCCTGAACCTTCAACATCCTCTCCTCCACGCTCTCCTTGACGATAAACCGATAAACCTTTACCTCTTCGTCTTGCCCCATGCGATGCACGCGATCGATGGCCTGCGCCTCGACGGCGAAACTCCACCACGGGTCCATCATGAACACCCTCTTCGCCGACGTCAGGTTCAACCCCACGCCACCGGCGCGGAGACTGATCAGCAGCACCGTAAAAGTCTTGGAGTCCTGGAACTCTGCCAGAACAGCGGCGCGGGCCTTCTGCGCCATGCTACCGTCGAGACGCAGGAACTTGATGTTGGCCCGCGTCAGCGCCGGCTCGATTAGCGTCAGGAACGACGTGAACTGGCTGAACACCACCGACTTTACGCGCGGCTTCTCTTTCCTCAGTTCCCGCAGCGCCTTGATCAAGGCAACAACCTTGGAGGAAGAGTTGTTCACGCCCAGGCGCTGCAGACTGATCTTCGTTTTCTGGAACGGGTCTGGGTCGTCTTCGTGGCGAATAACTTCAAAGAGGTCGCGATAGTTGATCTCCGCGCGGCAGTTCGGGCATGTCGGGACTTTGTGCCGATCCGTCTGGTGCTTCATGTAGTCCAGCAGGCACTTCTTGCAGGCTGAGTGCCAGCACCCAGTGACCGTCTGCTCGATCATGGGCTCTTCCGCGCAAATGGGACACTCGTTCGTGGCTTCGTCGCGAATCTGACCGAGAATGTGTGCGCCGAATGCGTTGTTGTTCGACTCTGATTCAGACACAGCAGCTGAGAAATGTTCGATGAGCGAACCCAGGTCCATGTCGTCTGCAAGACCTGCTGCAATGTCTGCTGCTGCACCTGCTTCCGCCTCGTCTGCAACCAACTCCTTGTTCTTCACCAGAACAGGGTGACAGCAAGATTGACGAAGTCGCAATATGTTGGCAAATATGCTGGTGTAGGCCTTCATGACGGTGCCAGCCTCGACGTTCTCTCGGAAGGATTGCCTCGCTCGCGTAAAGATGTAGTCGTATATCTCGCGTTCCGTTTCTCCCAGTTCCACGTCGACAATCTCGATGTGCTTCGGTGGAAGGGGAACGAGTGGTTCGCCATTTGGTGTTTTCATCTCCTTCGTACGCCTGATCACCAGGGGCTCTAGCACGGTCTGCACGACATCAAGTGCCCGCATAAAATCTTTTGACTCGAAGGGAACAGTGATAAAAGTCTTCCAGAACGAAAAGTTGTTCCAAGGCTCGACTCGGAGGAAGCGGACCAAACTGAAAAGGTCCTCCAGCTTGTTGACGATCGGCGTTCCTGTCAAAACCCAACGGTGCTCCGCAGTAATCTCGTAGCAAGCCTTCGCGGTCTTGGACTGTCTGTTCTTGATGAAGTGTCCCTCGTCGAGAATAACACGGAAGAAGTTGAGCGAGAAGAGACCTGTATGGGCAGACTTGTCTCCTTTCTTGGCCGCAACTTGGTTGAACTCCGACAAGACCACTCCGTAACTTGTGATGATCACGTCGGGTGCAGAAGCAGCACTGGCCTCACAGCACATTGCCTGGAGGTTGCTGGCCTTCTCATTACCATAGTAAACCATCGCCTTGAGTGTACCCTCCTTCGAAGCCTTCTCCGCTTCACTATGCCACTGCGCCAGTAGCGACATGGGAGCAACGACGAGCGTCGTACATGGCGCGGGCAGGACATTGTTTGATTTTCCAGACAGCCTGGGAAGTTCGTTGACAGTCGCCGGTGCGCCACCTTCCAACTTGGCTCGTTGTGCGACGTCAGAGCGATGCGAGTGAACCAGACTGAGCATCTGAATGGTCTTGCCGAGACCCATCTCATCTGCGAGGATACCACCCAAGCAGTTCTGTTCCTGAACGGGAAAGTCCAGCGAAAGATCGCCTGAGTAGGGGTTGACGTAGAAGTGCTCTTGGCCCTCGACCTGAGGGAGCTCTTTATCGTCCGTGTCCTTCAGCGGCCAAACGTACTCCTCCCACAGGGGATGCATGCTGGGTTCCCTGTTGTTCTTTTGGTCTTTTTCTTTGGTCATCATCCAATACAAAGCTTGCTTCTGATATGGACGAAGATCCATAGAAAAGGTATCTGCGGGCTCGGCCTCCGGGGTGTTGAAGTCGAACGATTGGGCCTTCCGGTAGAGCGCATCAAGCTGATCCTGCTCAAGCTCCTGGCCATCTTCTTGGTCGTCAGAAGAAGGGGAAGATCCCGGCTCCTTAGCGCCAGACTTTGAGGATTCCTTCTCCTTCTTCTCGTCCATCTCCGCCGCCTGCAGCAACCCTTGTCTCTGATTTTTGGATGCCGCGGAGTTGGCTCGTGTAGGCTCGAGGTTGATGTCGTGCAAAAGCTTCACCAGAGCGACCTGTTTCAATCGAAGCTCCTTCTCCTCGGTGGACTCCTTCTCTTCGAAAAAGCTCGCCGCCCTGTTCTCCTCGATGTTGAACCCAGGGCTGTGGAACGCAGAAGCCAGGAGATAGCACTTGAGTTGTATGAAGATCGTATCGTTTGTCCTTAGCCGTTCCGGAGCGTATACGCAAGTGCCCTCGAAGCGGCATATCTTCTGGTCCATCAACGTCGACACCCATTCAGCAGTGTCCTTGGCCAGTCTCCCAATCTCGGACCCGCTGCTGTTTGTGAAGCGCACCATCACATCCACTCGTCTCGCCGCGGCAGAACGCGAGGAAGCAACGGTTGTAACACCGAATTTTGTAACCCGTGTCGCCTTGGGCGGTTGTATCTTTTGTCTGTCAATGTTGACGACGTCGCCATGCTTCAGCAAGTTGGCGCCACTGCGTGTAGCCCAACCTTCGACACCAAGGGAGCCAATGTATCGAGACTCGGGCATCGAACGGCGAATGGTCGGCTTCGGAGGGTCTTCCATCGGGACGTCTTGAGCAATCGAAGCTGAGGCAGTGGCGGGTGAGGGACGGGCGAAAGCGTTGACCGTGGGCGACTTCTTCTTCAACTTCTTCCATGTGCCATCGAAGTACATGTTGACCGCTCGTTCGAGATTGTTTCCACAGTTCTCTCGGATAACATCTAGCGTGTCCGCCGCAACTTTGTCGCCAACGAAGCTCTCGAAGGTCTCTTGGTCGAAGGTCATTGCGGCTTCTTCGCGTCGAAGGTCCGAAGGAGGGGCAGAGCGATTGGATGCATCTTCGATAGGCTGCTCGACCAGCGGTCCCCGATTCCTCAGAGGCGAGGAGGGAGCTTCGGCATCTTCGCTTTTGATTTGCGTGGTCTCGTCGTCGGCATCTTGGAAGAAGCGCTGCCTCGGTTGCGCTGGCGGGGTCGGGAGCGCTGGGCTGGAGTGGTGGCTCAGGGCATCGTCGTCGGAGGCGAAGAAGCGTCTTCTCTTGGCCGGATGCTCTGGTGATCCCGTGTAATCCATGGCGGAATCAGACTGTTGCCATGCACTCAGAAAGTCACACTCATAAGTGGCGCTCACTCGTGAGCAAGCAGCGAAAACCACACTGGGACCCAAAGGACTGGAGACGCGAAGGCGAATCAGTCAGCGCGACTGACCGCGTCGGGTCTTCAGGTGACTACGCGCATTATGTCAGCCAATTAAACATTCCCACCTCCAAGACGTCATAATTAAATAAAAATAATGGTCGACTCGGGCATTTTGGACATCCCGTCGCGCAGCTTAAAAAATAGATCCACATGCTTCAAGCTGCGATTTTCAGAACGACTGGGACCAGCCCCGACATGGCGCATCACACCAGCGCATTATCCTCCTCCTGAATGAATCGACCAAGGATCGTCGGCCATGGCCTGAGAAGGCTTGTACAAAATCCCCCTCGGGGGACTAGAGGCATCGTCACGGATGCGGACGTCGTGAAGGCGAGGAAGTACTGCCAGTCGCAGCTTCAGTGCGTACAACTCCATGCGCATGTATGTCCGCAAATACTCGATCGCTGACAATACGGCGCAGACACAGCCACTACGATGCCCACCTCATCAGCCGCCTTCTCTCCCCTCGAGCCCAAGACGCCTACCTCGCCCTCCGCAGCCTGAACCTCGAACTCGTCCGCCTGCCCGAAGTCGTCTCGAACCCCATGATCGGCCAGATGCGCATGCAGTTCTGGCGCGAATCCGTTGACAAGACCTTCGCAGGCAACCCGCTCGCCGAACCGATCTGCGTGCTCCTCCACCAGGCCCTCCAAGACCTCCGCGCAAGGTCGCCGAGGAACAGCACGGCGGGCTCGATGCGATTCTGGGCGCAGAGGTTGATCAAGACGAGGGAGAAGTACATGGACAACCGGCCGTTCACCTCGCTCGCCGCGCTGGAGGAGTATGCGGAGAACACGTACTCGACGCTCATGTACGCCACGCTGGCCTCGATGCCGCTGCGGTCGATGCAGGTCGACCACCTGGCTAGTCATATTGGCAAAGCCTGCGGCATCGTGGCAACGCTGCGCGGGATTCCGGTGCTGGCGGCGCCGCAGCAGACGCAGGTCCACACCCCGAATGGAACAGAGCCTGCGCGGCCGCGCGACCAGGCATTGCTTCTGCCGCTGGATGTGATGTCTGAGGTCAACCTGCGCGAGGAGGATGTCTACAGATACGGACCCGAGGCCGAGGGGTTCCAGGACGCCGTTTTCAAGGTCGCGACACGAGCCAACGATCATCTCATCACGGCGCGCGAGATGCTGAAGAATCTGCAGGCGGGACAAGGCGCAGGTCACGAATTTGAGCACCAAGGCGAGGCGGAGCATGTGTACGAAGAGGAGGACGATGTTCAGCGGGACATTAGGAGAGGATTCGGGGTACTGCTGGAGGCAGTTCCTGCGCAGGAGTACCTCACAAATCTTGAAGGGACGAATTTCGACCCCTTCACAGTCAAGTCAAGCTGGAAGTTGCCGTGGCGTTTGTGGAGAGCGACGAGCAAGCAACAAATCTGAAGCCTTCAAAAACAGGCGTGTACTACCAATTGACCAGCCGTGTAGGATATGCGTGTAAAACCAATAATGACCCCAAAGGCCGTGTAAAAATAGAATCTTCTCCATCCAAAACCTCGGGAATATGGTGACGACTTCAACTGATGACAATTGCATCACCTGGATTGGTGCAAATGATCGCGGGGACAGTGCGGATGATCATTCGCCATCACGCCCCCACGGCCGTGGCTCAAGCTCCACTTCCGGGGCCCGCCCCGGTCCCGTGCGGGTCCTTGCACGAACCACCAGCCACATCGGAAAATCCAACTTTGTGGCGCAGACATTCGCCGAAATAATTTGGCCATCGCAAGGTCCATCCAGCTCCGGTCATTGAAACCATCCCCAGTATCGTCAATGTCGGCCACAAGATGTTGTACGAACTCATAGGAATCGTAAGCTCTCACCCGCCCCCATAGACCTCCCGAAGTTCCAACGTCAATGGCTAACGAATCCCCAACAGGTGCGACCGGGCAAGCTCGCCGAGGTGAAAGAGTACGCGCTCCCCTCCCCCCATCCACCCCTCGAACCTTCGACGACAGTCCGCACCATAGCCCTCGCATCCTAACATATTCCTCCCACAGAATCGCCCTCACCGCCGGCCAAATTATACTCCGCAATGGCGGCGTCATCCGCGGCCTCTCCAACTGGGGCGTCTTCATGCTGCCCCGCCCCGTCTCGAAGGCCCAGATGAAGCAGAAGAACGGCCACTACTTCGTCATGCGCTACGACGCCTCCTCCAAGACGCACGCCGAGATGCGCAACACCATCAACCTCGACCCCCGCGTCATTCGTACCGCCCACGTGAAACTCGGCGACGGCAAGCTCGAGAGCGCGGCGCGGTTCGGAGAAGTCAAGTGGGATAAATGAAGGACTGGATGATTGAAGGGACGGTATTATAAGGTTGTGTGACGAAGGCGATCAGACTCTGAAAAGATCACGAGGGTACTCACGCCGTGAGGGGTCGAGGTCTGTTGAGCAACGAACAGAACGGCGGACGTTGTATGATATGAAGGATCCACGAGCCAGCGCCGGGGTATCTAGATGTGTATAAAGCTGATGAAAGCTCGGAGTGTACAACTACGTGGTACGCCATGGAAACAATAGAGGGAAAGACTCTCCAACCAAACTTAGCCAAACCTACGCCATCGGTCGTTACGACAGAGTGTGAAATGGCTGACTTCGGGGCTCCAAAAGGAATTGCAACTGAGGGGCCGGCGATGTGAGTGCTATAGGTGATGTAGACGTGATGGCGAAAAGTTCCGAATGCGCATATTTGCACTTTCAGGACACTCTGGAATAACCTCATCTTCTTAATTGATTCGGCCCAAACCCAGGCGAGATGGTATTAGCAGGGTGACTCGTGCACGTGCGAGGTGGTTTCGGGAGAGAACGTAGTGTATCAATCTGAAGTTCATGGCTCGTGTCTACATGCAGGCTAATGCTGATCCTATGTATGACTATGACTGTGTGCTGATCTGCTCCTGTTCCGCTGGTAGAGCTTTTCATTCATCACAGCCTCTACTCATGATTTGCTCTGCGCCGGGTCTCTCTCTTCCTCTTCCGCGTGATCACTCTCTGCGGGTGGATCATGGTCTCTGTCGGCTTCGTCTCCCCTTGTGATATCTAGGCGTCAAGGTCCATCGACTCGGCCTTACCGACTCCCTTCTCTTTGCACCAAGCCACGAAGTCGTCGATGACACTGGGCCAAGCGCCGTCCTCGTTCCAGAAGGACAACGTCTCGTCTGACATGGTCTTCGTGGCGAACTCGAGGGTCATGTTCCACATGTCGCGGTTGACAGAACGCGTCCACTTCTCATCGAGGAATGACGTCCACAGCTGCAGCCAATCCTGGGACTTGGTCTTCCATTCCCAGCCGGGGGGCGAGAACAGGACACTCCAGTAGACCTTTGCCACATCGAGAGCCACGGCTTTCTGGTTCTCCTCCTTGCTAGCGACAAAGGTGTAGCGATACACCTTTCTGAAGTAGGCGGGGTCGGTCGCGAGTTGGCCAACCAAAGATTTGATGTGTGCAGCGTGGGCTTGTCGCGACGCAGATCTACTCTGTTGTCAGTTAAGAACATCATGCCAAGAACGAGGACGCAACTCACCCAGTCGCTTTCCAGCCATCAACATAGCCTTTTCTTGTGATCGCGCCAATGGACGGCGACTGGAGGAGTTCTGCCACTACGAGCATCTCGGCATTCTCAATATTGACTTTCATGTCCTCGAGGTAGGCCATTGTTGACTCAACACCAAGAGCGTTCTTCTCATCCTTCGAGTCATCTGTAGCAAGTCAGCATGGGCTCGGTACAGTGTCAAGCCTTGTATCTTACCGCGAAGCTTGTCGAACATTTGATCCAACGAGCTGTCGAGCGCCGAAGTTGTGGGGGTGTTGCTACCACTGTTCCCCGAGAAGTACCTATAGATATGGCAGTCAGCTCATGGTTCTCTATGTCAACATCAGTAAGCATAGCATCGTGATTAAGAGACGAAGAGAGTGACCGTATTGGCCTCATTAAAGTCATTGGAAGGTCGCTGGCAACTTTGCACAGGGCCTTTCGGGACTGCATTAGGAGGAACGAGGCCAAGTTGAACGACGGATGAGTATAGTACCCAGATTGGTTCTTCTCTTCGCAAACGAGTCCATTCTTTGTAGATTTTCGTTTTGATGAGAACAAGCTCATGCCTTTGGAAGGCAACGCGCTCTTGACCCCCTTCCAACCCATCTTCTCGCACACGCCGGCGTTCTCGTTGTCAGTTGTATATCAGCTCTCGGTCTTGGATCGGCGGTACATGAGTTGAAGAAGTTCAAGTGGCAGCGAGGCTGAGGTGAGTGTAAAACCGGAGAAGAGACTGAGATAGTTGCCGACATAAACGCAGCGGGAAGCTCGGGAAGACGGCGCGAACGTTAAGATTTGGCCGGGACCCCTTTCAACAAGGTGTCGCGATCGCCACAAATGGGTGGCACCTGGGTGGCAGCCAGTCCAGTCCGTGGGGTGAGGCGCTGGTGCCAACTAGTTCGACGGGAGGACAAAAGCAGGCCGGTCGAAACAGGCCCGAGTGGCTGCTGCCATGGCAGTTCGTCGCTTTAAGGACCATCTTAAGTGCAGATTGAATGTTTCAGAAGCAATTGGCGATCGGCGTCGATTCGGCCTTTCTCTTGATTGTGTGGACAGCATGTGCCCCAAGGAGGGTTGGACTGTGCCTCGTAGCTGCGAGATGGACATTGTCCAGCAGGCGCGGCGCAACGGCAGCGGTAGTAGACCTGGAAAAGCAGCAGTGCATGGGCGGTAGGCCCCCACAAGGCGCATCTGATTCATCCCGAGCCGACGACGAGTGAGGCAAGGTAGGGAGTTGGGAGGTACCGATGCCGTCCGTATCCATGCGCTGCGCTGCGCTGCAGGCCAAATTGTCCGAGAAGGGCCGGCGCACCCTTCAGTCCGATTGATGGACGGACCGGAAAACACTTTAAAGAGCGGTAAACAGCCACGGCAAAGCGGCGGAACCGGGCAGAGGCATCGAGCCAACGAAGCGAGACAAAACGAAACCGAAGCGGCGAGACAAAAAGAAAGCCATGTCAAACATTGACAGTTTAACTTACGCGTCGATGGCATCGTTGATCTTGTAGGAAGCATTTTTCAGGTACTAAAGGTGAATCGTCGGTCAGCATTTCTTCATGTTGAACATTCAAGTGTCTGTTTGTTTCGCCGATTCGCCCTCCCCAGAGCCCTCCCCAGGATGGCCCCTCCCCGCCAAGGAAAGATTCGTCTGGATGTCCAGTTAAGCGCTGCGTCTAGATGGCGCATGGCAGCACAACGTCGCAGAGCACAACAGGTGCCGACGTTTCTCCGCCACCCAAAGACGTGGCCAACGACCTGGGATATCGGGTACGACGATGGGCGGGTTGAGAGAAGCGGGGAGAGTAACCTTGGGAAGACGACGGCAAGACACGACACGACACGACACAACATACGACGGGGTCGGGTGGAATATGGTCTCCCTATCTCGGACGTACCCGTTGCGCGGTCCTGTCACTGGCGCCAGTCAACTGGACGAACTGCGTCGTCATCGCCTTCTGCGAGGACGTAGGCGGCATCGTGGCTGGATTCTGAACCCCTCAGCTTTGGTATCGGTAGGTGTCGAAATCGGTATCGGGCGGCAGGCGGCGGGCGGTAAGATTCGGGGTTCTGATTCTCGCGTGACGCAATTATCCTCGTTAGCGACGGCGGGGAATCGTAACGAGAAGCTATCGAGGGCGAGGAGGCAAGCTAATCGAGGGACCGATAACAGCGGGGTTATTGGCGATGTATGCGCCGTTGCGGTCGAGGTGTGTTTCGCGGGGTCCTGGCGCGTTGTTGGACGTCAACGAGTTTGTCGTCGAGGGCAAGTTGTGGTTGATCGAAGGGAAGGCGACAGGAGAGGCAGTGGAGGATCGGAGCAAGGCTGAGGTTGAGATGGTGGGGTAATAGCGGCCACGGATCTGTGGCGGGGCACCTTCCCTCGTGGTGATTTTTTCTTTTTTCTTTTTTGGGGGTTCTGAGGCAGTCGCAACAGGTAGCAACGGATAAGGTACCTGAGTACTAGGTAGGAAATGCACTCACTACCTAGGTATTGGCGAAACAAAACCTCTGGATCAAAAGTTAAATATTTTCATACTTCTGTATTACTTTTTGAGATGATATTAGCCTTTATTCCCATCTTTACTCTCTCCATCCTTCTCTAAAATCTTCCAGAGTTGATTCTAGTTGAATACTCACTGTGCAAGGTAGGTACAAGCAGAGTATGGGTGGATTCCAGCCGATTCCAACACCGCTGTGGACGCTGATGGAAAACATCGCACTGGTCGCAGCACCTGTCCGAATGGCCTGCCCTCCTTGTACTCCCGCGACTCCCGCGACTCCCGCGTGGGACTCTCTATCTTAGCACATCCATGGATCCAGTCCAAGGTAATGCTTTCGGTAGGTAGAACCTTGATGCACGGTCAATCCTGTAATTGTCTTCCTCTCAAGCCAGAGTTTGAATCAACTCAATCATTTCCTGTCCCCAAGCTCACTGCCTCTTACTAAGCCGTTGTCACCCCTCTGCCTTGTGCCAGCTAAGCCCGTTGAATCTTTTTATTCGGTATGTTTCACAGAATCGCAAGTATGTTAGACACATGTTCTTCCCAAAATCTGGTGTTGTCGAGCATGTCGAAGCCTGGCCTAAACAGCCGCAAAGTATTCTGCCAAGTTTCTGACTTGGGTTCACTGGAAACCGGGCTATTGGCGCTGATATCAGGTCGAGTTGAAGAGGGACTTGCAGCTATAATACGAATATTCTTTACGCCTTTGAAACCTGGGCTGATGTGTCTAATTCTTGCCGGAAGGTCACGAGTGGATGGGTGAGCTTTGCTACTGACTGACTTTGAAATCTTTATATACCAGCGCGGCGTTGAACCTTATCATAGATGCGTCTATATCAACTATATCAACCTTATTCGCAGGCTCGAATCCGGCGACAGAGAGGGGAGAGAGAGAGTTAACTACATCAAGCAACCAGTTGAGTCCCGGCAGTCTATCAGCATCAAGTGCCCTAATCTACCTGCTCATACCTACACAATCATTTCTACAAGACGGTTGACTGTGCACTTCACATACTGAGGAATCATCTGTAAATGTATATGTAACGATTTGCTTCCCTCTGAACATTTTCCCCTCCTCTTGGGCAGCTGTTTTGCTGATGTCTCTACCTTAAAGGTATGAGTTGCGACTTGGCTTATCACTTACACCAACCTCGCTTGTTCGCAAAGTGGCATGCTATGACGCTCCTACCACTCCGCCCTCGACCTTCCTCATACCTGTTTGATTTCAAGATTTCGACAATTCTGGATCATCTTCTAATGAACATATAATGAGATACATACAAAAGAGCAACCTTATTCAGAGACTGTTGAAGGAATCCGTCACATTTCGATGGAACCCGTCTTAGCACGTCTACACCGGAATCACGGGCAGCGACTGGATCACTGACAGAGGTCCCTTCCAGGTTCTCAGGGCCCTAGAACCAACAGCACAAGCGGCGGGCTCCCTGTAGGCAGCTGCAGCAACCCCACAATTGGAACATGACGTCTACCAATAGCGCCCGGGCCGCTTGTGATTCACCAGATTGATTGGCACAGGCAGCAGACGCGACTTTTTCCTCTCGACGCGCCGCTGCCCTCGAGAACCAGATGCACCAATGATTCTAGAACTGGTCGACACAACTGCTGACCTGAGCATCGATACCTACAGCTCCCAGACGTATCCTGCAACCGACATGCTCTAGGATGGACTCATCATTCAGTCGTGAGGCGAGCGAGCCTCCGTTCGACCCTGCCCACCCTTTCAAGGGCGTCGTCGTGTGCTGCACAAGCATCCCGCCAGACCAGCGAGTAAGTCGTGATGCACATTTGCCCCTCTAGCACCTTCACACACCTCCCTCCACCAAACCTCGAGAGCGATTCCTCTGACGCCGTGCCCAGACAGAGATAGCCAAAAAGACGGAGGAACTCGGCGGCATCCACAAGTACGATCTAACACCCGACGTCACCCATCTCGTTGTCGGCGACTACGACACTCCCAAGTACCGCCATGTCGCCAAAGAACGAACCGACATCAAGGCCATGGATGCCACCTGGATCGACGCTATGGGGAAGCTGTGGATGGCGGACGCCAATATCGACTTCGCGGCACTCGAGAAAGAACACCAGCTGAGGCCGTTCGAGACATGCGGCGAGGTCCCCGATGCGACGGACCCTACCCAGGCGAAACGAGGCAGTCTACTACTGTGCATGACCGGCTTCGACGATCGTAGGTATATGAAAGAAGAAGTGGCATTACCATTCTAACAGCTGCGCAGCCGACGAACGTAATAAAATCATCGACCGAATCCAAGAAAGCGGCGGCACTTACACGGGCGACCTGACGAAACGAGTCTCACACTTGATCGTATACAAGCCGGAGGGGAAGAAGTTCAAGGCCGCCCGTAACTGGGGCATCCGTACCGTATCCCTGGCATGGGTCGACCAGACGATCGAGCGCGGCATGATTCTCGACGAGCAATGCTTCGACCCGGTCATGCCGCCAGAAGAACAAGGGCAAGGGGCGTGGAACAGAGTTAACCCAAGACGGGTGTCGCTCGGCAAGCGGTCGAGGTCTGGCGTCGGGGAAGACGGGCAGAGGAAGTTGAGGAAGACAGCGAGCATGAAGCTAGGCAGTCAGCGCGACAGCATCTGGAACGACCTTCTGGGCAGTAAACCTTCCGGGGAGTCCTCCGCTCCTCAGAGGAGCGAGCGGATCGAGGTGCAGGATTCCGGAGTACACGACGCCATGGCGCAACCCGCTCCTGACGAAGGTATCTTTTCAGCGTGCCACTTTTTCATGGCCGGCTTCGAGACGTGGAAATCCAAGATCTTGTCCGAGACGATAGGCTCCCTCGGCGGAAAGACGTACGCTGCCTTCGAAGAATTAGTCGCAGAGGCTGCCGGACCAAGGTCACTACACAAGTTTCTCATCGTTCCGCAGGAGGCCCAGCCCTCAACTCATTTCCGAATACCACCTGCGCATGTCGACAAGGTTCAGGTTGTGACCGAGTTCTTCGTCGAGCGGTGCATACACAACAAGACTCTTTGCGACCCGAATACCCACGCCCTAGGCCGTCCATTTCCCGGTTTCCCCATCCCCGGCTTCCAGGACTTGTCTATATGCACGGCAGGCTTCACCGGCATCGATCTTCTCCATGTGGAAAAGACCATCAGGCAAATCGGCGCCAAGTACGCAGCAAGACTCAACGAAGCTACTTCCGTGTTGGTCTGCAAGTCTCTCGCTGAAACGCGCAAAGAAAAGCTCAAGTTTGCCTTCGACAGCAACATCCCCATCGTCAGCTCAGAATGGCTATGGGGCAGTGTTTCATCGGGCTACAACGTTCCCGTCAAAAGATTCATGTTTCCCGAGCTGCAGCAGAACCCCGATTTGAAGGCCAAGCCAAGAGCAAAGGAACAGCTCAAGGAACAGACTAAACAACCAATTCAGAGGACGCGGTCTGAACCCATTCCTCATATGCCCAAGAAACCCGCCTCAAGGCATACTTCAGTCGCAGGAATCGACCCCACGGCATTCCAACACGAACAACAAAAGCCCGCCGCCCCAATGCAAACAGCGACGAAGGAGGACTCAGCCGCGTCCTTCCAATTCCAAACCGCCAAGACGCATCAAATGGACAGCTTCGGCGGCGGCACCGTTGCTGCGCCGCCGTCCAACTCATCCTCACACGCCCGCAACGAGTCGACTACGTCAGAACGGCCGGCGAAGCAGAAGCTGGCAAGGACAACAAGTGTGGCCGACAGCATGGACGACGCAACGCCCATTTCGGAAGCAGAAGCGGGGGGCGTGGTTGTGCGGCATGTCGTGGACGAGCCCATGCCGCCGACCAAGCATGGCGAAAAGCCCCAGCTCTGGATATCGCGGGGAGATGAGATTGCCGGTGAGATACAGCTTAACGATGAAGCCAGGCTGAGAATGGACGCCCACGACGACCGCATGCGGGAGGTCGGGATTGATCAAGCGATTATTTCTGCCGCGACAGGGGGGATCAGCGATGAGAAAAAGGCACAGCTCGACGCAGCGGCCGCGCTGTGCAAGCGCTCTCGTGAGCTCGAGAACATGGACGAAGACGAGAAAGATGAAGCTCAGCTGGAATTCCAGCGTGAAGAGCTGAAAACCGCAAAGTTCCGCAACGACTGCTTCGAAAAGGTCTTGGAATATCAAAAGGACGAGGACGAGGCGAGGGCGCACATGGAAGCCGAGCTCAAGGCCGACCGCGACGCTAAGAAGGCCGCGGAGAAGGAAGAGATCACCGAGAGACTCACCAACCTCATCGAGGCCAGGGCGATGGATAGAGACATAGAATTGCCTCGAAAAGAGGAGCATCCCCCACACCGACGCCCAAGAAAACGTCCCCTGGGCCGGGTCATCAGCAACGCATCGGCTGCTTCTAGCGGCAGCGCCGAGCTGGACATGTACGGCCAGCCCACGAAGGAGAAGCAGGAGGAGCAAGAACCGCCGTCCACGCAGATTCAGTACCAGGACCCAGGCGCCCAACAGCACCGGGCTAGGATCATGAGCAAGATGATGGGCGAGGACCCTAAACCCGCGACCAGCCAGGGGAAGACCAAGATTGGAGGGTTCGAGTTTGAGGGCGAGGCGGGCGGTATGATGTCCCGTCGGCAGACCAGGAGGAACGCATAAGAGGTGCGGGTAGGTTTTTTGATAACGAGTTGGGATCGTTCTTCTTGGTCTCGAGAGGGAGTTGGGTCGCATGGTTGAGCTCATAGCATTGCATAACACGACAGACATGGATGATGACGCCAACGGTTCGGTTAAATAAAAAGGCAGTTGTTTATAGCAGGAATCTTTTAATAGCATGAAAAAAGCCATCTCAATCTGGGTATCTTTGATTTCGTATATATACACTCACCCACGTACGTCTACAAAAGGGGGGGTCTCTTGGTATCATCCACTTTGCAGCCCCCGAGTACAGGTATCATGACGCTAACTTCTCTCCTCGGTTCCTCTGCGACAATTGACAAATGAAATGGCGGGATAGGTATCGTGCAGTATTCTTGTTGGTCCGACTTTTTCTTTTTCTCGTCTTGAAATGTCCTGTATTCCGATCTGTCGAATGATGTGATGTACGGGCGCAGCCCTCGAGAACAAAGAAGCATTGGATATAACAAAACAAACGACAAAAGCTTTGCTTAAACAGAACAGAAACGGAATTTGGTACAGAATCTCTTTTTTCAAACACAGATCATCTTACAACACTTCCAGAACGCCGGCAGAGGAGCTTGACTACAAGACGGACGCGGCCTCGGTCAGCACGCTGAGCAGACTCGCGGCGGCGCCGCCGATACCGACGGCGCCCAGCGTCTCGCCCCACGCCTTCTTCTTGTCTCTCCTGGAGTCGCGGTCCGCGCGGTCGCGGTGGTGGCCGCGGCGCGGGTAGTGGTCTCTGTCCCTGTCGCTCCTGTGGTCCCTGTGGTAGTCGCGCTCGCCGCGGTCGCGGTCTCTGTAGTCGCGTTCGCGGTCGCGGTCCCGGTCGTGGTCTCTGTGTTCCCTGCGAGACGGGCGGCGGGGTCTCCTGTCGCCGCCTCGGTCGCGGTCGCGGTCGTCGCGGTAGGAGCGGGGCGTGGCGTCGACCTCGTGGGGTTCCGGGTCGAAGTGGACGCGGTTCTCGTTCTTGTTCTTGAGGATCGGTTTGGGTTGGACGGTGGCGGCTGGGGAGGTGCCCTTTTCCCTGTCGGATGGAGGCGGGACGATGAAGTATTTGCCGTCCTCTCTTTTCCTGGGCTTGTTGTCGTAATTTGAGTCCGACGAGGCATCGGAGGAATCCCACAAGACGTCGTCTGAGGAAGACGTGGCGCCGCGGGAGTCGCCGCGTCTACGCTGAGATGGAGGGCTGGAGTTGGCGCCGTTGGCGTTTGGTCTGTTTCTTGAGCGGGCTGCGCGAGCTTCGGCGGACAGACGGGCGTATTTGGTGATTTCCTCGCGGGTGAGGACGCCGAGAACCGCAACGTAGTCTGGGCGTGCCTCGTAGCGGACGCCTGCTCGCTCGAGGATCTCTGGGGAGACCAGGGCGCGGCGGATACGAGTCCATTGTGCTTCGAGGGGAATGTTCATGCCGTAACGGTCTGGTGCGAGACGACTTGATGAAGTCCGGGGAGAAGGAGCACTACCAACGATGGGAGGTACGAAGCGCGGTGAGACGCCGAGGTTGTTGGCGACGTCAGGAGGCAGGTAGCGTGTTGACGGAGAGGCATCGGAGGGAGAGATGCTGTAGTGCTGAAGAGGCGGGCCGCCGATACGCAAGTTGTCCATGCCCGTGTTGATGTTGTCCATGACCATCAAGTCGCGGGTGGAGATGAGGGCGAGAGAGTCGTTGTGCTCGTCGTCCGTATCATGGTCGTAAGTCGAGAGAGCGCTGAATTGGTTCGGCATGTTGGGGACGGAGGTGCGCGGGTCAGCCATGCGGCGGGGTGCATCGTAAGACCCGTACGTCTCGCCGTTTTGACGGCGTTCTTGAGCGAGAAGACCGCGGACAGATGGAGGCGCCGTTGCGTCGTTGCTGGTTGATTCTTCCAGCTCACGAATGTAGGCGCGGAGGACCTCCTGTATGAGTTGTCAATTTGATGTTCGTCGCCGCCAAATATCATAGGACGGAAATATGTGGGTTTATGGGTTTTATATGTGAGCATACCTTGTTTTTGCGGAGGACTTCCTTGGAAAAGCCTTCCTTTTCTAATTCCGTCCTGAACTGCTGCCAGAGATCTTCTTCGTCGTCGCCGCCGATGCCACTGTCTCTGCGCGCAAAGAGCCTTGCGGCAATCGCGTCGACCTTGTCCTTGATGTTGTCGAGGTTGCCGCCCTGCTCGTCGACGACGCGCTGCGCCTTGGTGGGGTTGTGCAGCTGGACGGTGTCGAGGAACATGTCAATGTTTGTCTTCTGGGCGGCGAGCTTGGTGCGGATCATGTCGACCATGTCGCGCTCGCGCTCCTCGAGGCGGTCGATGCCGCCGTACTTTTCGAGGATGGTGTCGAGCTGCTTGAGGGCGAAGTCGCAATCCTCGATGAGCGGGGCGAGCTGGCGGGCGTAGACGGCGGCGCCGGAGGAGTTGAGGAGAGAATCCGGGTCCTCGGCTTCGACCTTGAGGTGCTTGAGGACTGTGTGTAGGCGGCGGACGACGGTCGCGATGTCTACGAACTCGGGGCCCGCAGTCTTTGCGCGGCGGAAGAGGGCGCGCGCGAAGGCGTCGACGGCGCCGATGTTGGGGAACGTGCCGTTGCTCATGGCGGCGGTTGGGTTGTGGTTGTGGTCAGTATTGGGTGGTGTTTGCTCGATGACGAGCTTGGTATTGTGTAAGAATGTGCCTTGGTGGTGAGGGTGGTTTGTGACTGAGATTGAGAGAGAGAGGGAAGCAGTGGGAGACCAGAGGATCTTCTAGTAAAGCCGCAGCGGACGCGGGTAGGCGGGAGATGCGTTGGGACGCTGCGAGGGCGGATCGACGGGTGCACGCAATATGGAGGGCGGGTTAAGACCAGGGAAAGTGATGAAGGTCAGGAACAGCAATAAAGATGTGGCATCAGAGGAGAAGCCGGCTGGTCTTGTCTTGAGTGAGATGTCAGGGGTGTTGTGGAAGGGAACGTGGGTGACGGAAGTGCGAGGGTTGAAAAGGGAAAGGCTGGATGTTGGTTTGGCAGGGGATGGATATGAGCAGAAGGAAAAGGTGCAGGTGGATGGATGGACAGGATAGAGAGGGAAATAGAGCAAGACTGATTTGTGATGTGCTACGTGATGAGGTCCGAGAATAACAGCAGGATCCGGAGTATGTCCAGGTCGAGGCGTCAAAGTGTCGAGTTCAAGGCAAAGTAGAGTACAAATGATGGTGACAGCTACAGCGACATTGACTCGGTGAGAGCAAGGTCAGGCAGGGTAATGTAAAAAAGCGCAGGAAACAATTAGTGAATCACGAAACCAAGGCGCTATGTTCTGGCAGGCGACCCGGAGTTTAGAGAGACACAGAGAAGGAGAAAATGACAACCTAAGGCCCAATGTTAGGCCACGGGGTTTGGTGGTGATATTGTCATCGACCCCGTTCCCAAGTTGAAGTGACTTGGGGTCATGGGCATCCAGCGGCTTATTGCGGCCGTCAGCTTGTACCTCCGTCTGGTGTACTCTACACTACCTTACCCGACATGATGGAGTAATACAAGATACGCCGCCTTGGACACGGCAGCAAATCATGTGGACGAGAAGCGCCAGGCGACTCCAACTTGGGCCCCGCGTGCGTCCGCTTGGGAAGGAAAAGGAGAGAAAGGCAGACGTAAGAAGATGAAGAGACGCAAAGCGAGGTACTTTCTCGGTCTTACAGGGCTTGACGGAACAGACATTCAAGTTCTCAATGGGGACGTCTTTTGGAGAATCCGTTCCTCCTCGCAGCCAGCAGTGACAGTGACAGTGACAGCGACAGAATAACGGAGGCCGATCTGCGCAGCGGGCCTCCAATACGTCGCTCTCATTACAAACGATGGTGTGGTGCGAGAGGCTTGAGCTCTGCTGCGTTGAAGCGAGGCCAGGCCAGCAGGCATCAGGAGGATGTTCGAGGCACGAGGGAGACACGGAGAGTGCTGTCAATGACTTTGTTTTTGGTGCTTTTGCTGCCGGGCTGTGATGTAGTACCTACCTGTCTTCGAAAGCGCAGGGAAGAGAAAAAGGTGGGATGAACAACGGAGGTCATGTCGGTGACGTATGGCTGTTAGATCCATGAAATCATACCGTCCGGGGGCCAAGCAGAGACGAGACAAGGGGGTGGTGGCCAGTCACTGCTGGGATCGGCATCTTTTCCTGCCCGCATGAGCTTAGCGCCCGAACGGACCAAAAGACCCTGAGCTCAGCCGTTTCTCATCTTCCGTCTCTCTGTTTCTCTCTCACTGTGTCTTGTCTCTCACTCAGGTCACTCACTCACTCACTCTCACTCTCAAAACAGCATCATTCATCACTCTATTCAGAGTCAATGAAGATGATACTCGAGGTCACAACGACCGATATTCAGCAGCCGGAAATAGCGCACTCAACTAATCAAATGTTTATTGTCCAAGCAGAGTTTCATAAACACGCATCCTGAAATAGCACCCTCTCTGTTTTGAACATATGTCGTTTCTCCATAAGGCTGTATTCGTTCAACCTCTCTGCAATCACCACCGTCATGCTAAGCGACCAGGGCCTGGCGCAGAAACATAGTGACCTTCCCCAAATTCTAGGCACTCCACGGATACGTCCTCGCCAACCATGTGCGCCGGGGTTCGATTTCTTGCATCGTCATTCCTGCGTGGTAGTAGCTCTCACCCCCAGACCGCCGGGATGACCCTGTTTCGACTCTGCGCCACCCGCCTGGTTCATCGACGGTCGAAGAATCGAAGGGGAGTCAGAGGCGCGCGCGCGCTGTCCCCCCGATGACCTCTCCTCACTCCCAATGTGGCTCCCTCGCAAAGCCTCAATGAAGAATGAACACACTGGCGGACCAAGAAAGCCCTGGGGGCGCCAGCGGACGGCGAGTGTGTGTCAAGGCAGAACGACAAACTACGAGTCCGCTGCCGGACGGAAGAGAGAATAGAAACCCTGCTTGGGCCTGGGCCCGCTACCGTACGACAACACGAACGGCAAGCTGCAGCAGATATTCCATGAATGGCCGGCGCGGGTGCTCGTCCGGCGGCCCCCGAGATCGTAAACCCACGAGTTTAGGACAGAAAATAGCAAACTCTTCGTTCTCCTTTCCGCCTTCGCGTTCACGTACAGGAAAGGGGTCCATTGGGGGTGGAGATGTCGCCGCCGCCGCTGCAGACATCACGGCGAGAATACAGAATACGGGGGGCGAAACAGCTCGTTGGGTCTGGTCATGCAGTAGTTCGTTCGTCTTGGCCTCTGTTCAGTGACAGCGACAGCGACAGAACACGAAGGGAAACGACGCTAGAGGAGACAGGGCCTTCTAGAAGCTCTGGCCGATTCCATTGGATTGCTCCATTCCTCAAGGGTCCTATCCTCTTGGCTACGACTACTGCTGCTAGTAAGGTAACGAGAAAACTGTCAATTCAGAGTTGTATGTCGCGGCGATTCCGTTTCGAATCGTTTCCTAGCTGCATGTGCATCGAGGAAACAACGAAATACACGAAGAAACGTCTGAAACGGTCGAATAACAGGGCATTCTGCTGACGAACGTCACTCGCTACATGCAAAACTGTACATGCCGGTATTCCCGTCCGTCTGAACGCCTTTTGCCGAACAAACTTTCGAGGCCTTTCTTCTGAATCGTTCCCGTTGCTTCACTTTCTCCCGTCCCCATCGTCTCATCTTGATGTGGTAAGGGCACGGCATGACTGGGCTTTGCGCAACCGGCAATCCCAGGGCTCATCCATGCAACTTCCCGCGCGAACACCCAAATTCCGTACAGTGCTTACCTCCATCACCTCCATCACATCGAGAGAAAAAGGCATGTTTGCAAATGGATGCTGCTTTGCCTCCCGGGATGTCATGACCGGCTGGCGAGACTCTGCAGCAATAGCGTCGCAGCAAGCTGCCCGACAAGCCACGCCCACATTCCATATCGGCAGAAGAGTGGCCAAGAGAGCGGGGTTGAAGAGCTGTCCGCAGCAACATGCATGGCAAGCATGCAATAGCTCCCTCAGCCGGACATCAAAAGAAGCTGCTTGGCATCCGTCTATTGGTTCACCTTTAGAGAAAGAGTTCACTGCTGAGCCACCCAACCAACCCACCACAACTTTGTGTTCCCTTCCGGACTGATCAAGCTGCATGGCTGTGAGACAGTGAGGCTGTCAGATTTCCTCGGCGTCTCAACTACCAGGCAGCAACCGCCCTTCTTCCAATGATTCTTGGGACGGGGGTCGATGGGAAAGTGCGAAAAAGAAGGGTATCTACAGTATCGTCTTACCGAGCTCGGGCCTCGATGCATATGCTCTGACGGGATTGTCCCGCGCTCAGCTGCTTTGATCTTCCCTTTTCCACATGTCGCCGAGGACTGAAGATCAGACCTTTTTTTTCCCAGCTCATGACTCTCTGGATTAATAATGATTACTCGAGTTCGAATCATGTTATTGAATGTGCTTGAAATTCCTCGATAGAAAGTTTGCGAGAAATGCCGCGCATGAACGTGACGCCAGATCCATATTTCCGAGCAGACAAAGCCGCATATCTCAAACTGATCACCATGTCAAAGTACATCCATCCCTCCGAACAGTACTGGTACAGCTTCTGAACAAACTCCCGTCTGGCTCAGTGATGCCGTTGGTGTCACACCGACGGGAAGAGTGCTATGGTTCCGATTCGTCCGGTGTGCTCAAGGAAATCGAAAGTCGGCTCAGCCCTGCGTTCGTCAATATGTCAGCTGCGGTTGGATCTTCTCCCGGAACGTTTTCTTCTTTGTTTCCATGCTCGATCAATGCAAACTTTATTATTCTAGCCATGGGGGCTTGTCGGTCACCTAATTGCTGGCTTCACCGACTGTAAGCTTCGGTCTCCGTTCATGGTATCTTTCCAAGTGCCGCTGACTCTTCTACTTCTCTACGTCGTCTTCCGCAGCCCGTCAATGGCCCACTGCCGCCTCCTTCAGGGCGCGTTCCGTCGCCCCAAACCAACAGCATTCGTGCAAAGCCCCCTTTTTTCAGCCCTAACTCCAACCCATAATCTGACATGGTAGTATTGTCCTCCCGGGGAACACGTCCCTCGTCTGACATGCGGCTCAAATGACAATCCGCTCCAGCGAGTACGCCTTGACTTTCTGACTCAGCAAGTGTCCTCTCTCACGCGAAGTCCTCTCGGTCACCTCACCGCCCGAGACGACCTTGTGGTGGGGAACGCTCTGCTTGGACACCATACCCAGAGGCAGGCGGGACGACGCCTCCACGTCCAGAGACACAGGCTTCTGTCCCCGTACCGCTGCGGCCTTGCCAGCATTAGCAGCCCGACCGTATTGGACCGCCTCGCCGACGAGGCCGTTAAGGTAACCCGCCTCGTTCAGACCCTCCAGGGCGGCGCTGACCTCGAGCTTCAGCGCCGTGATGAAGTCAGCCGCATCGGCCTGGTCGTCCGATGTTCCATTTGTAAGCCAGCCGCTGGGTCCAACAGAGTCGATGCAGCGTGACAGAAGCTCAGCAATGAGCGAAATGGCGCCATCCGGCGGGGCCTTTGACCCCTCGTCGCGGTCGAAGTTTGTGGCATCCACATATCGTGACGTCCAGGCACTGCCGATAAGCTGAACTCGCAGGAGGTGGATGAGGGACAAGATCTCGGTCTGGTTGAAGGTCTGGCGGAGAGCGCGTACTGTGGCGATCGAGGAGTAGCTGGCGAGCTTCTCGAATGCCGTGGTAAGCACCTGTGCGCGGATGTTTGAGTCGTCTCCCAAGTGATACTCGGCCAGCTCGAGCTCCTTCTCCAGGTGGTCGATTTCCATCTCGACGTATTCCTCCTCTTTCGTTTCTCTTGGCGCGGGCAGCAGCAGTCTAGACTGTTGATCAAGACTGCGCATGATGACTCGGATAATGAGCAGAAGTTCCTTCTCTCCAAGCTTGGTTGCTGAGACGTAGTGCAGGAGCAGGTACATGGTAGGATCCTGGTCGACGAGTCGCTCCACGAGCTTGTCAATAATCGTTGACTGGGTCGTCTCTTCGGCCATTTCGACCTTGAACGCCGCGGACATGTTGGCGTTTGTGAGATGTCCAGCATAGATGAGGTAGAGGAGGACATTGTTTGCTTGAGGAAGATCGTATCGTAGGACTGATGCACCCGATCCCTGTGCGTCCATCGAGAATACCCTGGTGATGGCGTAAAGCACCCATCGACGATCGACGGCGGGGTACTTTTCTGAGCGGTCCAGCCACTTCCACTCTGGTGTTTGCACCCCGTCGAGGTTCTCGTCTTGTTCGATGGCAACTCCAAACCTCTGAGCCAACAAAGCCTCAAACGCCTTCCATTCTTGAGCTTGCTTAAACCCGTCTGCCTTTTCTACATCTGCCAAAGACTCCTCCACGTATTCACTCGACAGAGTTCCGGGAAGATACTGCTCAAAGGCGTTGTTGCCGGTCGGCTTGGGCAAGGTTGCCGGTACGCTGTCTGATCTCGGCAGGCCGCGGCCGATGGCGTCGATCAGAAGGCCCTCCTTGCCGTGAGACTTGGGGCGCTCAATTTGGATGGAGACCAAGGTGTTGCCGACGACAGCCACAGCCATATCCAGCTTGGAGAGGAAAGTCACCAGATTGGGTGTTTGCTGCTCGTGGCCCTGGGGCAGCTCAACCGCTGTCTGAGCTTGAATTGAATGGTATGTAGGGTTGATAATGCTTGCGGAGGTTGCAGTCAGGCACAGGACCGAGTGTTCGGAGAGCTGCAGGAATGAGGTGTTGTTGACCAGCGGCAGGCGGCCTTGAAGCCTGGGAACGACGCTGGTGAGATCGTAGGTATGGAGAAGAGGACCGGAGAGCTGGAGAAGTTTGCCAGACTGGACATGGAGCTGGTAGGTAGAGGTCTCCGACGAGAGGTCTTCTTGAGACGGCAGAGGAGTGACGTGGACCTGTACCAAAGGCTGAGAAGACACCGCGGGCACAACGCCAAGAACAATGAGAAACCTTGAGGTAGTGTCTTCGTTGTTGGCACGGACGATGAGGGTGAGAACGTCCGGGTTGTACGTCTTGGGGTCAATCTGGCGGCCAAAAGAGCCGAAAGCGTCCTGTCTGCCCTGGAAAATCCCGTTCAAGACCTCAGAAGCGCTGGCATGGAGGGCGTATTCCACCTCGTACTTTGCGACAGTGGAGGGAAGCAAGTCCCTGCATAAGTTGTACGAAGATGCGCTCCACTTCTGCTCCAAGTCCTCCGCGCCGAAGCAGACGACCTGGCCATCCTTGCAGAGAGCAATCAAGTCGCCTTTCTCTGACTTCTTCAGATCGCTATCGGTGGTATCGACTGAGGTGGAAGTAAAGAGGTATTGGATCGGTGACTTGTGTTGCAGTTTCTGAGATGTGCTTGTGGAGTTGGTTTTACCAGTCGCGTCGACGACATCGCGGCAAAGAGTGACCTTTGCGCCGGTTGAGTCCTGGGTGGAGAGGTACGTGTAGTTGTTGCGACCGTTCGCGACGGCGTCTTGGTATCGAATCGAGTGCGGCGCGCAAGTGAACGACTCCTGCGGCGGGATCGGGTAGGAAGTTCGCAGACCGGATGATGGAACCTGGAAAAGTTAGCAAGGCCTGAAGGGCAGGAAGAGCGCGAGAAACTGACATGGTAAATGTTTGCCGCTTCTCCGTCGACACCGACTACAACCTCAAGCCTCTTCCTCTTCTTGGAGCCCGCCTTTTGGGTGTAGACTTCGCCGATGTGGTACTGGCCCTTGGTGTGGTCGAGAGGTCGCGGCAGAGACGCCAGGACATCCGGTCGGTGAATGCGAAAAGTGGGAGCCATTGTGAATCTTCGAAGAGCTGAACACTATCTCGTTGACTCGGATGATTCGTTGGCAGTGCCGGAGTCAGGCTGCTGCTGCAATGGCTCGTTTCAAACCAAAGTGCCCGTCGTGTAAGTGATGGCCTCAAGTCGAGAAAAAAAAAGTTGGAGGACCTTTCCGTAGTGGGGTGCGGTTCGCAGCTTGCGCATTGTTCGCACTGCCCCAGTTGCGGTTGAATGGGTATGTAGCACAGTGCAAGAAAACTTTCGGTTCACGATTGATCGGATTATCCACTTCCGACCACCGATATCGATAAGATAGCCAGAGATTAGATAAGGTACTGGCCGAAAACGATAAGACATGATGGGGTGTGGATCCGGGATGTTAAGTGTAATGGCAGTCGCGCTACACGCTACTGCCCCCCGGTAATCTTCTACGCGGTTCACGCGACTGGTGATGCCGGACATCGACAACCCAACCCACTTCTCTCACCAATTTCGAGCCTGCACCTAATACCTACTCTCGCCTGAGGAGGCAGTATTTACACAGCAGTCTTCATATAGAGACCATCTGCTTATAAGAAGGTCTCTTTCTTCTTTTACATCACTTCTAGCAGTTTGTCCTCCAGTCGCATGCCCTCTGACGTAGTTTGAAGGCGCGACGGCTGTAGCGTATGTATTGACTTGCACAAAAACCACAATCTCTTTGGAGCTTGCTAACAACTCAATTGCAGCATCGCCTGGTCTCATGGGAACTCTCTTGGTAGCCAACATGGCCCCCGAAGGGCTGGACGGCTCCAACAAGAAACTCCATCCATTCTTCGTTCCCGGAAAGACCACCGAAACCCCTGCTGCTGAGTCGAATACCACCGAAGAGGCCGCGACTTTGAACGAGAAGACCCCGAACAAGAGGCCTGGACGACCTCGGAAACAAACGCAAACCCCTCAAACAGCTTCGAGCGATGTGGAACTGCGGTCCTCGGACGTGGAAGATGACGGACGCGACCGGAAAAGGCAGAAGACGGCTGGCAGCGCGCCTAGCTCTGGAAAGAAGAGAGGTCGGCCAAGGAAGAAGCCCAATGGCACTACAACCGACATAGCAAATCACTTTTCTCAGAAGGACGGCACTTCATTGACCAAACTAGCCAACGAAGTACCGCGAACACCCCCTCCAGAACCAGAGCCAACTACGGAACAACACACCTCTTGCGCGCCACCTCCAACCTCTACCATACCGACATCAGGAGCCGCGTCGGAACCCAATTCGGCATCAGCCCCAAGTGCTGCAGCAGAACCGCAGCCGAAGCCGACGAAGGTTCTCAAGTTCAACCCGAAAACGGGCACAATCGGATCGCCTCCAAAGCCCAAGCCAGTTCCTGCAGAGGCTTCCAAAGGGACCAAGTCTTCAAAGTCGCCTGCCAAGCCATCTCGCGTCGTAACTATTAAGTACGGCCACGATACAGACTCCCGCGCGCGCATCGGTCCGCAGATCCAGCAGATCCTTGCCAGCCCCTCTGCGAAGAAATCTAGCCCAAGGTCGAAGACCACCCCCAAGAAATCGCGTCCCACTGCATCCAAGCCGGAAGACAAGTCAAAGTCGAAGGGAACACATCCCTTGTTCCTTGGAAAATCAAAAACTGCTGCAAAGCCAAACGCGCCAGTCGCGCCAGCCCCGAAACCTCCCAGGCAGACCGTCTTCACTTCCACACCATGCTCGCCGAAGAAGCAGCGGTCAATTCCTATGTCTGGAAAGGTTCCGCAGTTCGGTATGCGATCCATGGGGCTCAAAGTGCCAGGCTCCTGTCATCCCGCATGGCCAGCTCAGGGAATGGCCCATGTTAGGGGTCTGACGACTGAGGAAGAACGACTTTGTAACGCTGTCCGTCACCTCGAGGTATCATCTCGCAAGTCGAAAGGCCAAACAACAAACATCATGCCTAGCGAATCCGTCATTAGCCAGCTCGCCAGTTCCTTGGATACTATGAGCATATCGAAGTCTATTCTAGAGGCCACTGACGACGACTACCAACCGCCACCGCCCGAGCTTCGACTTCCTGGGAAGCATTTCGAGAGTGGTCGCAAATTAAGATCGAGGATCAAGCCTGAGCTTCGGACTTGTCTGCCATTGGGAAAGAACACCGAGGACAGCGACGACGAAGTCCTCACCACAACCAGACGCAAACCCCATCCGGCAATTGCGCGGCTCTACAATTCACTCGAAACTAATCTCTCGGCATATGACAAGTCTCAGTGTGAAGAGCTGACCTGGGCGCAAAAGTACGCGCCAGTTCTCGCCGAAGAGGTTCTGCAAAGCGGCAAGGAGGGCATCTTACTGAAGGAGTGGCTTCAAACACTCAGGATTCATTCCGTCCATACTGGTGTCGCTAATGCCGATCAGAAGTCATCCGGCCCCAAGTCTGGCCCTGCCCCCAAGAACAAGCGGAAGCGCAACAAAGTGGATGACTTCATTGTGTCGGATGGCGACGAGGCAGAGTTCCTGCCTAGTGTATCTGACGAGGATGAAGACGACTGGTTCCCCATGACCAGCCACGGCGCTCCTAAGAAGACCGTTGTTCGCAAAGACCTTGGTAAAGACATGAGTCGACTTACCAACGCTGTCGTTCTCAGCGGACCCCATGGCTCTGGAAAGACTGCCGCCGTCTATGCTGTTGCGAAGGAGCTCGGCTTTGAGATTTTTGAGATCAACGCCAGCAGTCGCCGCACTGGTAAGGACGTCATGGAAAAGGTGGGAGATATGACCCAGAACCATCTAGTCCAACAGAATCGCCAAGGAAAGGACGATGACCCCAAGGAGGATGACGAAACAACCAAGGACATCAAGTCTGGCAAACAGGGCACCATGATGTCCTTTTTCAAACCTAAGACGGCAAGCAAGCCGGCATTGAAGCCTGAGCAGAAGTCGCAGCCGAAGGCTGAAGAGCCAACCGAAGCTCCAAGGCCTGCCAAGGCAACAGGTCAAGGTCAGAAGCAGTCACTGATCCTACTCGAGGAAGTCGACGTTCTCTATGAAGAGGATAAGCAGTTCTGGGCCACCATCATGAGTCTGATTGCCCAGTCCAAGCGACCGTTTGTCATGACTTGCAACGATGAGACTTTGGTTCCCTTCCATAACTTCATTCTTTATGGTATCTTTCGCTTCACACCTCCACCCAAGGACTTAGCTGTGGACACGCTCCTTCTTATTGCTGCCAACGAAGGCCATGCTCTTCAACGCGCAGCAGTCAGTGCCCTGTACGAGTCAAAGGGCCACGACCTTCGAGCCTCTTTGATGGAGCTCAACTACTGGTGCCAGCTTGGAGTAGGCGACCGTCGCGGCGGCTTTGACTGGTTCTACCCAAGATGGCCCAAAGGATGCGACAAAGATGAGAATGGCGATGTCGTGCGCGTTGTCAGTGAAAGCACCTACTTAGAAGGTATGGGCTGGGTCGGCCGTGATCCTACGGTCACCTCAAGCCCACGCGCAGCAGAAGAGGAATTGATGACCCAGTGTTGGCGAGGCCTGGGATTGGACTTGGGCAACTGGCACGACTCCCTTGACATGGTATCATGGGCAAACAGCTTGCAAACGTCCTCTGCTGAAGACAGAGTCGCCGCATTGGATGCCTTCTCTGAGTTCTCTGAAGCCATGAGCACAGCCGATCTCTGTTCCAGTGGCGACTACGGACTCCAGTTCCAGGTATGTGACTGATCCTGCTACCCATCCATGGAGACCAAACTGACGAAAGTAGGAACCTCTCGATCCAACTCAGCCGGACATTACTAACAAAATGCGCGACGATTTTGTCATCGGACGGCGTCTACTCGAAGCGCCTCCGCTGACGACTTTTGTGTGCACTGCCACCGCCATTGCAACCAGCCTCAAATCCGCCGCCCGTCAGATCCTACAATCTGCTCCAAAGAGGACTGAGCCTGCGGTCAGCATGGACTGCGTTCAAGAACGGAAGGCGATCCAGCAGATGCGCCGGTCCTTCGCTGAACCGATTGGGGACAAAGCCATCTCACGATACGACATGAGTCTCGCATTTGACCCAATTGCGATTTCTGAGAAAGCAGCAGCTAGCATGTCAACCAGTCTTGAGCCGTCAGTATTCGACAGAACTATGCGGATGATTACGCTTGAGGTGGCACCCTACGTCCGCAGCATCGTCGATTACGATCATCGCCTGATGCAGGACCGTCAGCAGAGGAGCTCTTTACTCAGCGAAGGGGGCAGACCTGGTAAGCGCATGCGCAGCACTCGAAGCGCGCTCTCGGCTCAAGAGGGCGTGACGCGCGCCAGCGCTCGCCGAGAGAGCTACTTCTCTGCCGAGCTCAATACTCCGCTTGTGATGCGGACCGGAGGAGAGGATTGGCAAGCGGCCGTTGATGCAGAGATGCGTTTAATGCCGCAGGCGCCCAGTGTGGCCTCAAGTGACCATGGCGGCGAAGTCGCAGCTCCAAGCTCGAGCTCCGAGGTTCCAGTGCAGACCGGCGAGGCGCCGATTCCGGGTGCCCAGTAGATGATGATAATGAATAGGATGCATTGAAGTGGGCAAAAGCACTTTGGCTTTGGGGCGTTGTTGACATGGGACGGCACGGCATACGAACATTGAGCATTTGGTCGATAGATAACACGGCTAGATGCAATCGAACTAAATCAAATACACGCTATGCTCGAAATCCACGGGTTGTCATTCTCGATATCCCCCGTCCTAATTGTATGCGGACGCCCTCCTCGACCTCCGGTCATCAAAAACAGTCTCCCTCCTCTCCGGCGAAGGAAACCGTCTCGAACCCCTCCGGTGCCAGTCCTCGACAGCATCCTCAACCCGCCTCCTCGACGTAGTATCCTCCTCGATCACCTGCTGCGTACTGTCCCCGGCGGCGGCGGCGGCGGCGGCACCGGTCGCCGAACGTACAGTCGGAGCCTTCTCATACCTCACAACCTCGTCCCTCGGCCCTTCAAACACGGGAACGAAATTCTCCTCGACCAACGACCGCCCGCTCCGCCCATCTGCCCTCGACCTCGGCAGCGACCTCGGCAGCCGCTGCTGAGTCCTGTTGCTCGGCGGAGGCGGCGGGTGGTAGTGATCCGAGTAATACCCGTCGCTCTCGTCATCGTAGAACCTCGACCGGCGGTCGCGGTCGCGGTACTCCCTCTCCGGCAGCCTCCTCCGGCGGGTCCACTCCTCGTGCTCGTCGATGATGTACCCGTTGTGCCTGTCCCTGACGACGTTGCGGCGGACGGAGCGCCGGCCGGGCGTGTTCTCCCAGGAGCGGTGGTGGTTGTCCTTGTCGGAGCGGCGCTTGGTCCAGACGCGGTGGACGCAGATCGTGGCCACGGCGATGGCGGCGATGAAGACTGCCGTCGTCTTGAAGCTGGGCTTTTTGGGGCGAGGCGCGTGGTTGCGGATGTAATTTCGGGGGACGTTTCGGGGGTGAGGGCCGGCGGAGGATGAGCGGGAGGGGGAGTAGGAGGACGCACTTGACGTCGAAGAGGAGCGGCGGCGGGAGGGCATGGTGATGGTTTGCTGATAGGAGATTTTGAGATGTGTGTACCAGCGGGTTGCGGTGGACTTTTGAAGTGACGTCCCGATGAGATCCCCTTTGTCCGTCGTAGATGGTATATCAAGAGACCCTCCCTTGTCGTCCCAGAGAAGGTCGAAAGAGAGCAGAGCTTCTCACGACAAAGAGGGCTCACTAGTATAGGAATTTATCAAAGACCCTCCCTATCCATAGCTTTGCCCGTCAATCAGTCAGTGCGGCAGGGGTGTTCCGACGGGTTGGGCTTCGAGCTTCCCCGGTATCAGAGCCCGGACTCTTCGCAGTCTGGTGTGGTGTTCCTGTCCGAGCGGGAGGCAACCCGGAGTGTCGGTGTTGGTCGAGGCACTGCTGGGCAGATCCGAACAAGTGAGGAAATCGGCGATGAGCAAGATGGAAAAGTCGTCCTCGTGGCTGGTTTTGGCTGTTGGTTCGGGAGATTCCCATTCACCAGGGAGGTGTTCTTACGATTGCGGCGAAGTAATTCACGTATGCAGAATGTGCCAAACTTGTCGAGATGCAGTAGTCGGTTTGGAGGATGGCCCTAGATCGTCCCTGAAGCTGCGAGCTCCGGACCGATGAAGCGTTGATCGGATGGTCTGAGGGTTGGACGAGGCGGTTCCAACACGGTGACAGGAGCGAGGTATCACCACCACTCACTCACCCTCATAACAAACTCAACAGGAATCCAGTTCATTTTGTTTGACTGTTTGATTAGCACTTCTTCTTCCCGCCTTACGTAGTACAAACCGCTAGTCCGGTCCGGTCCAAGCCGGTTTTAGTCTCTCTCGCGCGCTTGCGAAGGACAACGACAGCCTGGAGCCAGGAAGTTCCGGTTCTCGTATGACGGGAAGCAGAGCGAGCGAACGATGCCCACACTGACCGGTCGTTGCGCAGAGCGGCAAAGAACAGACAGGGGTAGAGAGGTTTGCGAGACGAAGAGCTCGTTCCTTGGGGCGGCTTCGTTCCCCGGGAGTCCATGCGCGAGGCATACGGCGCGCGCTTCGGTGCTGTCTCGTACTTTTCCTCTCGTCTTCTTATTTGCCCCTTCTTCCGATCCGATTCGATACGGTTGAAGTAGGCGATTCGCATATCACCACCACTCTCGCAGGTAGGTAGGTAGGTGTCGCACCGAGAGCGTGATGAGGGTGAATGATGGAATTCGAATCCTCTGCCGTTGCATGCCGCGATTCTCGTCACTGGACCACATGAACTGTGGAATGCGTGAGGTGAGGTTGGGGGTGAGCTAGACGGCGCGTGGTCATGACGTGATGGCTGTTGATTGGTCAATGGTTGGTGAGGGAGCACCGGCGCGGGTGTGACGACACACAAGGAAGCTAGTTTTGGCCTAGATGGTCATTTTTGATGTTCAAGTAAGGTATGCTTCTCAAAGCTTGGGGGGCCTGTCGTTGGACGACTTCATGTCGTCCACGGTAGGCTCATATCATCAACTTTTAATCACCAAATTCAAGTAAGGTATCAGCACAACTCTAATGAACAACTCTAACAATAACTTCTATCTATACCACCAACTCTATACGAATAACTCTAAACAAACCCAGGCTCTTAGAAAACCCCCATTCCCAACGCGACCATTTGTACCAAAAACAGAGAAACGACAAAGCTCTTCAAACCAACCCAAGCCCGTCCGCGGACCGTCCGCATCCTCATCTCATACTTGGCCCTCTTAATCGCGTCCTTCACCGGCTGCACCTGATCCCTGACATCGCCAGCCTCGTAAAGCATTATCCTCTCCTCGGCGAGCCACAACAAGGCGTTCATCGCGGTGTACCTGCTCCCCGGACCGTTCTGCAACATCCTCTCCAACAGGTCCTCCAGGACCTTGTGGAAGCGAGAACTGTGGCCAGCGTCACACCGTCTCGACCTCTTCAACCCTCCAAGCCTGCTCGCCGCATCGTGCCCCTTCAACACTCCAGACCTGGACCTCTGCAGCCGGTCCCCGCGGCCGAACTCGTGTAACTCGAACAGGACCAACCCCAACATCCACACGTCGCTCGCCATCGTCGGCTTGTACTCCCCCCTGCCCCTGTTACCGCCCTCCCTGCGCCGGTGGAACTCGGGCGCGACGTACAGCGGCTCCGGAAACGACCAGTCCCTCAACACGTGCGGCACGAGCCCGTGACCGATGAGCTTGTAGGTCTCCCTCCGCTCCGGGCCGGGAGGACAGCCCCCCCGGAGGTGGAGGATGTGTCGCGGCTCGACGCTGCCGTGGACGACGCCCCGTCCGTGGAGATACGCCAGCGCCTGGAGCATGTCCCACGCGACGTCGAGGATCTCCCTGTCCGACATGGCGGCGGCGCGGGGGTCGATTCCCTTCCAGTCGGTGTGCTCCGTGACCAGGGAGTTGAACAAGTCGGCGTGGGCGGTGCGGGCCTTGTTGTGGTTGGCGGCATCGCTGTGGTTTTCGCTGCCGAGATAATCTTTGTAGCGGAGGACATGGGCCTGAGATGTCAAGTTAGCTCCCAATGTTTCTTTTTCCATCCAGAATGTCCAAGTAATGTGGACAACTAGAAGAGTAAAAATAAAAACTCACAAAACAAGCCTCGTCAGACAACGCAGCCTCCGCCCTGCCCAAACGCTCCAGCGCGCGCTTCTGCCCGTCACCGAGGCCCACGAACGTGATGAACGCCAAGTCGTGGTCATCGACACGCCAGTAATCGGCACCCGTATTCGGTGTTTGGCGTTTGCGATATCCCTCGCGCACCACGTAATGGCCGGAGCAGTTGCCGATCTTTTCGCAGACGACGTAAGGGCCCTCGTCGACGACTCCGAGTGCGTATTTGACTTCTTCGACTTCGTCCTCCCCGCGGGCCGGCATCTTCAACTTCGGGATGGCTGTGGATAGATGAACGCGGGTTGATGGTGAGTTGGCGAGCTGCTGATGAGGAGGAAAAACAGTCTCAGGTCGAGTTCGAGGCTGGTGTTAAATATTGTGTCGAGTTCTGAAGGTGGTGGTGTACATCCTCAGGCCCTCATACTCCTTCCTTTGGACTCTCGGGTTGTTGGCCGTCTTCATTGGGCCCGTTTCGGTCGTTCGGGTCGGTAGGAGAGGCCTCGAGACTGTGAGATCCATTGTGAAGAATGTCTCGCCTCGGCCACATTTGCAACAGAGGGGTTGTTCTCAGAACAAGAGGGATATAAAGGATTCATATTGCAGCACTTAGCGACTGATGATAAGTGACAGTAATGGATAATGATCCATCTTTATGCTTCACCTCACTCTCTTTGTCCTTCGAATCACTAAGAAGTCAGGTTTTCTCACTTATCATATAAATTCCAGCTGAGGCCTGAACTTCAAGGAGACCTGAGTTGCAGAGTACGGCCACAAACGAAGGCGACCCTGTAGAGTGGCATTTGAAGATCCAGGTTTCTTGATGGGGAAACACAACCCTTCCATTCATCAAGATGTAGTTAAACTAGCTCTATACGCTTTTTAATAACGAGATAAAACGGTACTCAAAACCGTACTAGTAAAGCAACATGAGCCACGCAGATCTTCATTCTCAACGACGGTCTCGACCTGGCCCCAGACCAATCATGTGGCCGATACACGGGAATACATCAACAACGCAATAGGCAGAGACTCGTATTTCAGAACACAGAACTGTTACAACCCACTAATACTTCTATCCAGCTCACCCAGTCCCAAGACTAACTGTCCTTATCACTGGTGCTGCTACGCCTAATAACACTCATTATCTTGGGCAATGACGAGACACCCAAGGCAAAGTCTTCGCGAGGAAACAACCAATTCAAAACTCTTTGATGAAGCTCCCATTCAAAGAAGCCTCACATATTAAATCGACCATACAATCCAACACCGTCAACCCGCAAAATCCAGCCAGTCAGGTCTCTTGTCAGCAACCGGACATACCTCCGAATCGCTCGAAAGGATTACTCATACAGTATCGCGTGGGAACTCACACTGGCCACACCGTGTTCGCACTCCGTCATCGTCAAAATTGCATGTCACCGCTCATCTCTCATTGGCTCAACCGCTCAACTCAATCCCATCTCACTCACATGCACATTGTTTGCAGACTTCATATTTTGCTGTTTTACTGATTTGATTTGTCTTGATCTTTCGTGATCTAGTGCTGTCATTGCTGACATTTGCATCTATCTACTTTCGTCGGCCCATCGACGATGTCGGAAGAACCAAAAATTCCGAAGTCTTCCTGCTCATCCCGAGCTTGGCCTGTTCGTGCTGAGGACCACCTCGCACTTTGGGTAGATATTACATGGAACATGGGCCCTTGACCTTTTGCCAGTCCCAACCTGATGAAAAAAAATAACTAAACTCCGCCTGATGCATGATTTTTGAGCAAAACGTGGCTTCTGGGTTTCGTGCTTTCCATCACCCAACCATCAAATGTCAATCCGGCCGTTTCCCAGACTGGTCGTAAAATGAGGCCCTTCCGACGCCCGAAACAATGCAATGCTAGAAAGATAATAAATCGAAAATTACTTGACTTCATGATTGACTCATGTGTCCGCGGAGGCACGCGAACTCCTAGTTCGGGTACGGTCCCTGAGGAAGGCCGTGGGGCATCTGCGACATCTGGTTCATCCTGTAGGGAGCGTTCATGAATTCGGGGACAACTCCAGTTCGCAAGTCGTTCCGCCTGCCGAGAGGTTGGTAGTGCATCTGCGTTGTAGGCAGGTGGTACTCGTTGAGAGAAGCTGACGGTGGTGGGTAGAGGAGGGTGTTGACGTGGCGAATCGGCTTGTACGGGCTCGGCCTCTGCTGCAGGTACACACTAGGCGAGTGCGAAATGGGCGTGTGCGCGATAGGAGTGTGAATGACCGATGCAGGGAACTGCTCGCCGAGAGGCGAGGAGGCGTAGACGGAGAGGCTGCCAGGGCTGTGTCTCTTGGTCGGCGTGCCGTACCCAATAGCCGGGTGCATCGGGACAGTCGCTGGCGTAAGAGACGGCTGCGGCATGGAGACGGCTGCCGACATGGGGAGTTGCGGCATCGAGGTCACAGCCGTGGGAGGGGGGTACACAGTCGACATGGCGCGAACACCTGTTCCCAAGGGCGGCAGAGATACGTGAGGTCCCGTGTTGTAGTTCTTCGTCGGGGCGTAGGCCATCTGCTGAGGAGCAGGGTTGGTATTGAGCGTCAGGTTCGGAACCGGGAGACGAATCGGCTGCTCGCCCACTACCGGGGGTCGGACGATGGGAGCCATGGCGGTTGGCTGTCTCGATAAACGTTTCGCAGCGGGCTCGATGTCCTCATCTGAGCTTCTCTTCCTTCCGTTCATTCCAACATGCTTGCCTGAGAGAGGCGAGAGTGGTGGGTTGTAGGCCGAGGGCCACGCCTGGGTGCTCGGCTGGATAGTCGTGCTAGGCGAAAAGATGGCGGTAGCGGACGGGGTGAGGGGAGGGAATGAGACTGCTGCCTGAGCTGCCGCAGTGGGCGACGGCACCGGAGAGGTGAAGGACTTGCTGAGGGGCGAGGTGGGTTGCTTCAAGGCCCTCTCGTAATACTCTGAGAAGCATGAGAGCTTAACCAGCCATTCCTCCCACTCCTCCTTGGTTGCCAGCAGGCTGTATCGCATGTTGCTGAGAAATTCGACTTCCATAACGTGAATTTCTTGCACAGAAATACCCGAAACCTCGGCCCAAGTCTTATTCGTGTACGTGTTGTCATCCAAAACTGTTGTCTGTCAGCTTCGTCCGACTAATGAATGCAAGTCTTCACTTACACTTGTTGCCCAGCATGAGCGCAACCGTCAGAAGACGGTATTCACTGCCGGAGCGGCCCTTCACCGCAGGATTCGTTGTCTTCAATCTGTAGACGAAAAGGAGGGCGAGGAGGATGACGTTTTGCGTGACTTGTGTCGTCGAGAGGACGCTGTAGGCCCATTTCTTGAATTGGGGGAACGGAGCCGCGTACTCTGTCAAGCGTGGGACAGTGGCAGTCGGGGGTCGTGATCGGATATTCTCGGCAGCTCGCAGGGTGTCGATAGACTCGAACCAGAAGAGGCAGGTTATCTACAAAGCTGTTAATTTCGATTCCCGCCATCCAAGCAAAAAGAACTTACCTGCGCCGCAAAGTCTGCCAAATTGCCGCCCTTGGGGTTGATGCAGCTGGGTATTTGCAGACTGTGCAGGACCAGAGCCGAGGAACCTCTCCTGGAAGAGGTACCATCCGTCTTGTTGATGGCGCCTGAAGTTGGTGTTGACGGGCGAGTCGAGTGCTTCGAAGTCGTAGAGAATTGGCTAGCACCGGAGGCAGGGTTCGCTACCGGTTGTGCTTGAGGGTAGGTATTTGTCGGTTGGGTGTATCGAGGGTATTGGGGAGCTCTCGCAGCCTCGGCCACGACAGCCTTGGGGCCCCTTGCTTGGGCGGCGGCCGATGTGTATGAGGGGAGAACATGGCTGTCGTAGGCGACGAGGTGAGGGGCGTGGTAGGTAGCACTCATGGCTTCGGTTGGCGGCGTGTTAAGCCCGCTCCGGCGGAGAGCAGCTCCAGCCCCGAGATCGAACCTGGAGTCCTTTTGCACGCGGGCGACGTTGTAGGGTTGCTGAGAGTAGCTCTGTCTGCACGACGCGGGATGTGCAGGAGAGATGGGGAGGCTGTAGAAGGGCAATGGTGCGGCAGTCGACATCGAAGCGGGGGGTTCGAGGAGTTCGTGAGAGACGACCTTGGGCTGGTCGTTGGCGGGTATAGGTCTCGGTTGCTCGAGGATGTCGGGAAGAAGAGTTGGTAGAGTCGAGAAGAGAGCAAGCTGAGAGAGGTGAGTGGAGGAGAAGAAGCCAAAGCTGGCGGCTGCTACATTTGCAGTAGTAGCGGGTGACAGGCAGTGACGACGGCGATTCGCTCAAAAGAAGCTTCCCACGCGCGTTCAAGCGGGCAGAATACTAGGGAATTCGAGTCAGGAGACGGTTGAGGCGTAGCTGTCGGTTCTTGATCGTTCCCGGAATTTGTCCTCGTCTTCTGGCTGGCAAGATGTGAGTTTCGTGGCAGAGTAGTTTGGTATCCCGATTATAGGCGAATCCCTAATTGCTGGCCATGGCAGGTCGGACGGATCGTGAACTCGTTTGTCGACCCGGGAGAACCCAAGAAAATCGTCACTTCTGGTCGGTGGTTGAGAGGGGTGGTGGGGGAATCTCTGGAAGAAGGTCCGTTGTTGGCGGAGACGAGGTAGGCAGACCAGACCCCTTAAAGACTGAAAGTGAATCGTCGACACAAGTTCGCTCTGCTTTCGAGACGGAAGGTGGGAGAGAAAGCGAGGCTCGGCGGTAGAGGTGAAAGTGAAGAAGGGTCGGGCGAGGTAAAGGCGAGGTATGGTGCGGTACGCAAGGCAAGGGTTCGACTTCAGATCATCCGTGTAAATGAAGTAAGGTAAGTGGAGGGCTCGCGGGCGTCGTCAATGAGGGCCGTGATTCGGTAGGCTGCAGGAGTCGGCGTGGGTTCTGGGTTCCAAAGAAGGGCAGGCTTGCAGTTGTAATTGTATTGTACGGGAGATAAAAAAAAATGGAAATGAGGAATTGAAGCGGTCGAACAAGGCGGCGGGTTGAATGGGGTCAAAAAGCAAAAGAGATCAAGGGTCAGGCAGGTCAAGCAGTACAGAGTAAGGTATCGGTAAGGTCAGGTAAAAGGCAGGCACGAAGCTGGCAGATTGAAGCAAAAACGGAGGTCGGAGTCGGGCCTAGCTAGGAGTGATATGGTTGCGTCGTTGGTTGTCTGGACTCTCAATTTTTGGAGTCTAGTGTATCCAATCCGCACGCCGTGTCGCTGTACGAAGGTACAAGGACCATGACCGCAGTTTGATGGGTCCTTGGGGGTAGTCGTGGTAAGGTACAGGAGGCATGGCCGTGGCATGGAACAGCATGGGATTAGGGTGGGAAGGACATGGAGGAGGAGGACATGGAGGAGCAGGAGGGAGGGTATCTAGATACGTACCTTTTTACTTCTGGGTAAGGTGGTGAGTGTTGAAAGTACCTTGTTCCATGTCGGGGACAAGAAGGTGAAAGTGAGAGGACGGCGGGAGAATGAGGTTAAAGGTACGTACCCTCTCTTTTCTTTCCACAATCTGAGTGCCGGGTGCTTCGTGCTTCGTGCTTTCCCTCCACTGACTTAGAACTTTGGTTCCGGTCCTTGAGAGACCTGACCTGAGTTGTGGTTTATGGACGGAGAAGGAGAAGGCTCCAAGGCCAGTCCAAGGCATAGCATACCTAGCTCGTGGCTCATGGCTCAATGTCTCCTCAGCGAATGGACGGCCAGCCAACCCAGCCCGGCCCAGCCCAGTCCAGTAGGCGCAGCGAAAGCGCAGGAGGATGGATGGCCCCTCAACTCCATTAAAAGGGACAAGCAGGAGCCAGGAGCAATACCTGCCTCACTAGCACTAAGTATTTGCACAGAAGGGGAAGGGATGAGATGAGATGTCGCAGGAGAATTGGAAGGAGAAGGAGCTGCTGCTGCGGCAGGTGAGGACAACAGAAAAAAGGTACTTTGAAACTGCCGCAGATTGGCAGCAAACAAGCCGGTACCTGCGCGGACTTGAGTATCTGAGCGGGACGCTGAACGGAGGAAGGACCGGTTAAGGTCCAAAAGTGTGGAAGGTACCTCTCCTTTCCCTTCCATACGCAGTACCCAGCAAGTGAGAAAAGGCAGTGTTTCCAGCAGCAGGGTCCTCCAAAGCCATGTTCAGCACCCCAGATGTACCGCCTCACTTCATATTGGCGGCAAAGATACCCGCGTGCTGCTTGTTGCTTGCTTGCTGCTTCCCTTTTGCTTTTTTTTTTTTTCGCTTCCTCTTCTGCGTGCTCCTCCGCAGCAACACTTCGCCAAAGCGAAAGCAAGCACAAGCAAGCAATGAGCAACACACGCAACTCAGCCCAGAGACAGACCCATCTGCCCATCAATAGTTTTCGCCAAGCAGGATACGGATTGCATTCGTAATTCAGAACGTCTCCGCCCCTTTGTAGCTTTACCTACCACGGCAACCTCGTACCCATCCAATGTACAGAGTATCATCAGTTGCAATTGCCATCTAAAGGCCAGCCAGGGACCAATCCTGCCTAGCGTGGCTTCCCATCTTAAAGTGCCTCGGTGGTAAGGCAAGGCAAAGGCAAGCCAAGGCAAGGCAAGGCAGGAGAAGAGAGTCAGAGAACGTACCGCCTTGGTCCCTAGGCAATCCTAGCCCCTCGTCCACAGTCCTCAGTCCCTCAGTCCCCAGCAAAAGACTCATCAAGCGTGAGGTAAGGTGTGAGAGGTGGGATGCGAGTGGTGGTGGGTGTGGGAATGGAAATGTGGAAGCCAAAGGAAAAGAGTGAAGTGGAAGTCGTCCTTTCCTTTCCTTTCCGTCTTGGTGGAGAGGCACCTGAGTGGTCAGGTTGTTTCCCTTGCTGCATGGTATTTTTTTTTCCCTTCGTCTTGCTGCTGCTGCTCACACCAGTCCGTTTTGGAACTAGCTCCATTTGACGCCCAGTGAGTCGTGACCGCCGCTCTAGCGACCGGCGGACCACACTGCAGTGTCCAGCCAGACAGGCCACAGGGAATGGGGGCAAGAGGGAAAGGGAAAGGGCAGGAAGGAAGGGGGGCAGGGGTCCGCCCGTACGGTGCAAGGGCAAAAAAAGACAGTTGACGGTGGGGAAGGAATACAGAGGGGGAAAAAAAAAAAGAATTAAAGAAAAAATGGCGGTACGTACCTTGTCTTCTTGAGCCTTGGTGCCTGTCCGTCGGGTGCCTCATTGGATTGGTTTTGATTTCCAGTCTTACACCCGCACCCCCTGACTTTCTTCCAAATGTCACACCCCCTCTTGTCCTCTGATTGAGAATGTGAGAATTCCACGTCCAGGATACCCGGGCAGGGTCGGGTGGGGTTTCGAAGCCTCTGGTCCCGTCCTTCGTCCTTCCTCGGTCTGCATTTGGCGTTGTTGGTGTCTTTGGCCGCTCGCTTCAGCACACCAGCGGCTGTACCTTTCCATACAGGTAGCAAAGCAACACTTGAATCTGCTTCGCTGCAGTCGGGGACATTGCAACTTACAAGCATTGGATGCCACCGCCGAAACTGCGCAGTCTCTGCGGTGCCCGTGACGGCTTGGTGGAGGCAATCCAATATGGACTTTATCCAGCCCCAAGTCCTGGATACCCTGAAAGGCCGAAAAACGCCAGCCATTTCCCTCCTTTCTCGTGTACCCTGGACTTCTCCTCTGCTTCCTTTCAGACCTCTTGGTTCAGATTGACCGGATTGACGGCTAATTCCTATCCCTACTCATCAAGTCAGCTCAGAACGACACCGTATTACGGGTTCCATACGTCCACCTTTCGTGCTTTGTTGCAGCTGGTAGCGTACGTATGCAGCACCTTATTATCCACACCAACAACTTCTCCTTACCGTCATTCCTCACCACCACCACCATCATCATCATCGTTGACACCGCCGCCATCGTCGTCTCTGTCGTCGCCATCGTTGGCCACCATCCATCTGTCCATCCATCCATCCCTTCTCGTCCCATCCATCCCATCCCAATCGTGTCCCATCCCGCCCCGTCCACTCCAATCCATCCGCCGCCGCCGTCGTCGTCGTCGCAATACAGCATCCCCACACGAAACTCTCTCGGCCCTAGGCCACTTCTTCGGGGCGTCTTTTCCCAGAATCCCAGTTACTGTACCTACCACCCTGCCAACCTGAACCTGCCCTGCCCACCAGAACTAACATTACGAATGTCCATCTCTCAGACTCTCATGTACGAATGTGCCCTGCCCGGGACAGACACGGCATGCTAGTGCGCCGTAACCCGCCCGCCCGTAATACCTCGCTGAATCCTCATTTTGACTCGGGCAACCGGTACGGGATACGCTGCCACACGATTAATGAAGCAAAAGAAATGTACCAAGTACGTGCAGTCCATACCTTACCTTAACACACACCGCGCCGCGCCTTACCATGTCTGGAGCGACCTGTCGCTCAACTCGCATTCCAATTGGTCTGCTGCAGCCCATTTCCTCTTTCACAAGATGGAGTCTTTCTCTGGTCGTCGTCTCCGTCCTCCGCCGCCGACGACGCCGATTCCCTCGCTTACCGATTCAGGAACGCAGTCGGGCGGGCGTCTTGTGCAGCTTGTCGCTCCGGCCTTGTCCTTGGTTTGATCCTAGACTCCCAGCTCTCGTCGTCCATGTACAGAGTAATTTGGGGCTCCTCACACTTTGTGACTTCCAAGCCGAAAAAGGTCGCAGGTGAATATCCGGCTGCCCCTCACGCCCTCGTCCGAGTGAGTGGATGTCGTGCCTCGTTTTCGTGCAGGTCAATATCTCCCTCTCTACCGATGATTCCCGGGTGACGTCTCTCAAATTCTTGCACCGCCGACTCAAACCCACATCAACTTGTTTCCTGTGTGTGGTTAACCGCAAAGCCTCTCCCCCCAAGCCAACAGCCAACAAGCCTTTCGATGACGGTACTTGCCGTTGTCGGTTGGTGAGCATGAGCAGAGCAATAGCACGTCCACTTACGCGCACCTAACTCCCATGTTTGACCCCCAATAATACTGCGTCTAAAGATATCAACCCAAGGACCGACCCCCAGGCCCAGGGTCAGATGCACTTTGCGGAAGACATCGCTCTTTCGGGCATAGCGCCCCGACATATGTTGGCTCGATACCTCGACACCTCGACGATCCATCCTGTCTCAACCTGCCAACACACCCTTCAAGAGGCTGGCTGGCTTGCAAGTCAGTCCTCAGAAAGACACACAAATGTCTCCACGATAATTTACCTTGTAATACGTATCAAGTAGGTGTCAAAGGTTCGCAACAGGTCAGACGGAAGAGCGCCGCACCGCATAGCAACGCAACGCAACGCTACGCACCGCACCGCACCTCACATCAGCGGGCAACCACGCCGCTCCGACAGGGAAGACGCTCCAAAGGGTAACTCACCTCACCCCGTTGTCGTTGTCGCCGTGTGCGAGAAAACGCGCTGTGTAATCTCGTCCCAGCCCGCCGCTCGGCAAGGTACCTCTCGGTTACCGTAAGTTTCGGCACGTTTGCCATGCGATGCCTCATCGTCTCCCCCTCTACTTTCTCTCGTCGTAAATCTCTCCGTAAGAAACTCCAAGACTCGTAAAGTGCCAGAGATATCTCCGTATCCGTACCCCACTGCCATAGCACACAAGGCATTTGCATTGGATTCGCCGCCGCGATTTGCCCAGTCCAGAAGCCGGTTGCATCCACCTCGACAGGCAGACAGACCGACCGACGGACCGACCAACTGAGACGGACGAGGTTGACCCTAATCCCAATTCTCAGCCAAGACGCAGTTCGAGGCCGCGGAAGGCAAAGCAAAGCCAACAGACCAAAGCAAGCACAGTGCGCCGTGATACCTCACAACACCACGCACCAGAAACACGGCTGCTGGCGGCACCGCACCGTCTTCCGCCTGCCTGCCCGCCTGCGTGTCGGGCTTGTTTTGCTGATGGTGGGGGAGCGGGCGGGAACTGCTCAGTAATGTACTGTATGCACCCTACTCGCTCTCTTCTTCGTTCTTCACCCCTACCAGTACGGAACACTGCGCAGGCTCGCACTCTATCGTCGCACGCTGTCGTCAGAGGTAAAAGGTAGGGACGGATCTGGCTGAGGCCGTGATATGTGCCCATGTTAGCGCACCCATTAAGACCTCCCATCCACTCTTCCCTCCTGCCAATCATCAGTTGCAAACTGCACCAGTCAAAGCCCCTCTTTGCCTCATTCCCGGGGAATTGACATTGCAGTTCACTCACCACTAAGAACGGTAAGGCATGGGCGACTAGGCGCCCAGCCCAACAAGGACCCCTTTTGAAATTCGTGCAAGTCAACACCCTAGCAAGCCAAGTTGATACTCCTGCGGCGGCGGTTTTTACGAACGGGATACGTTCGTTGTTCGATCCAACCAGGGGTTGCCTTGGACACCGTCTTCTGTCGTGTCTTCAGTTAGCCCCTGTGCAACGTAAGGAGAATGTCTGTAATCAACGAGCAATAAGCCTTCAAAGACGGGCCACTCTCGCCATCGTCAACGTAACGACGGCCCTGTTTGCTCGTCCCTCTCTCAAAATAGAAAGTTGAGAATGCGGGCGACAGGTCAGGACTCAGGCCGGGCCATCGTAATGATGGATGGCATAGGACAGGGCTCTGTGGTTGGTCCGCCGGCGCACATGCTATTCTTGCCTTGCTTCGCCGTCGTTCCAATGTTCTGCAAATTATTAGCATCCGGAGCAGCGCAATGCAACTCTTCCCCCTGGACCAAGCCCAATTCAAAGTCTAGTCCAAAAGCAAGATATTAACGCTCAAATATGGGATTGGCCCATGGGTATCCAACTTAGCACATCCGACGGTCGGTGTAAGAGAGCGCAAGGCTGTAAACGCGCAAAAGCTACTAGCAAAGCTCAACCACTTATATCAAGCGCAGCTACTTCGCTTCCATATTAGACTGGCTGGTCCGTCACCAGAGTATGGCGCCACAGGCAGTGTGTGCCCGTACAGCTCGCGGCCGGTTTTTGCCATGGAAAGTTGAAGGTTCCCGTGTCTCCGTCTGGCCAATGCCGGACGGATTTGCCTTCCTCCAATGAAACCGTGGCTTGCGGCTCGCCATGTCAAATCGCGGGGATCCCTCACGATGTGAAGCGTGAGCAACCAAAAAAATGCATCAAGTGCTCGAGGCTGCAGCAGCGTCGTCCACCGAGGCACGTCATGCACAGACCTGTCTTTGTCCATCACCATCAGGATCGTCTCTGTATGGTTGGCTTGTCGTCATCCCTCCCACCAGTGAGTCCACTCTTCTCCCAAGTTGGTTGTCGGCAGCCAGTCACGAGCCAGACTCGGTTAAGGGGGGGGCCGCCGCGTTTGAAGGAATGGTAGCATCTCTGACTGACGATGAGAATGTGTGAGTGGCATGCCCGTTTCGACAGGGTCTCCAGCCGTGGCAGCAACGGAGGCAGTTCAGAGAATCGGTATCACAGCGTCATGGACCACGCCGACCGTGCCGGCCGAATGGCTGGGTTGCGCAAGACCTCCTTCCGCTGTCCGCCCTCTGCCACTAAACGAGAGCAAGTCGCGCGTCCCCAGCAGTCATTAAAATCCCTGCAACCCCAAGCAACCCTGTGTCGACACAAAACGCCGTGAGCGGCACGCGAATGGGGATGTCTTACCCGCGTCTCCCCTGCCCGTGACCAGGACGACAAGGAGCGGAACAGGTGCTTTTCAGCAGAATTTGAGAGAATTTGAGGTAGCAGCCCCAGACATGTCATGTTGGAGACAAAGTCACTAGGCGTGACAGGGAATCGCCCACCACGAGACTGCAAACACTATTGTCGTCAAATCTTCCAGTCATCGAGCAGTAGAAGCGACGGAGACAAGCATAATGGCTGACTGGGCCAAGCGAGCTAGGACGTTTCTGCAGGTATCGCAAGTCATTCGACGCCGAAGAGATGATTTTGATGCGGGCCCATCTGAACACACAAACGTCTAGTGTACCGTATTAGAAGTAGTTCCTTTGAGCCTCCGTGTGCTTCACAAGAGCGGCAAAATGAAGATACGCCCGCTGAAATAAGTCTTCCAGCACCGTGGTGTGTATGTGCTCGCTGTTCGGATAGTGTACTATAGTACTTCGTTGGGTGGCTTCCTAGGATGCTCAACGGTCTCTGTCAGGCGCCTATTCCCACCTCATTCGTGTCGAGCGAGCGGGATCTTGACTTCATCCAGGCGGGCCCCGCCTTGTCAATGGCGCCGTGGCCGGCCTGAGTCTAGCCGCCATGAAAGACAGTGAGGCGCGCAAGGGATTCCACGTTTGCAGAGTGCAGCAGTGCTTGGGCTTCAGCTGCGCTTGAGTGAGACCCGATAGGGGACACAGTCCGGCATCTGATTCGCCGTTTGGGTGCTTTCGACCGGTGCTGTCAATGAGGCCCTAGTCCATCCCCCACTGCACATAGTGTCCATGTCGGTACAACACAGCGCCAGTATCACGGGGACGGGCCCTCTTTTCATTTTTCGTTTCTTCCCTTCCTTTTTCGATATATCCATCAAGGCGGCCGGGAGTTGTTCCCTTTGGTCGTCGTGGAATTGATTGACCGTCTGGGACGAGAAAGGGGGTCTGTGACAAGATTTCATGCCGCCTTAATCAAGTTCAAGTTAGTCGGTGTCAACCAAGATTAAGTGATTGGAGCGTCACTGACGGCGATTAGCCGGGAGCAATAATACCTCACCTCCTGGAATGCAGCCATCGTGATGGAGAAGGCGCGAAGCAAATAGACGCAGAGCCTAGGACCGGGAGTCTCCCAAGTCGGCCTGCCAAACTTCATCTGTACCACTTTCTAGGGAGCCAGGTCGTACACAGAACAATGTGGAGATCGGCCTCATAGCGGAGCTGCTTTATCGGCTCTGGTGGCAGACCTCTCACGAAACCGAGGGCCTGTGTCCCGACTCCCAATTCTTGATGAACTTTGAATGGGTGAACTATATGTATCTTTACCCCCTTTTACCCATATTTTGTCTAACCGATTACGTCCAAGCGTATACCCTCTTATTGTATATAGAATCATACGCAGAAACCTCTTTGAATGGGTGAACGGCCAGCCTCTTTCTCTCACGCCGACGACGCTGGGCGTGGATGTAGAAATCCAAGTTTCTTTCCCTCACTGGGAGGGCGAGACCTGCGAGAAGAAAGATTCCCCGTGGAATAGGACGCACAGTGGTCCAAGCCACACCTCCATCAGTGGTCCAAGGACAACCTCGTTGATATGCGACTAACGATAATCCGAATGACTGAACAGTCTTCTCTCGGTGCTTGACTGCGGCCTCTTCTTTGGCTGCTTGGGTAGTTTTGTATCATGCAGACCAGTTCGAATCCAGAGCTGACATCGACGGAGCTTAGGATCTAGGCATCCCCCGCCTGAGTTTCTCTGAGCGGACTTGTCCCGTCAGATATTGAAGATGCTCTCGGCAGACTGTTGCGCTGCGTACAGCGGCCACCCATGTGGCTTGTCGTTCGCCTAGCCCAGCGTGTTGGTGTGTGGTGCTCGGTCGGTCGATCGCTGGGAACAAGAGCACTTTGGGTACAGCCACACCAAGAGCGTGTCCATAAGCACCTCGGCGGCCTTCTGCTGTCCCAGCCGGGGATACAACTCAGAGTCCAATTCCCCAGTTCAGCCATCACAACCCCCATTTTGCATGCACCATGGCCCGGCTTGCGGGACGCCAGCGTGATGCGTCGGACTGTCTTCTTCATCCAATTTACATGCCGGGCCCGATGGGTATCGGCATCATTTAGTGGCGTGGGACAGATACGAGACTTTGGCAGCTCTGGCGGTCTCTCGTATGTATCCTTGGATAGGCGGAAGAGCACCTGGGCGGGACATTAGAGATGCTGATACCGTTAGCTTGTTGTCCGTAAAATCGAGAGCGACCAGAACGTTCGAGCGAGGCTCAATGCTGTACAACAGGGGCCTGTTTGGTCGTCTCGCCATCTGGCCGAAAGTGAAATCATTGACGAAGCCACCTCAGTAAGGATCAAGCTCCTTCAACAGTCGGCTTGCATCTGCAGCATATCGCATTTTGCGATAGACATAAGCTCCCCAAACAGATCCGTATGAATGGCGTCTACACCTCAACTCCGAGGCCTCAACCCCACGGCCGGACGGACAAGTCCTTGTAGAATCCGTGGCGTCGCGCCGGTCCTGTTGCGTGTCATGCAGCCAAAGTTATTACAACCATGGGGCAGACTCTTGGTTTTGGAAGTCGTGTCCAGCATGCCATCATGGCCGCCATGAAGCCTCCACAGCAAACAACTTTCAAGGCACTTTTTGCGAGATAGATGCATGTAGTTCTGAGAGTGGGCGTTGTGGCAAAGAACTGCCCTCCTGCACCGAGTGAGGAGCAGGCAGGCACTAGGCTAGGCTGTCAGATGTGGCAGACAGATGGCCGGCGATTGGCTGGAACAGTGTTGTCAAGAGAGTTCATTCAAGAACGGAGGGGGTGCTTGAAGCATCGAGAGTGCTGGTATGTATTTGGCTTCGCTGTCCCGAAATCCCGTACTGCGTAATCCCATGCCCAGGCCGCATCTGAATCGTCGAGCCGCAGCCAATCATCAATAACTCTGTCCTTTGATGGTCTAGGCAAACAATTGGCCGAGCTCACTGTACGTGGGTGCAGGGAAGGATTGCAAGTCGTTGCCGGAGAGGAGGGTTGGCCAGGGACCAGGGACTGTTCTCGGGACCCCGTGCAATCCGCCGTCGAGGCCGAAGGTCCGTAATTTGTGAGCGCTGTGATGGCCGACTTGGCATCGCCATTTTTACCTAGAATCGGGAGCCTTCCGAGAGTGTATGAGACCAGATTCCAGATTCCGTAGGATGGCATCTCTTTTTGCGCAGGGCGCTTTGGGATTCCGCCGTCTTGACACAAGACCAGGATGAGGATGCTGAGGTTTCGCGGCTCTGAAAACGATGAGTCGAGGGATCTTGGTGACCCCTAGATACCGAGGCTCCTGGCTGTCGAAGTCACCGAAGTGGCAGGCGGGGATGCACCGGCTGAGGCTAATGGTGCGCTGACCAGACCACAATCTGGCCATCGACAGTGTTCACGAGGATTGTAATAGCCTGGAGAGGCCCGCAAATGTCACTCAGGCCTGAGGTGTTGACTGAGTGCTGCTGCAGAGTAGTATCTGAAAGAAAGCGGCGGGGGTGTACCTAGTTCCGTATCGTGCGTTGGTATGCGAGCTTCTGCTGACAGAGGTCAGACGCCTGTGGCGTTCCGAGTGTGTGCGTGTATGTGTGCGTGTGTGTGTGTGTGTGTGTGTGTGTGTGTGTGTGCGAGTGCAAGTTATTGCTGCAACTGAGATTCTTCTGTATTCCGGCCGGACAGGCAAAGAAACCATCTGTTCGAATCTTGTGTTGCCCGGGACGGGATATTCATTGTGATGCAATATGCGCCGTACGCCTTGCCATAAGTGCTTCTCCAAGCTTGGGTCGATCATTCAAACAATCAAGACCACATGATGGGACGTGCAGAACAGTTGTCGGTGTTGAGGAATTCCAATCAAACACATTCCAGCGCAGAGTGTCGTCTGTAAGGTGACCAGGTGCATGTGTCCCAAAGCGTTGCGAGAGCATCGATGTCCGCCAATGGCGAATGTGGTGTGTAGCTACCGAACTGGTAGGTAGCGTGTTGCAGCCAGGACGTGGATGGCTTGGTGGGCATGGTAGGCATTAATAAGGGATGGCCCGGTGGTTCGAGTTTAGGTTGCAGGTTGCAACAACTAGCAGCCAGCACTGTTTGCGTCCTGAAGCTAGGAGTTGAGCTTCCATTATACTGACCAGCGAAGGGGCTTCCAGCTCCAGTAATAGCAGTGCCTCTGAACAGTGCCTCTTCCTCCTTGTTGAGGGTTGTGGCTTTTCCTGGGCTCGGTAGGCACGGAGCCGACCAGACGAGACGAGACATCGGTACGGATAGCCACAAGCCTTGCTGCAAGTGCTGCAGGTGTGGTGAGCCAGGCATTCAACGGCGTCATGATGGCCACGGCTGTCCGCGATCCAGGGAGACGAAACGGAGGTTGAGTGCGTCCAGTTCAGTAAAGAGGTGAAACGGACTCTGGACAATGATCGCCAGCGCCTCATCTAGCCCCATGCCTCCATGAACGATGAGCTGTTGGTACATCGGAGCGCATGTCCCAACCCTGGGCTTCCATTGTCTTACTGCGTGACCTTGCATCCGTAGAGATTCGGGACGAAGTTGGTTCCCTCAGTAGACCGAACGACCAGCCTGATTGTTGTAGCAGATGAGGAAGCGGGTGGTGCTGGCTGTGCGTCTTGTGTAAGACAAAGAGCTGGCTATGGCATAGCATAGTCCATAAGTTGAGGGGGATAACCGAATGTTTTGTGCTTGTATTGGTAGGTGACCGGCCCTTGAGGTACCATAGTAGGCAGGCCGCAGTGGAGGGCCTTGGATCGAGGTTGTTTGGACGCCATGATGGCCGATGGTGCCTGGACCCTGCGATTCTGGCTCGTAGTACCAACCCTGCTGACGGCGAGACCTGCTGACTGATTCCTTGAGGCCTTGACAAAGGATGGAGGAGGCGTGGAGTATGTGTAGACGATCTAGGCGATAAGACCCCAGTAAGGTAAGTAGGAAGAAGAATTGATGACTTGTTTGATGGTGGTGCGCGGCACGGTGATGGCTGCTAAATTTGATGGTGGAAAAGGCGGCAATTGAGTTCCATTTGCCTTCTTCTGTGCAGCGGGTCACCTTCGTAAAACATTCTGGTCGAGCCTGCTGATCGGCATGGTGCTTGGGTACATGAGGCTTGGTCGGCGCGATGGCACGCAAGGCAGAGATGTTGGATGTCGGATCGAAATTTCAAGTGATGAATGACGGGAGATTGGAGTTGTTGGTGTTGGTGTTGGTGTTGTGTTGAAGTTGGGAAGTGACTGCAGTCCAGCTGAATATGTTCGTGGCAGGCGCTTCACGACTTTCAGAGGCAGGAGGCACCAACGGGATGTTCTTGCCGTCAAACTTGGGTTGGATTATGTAATATGACCAACGACAGCCGAAACGGAGACAATACCGACTCTGCCACCTGCCTGCCACCTGCTTTCCTTCACATATCACATCTACATCTATCCGTAAAGTACGGATACATCGACATGGACATCACATCAACGCCTTGACTTCCTCACCTGCAGGTTTATTCCTGACAGTCAAATTCAATCATGCCAATCAATCATTTTCTATCTCCATCTCGGTCTCCATTTTCAGCCCTCCCTTGGTTAATCAACCACCAACCCGTCCGTCAACACGCCGTCAGCATGCATCGGGGCTTCAGAACCCACGCCCGTTTCGCATCCCGGTCCGGATTGAATATCAATTTGCCTTATTCCGCTTGATTGGCCACCTTAACCCTTCACACAACATCCATTCTCAACGCAACGCACCGCACCGCAACCACGAGACACAGCATCCATCATCCATCCGTCCATCGTCGACAAGCACTGCTCCTTGCTTGCCATATAAGCTCTGCCTAAGATACACGGACCAACTCGCTTACGAACTGAAGGCTCAAGACAAGGCTCAAGGCTCTTTCACAAGACTGGGGGCATTCGTCATGCACAACTGCACCACCACCATCCATCACCACAAACACCACGTTCCGTAGGCACCATGATCCATCAGCACTATCAGCTGCCAGAACCGCTTCTGCTCCAGCCGCACCAAAGTACCTTCCTCACCTGTTCGACTACCGCTCCGCCGCTCCAGCAACTCGGGGCGTGCTGTGTCTCGTGTCCAAGACTCGCCTGTATCAATTAGAGTTGCTGGTGGCTCCGCGGTTCTTGAACATGAGAGCCTGCCTTGGCGCCCTGTTCCTTTGCCGTTTAACCCCTCGGGACTGATACTGCCTTCCGCCTGCAGCTTGTTCAACTGCGCCGTCCCGCCGCTTCAACACCTTGTCACGACGTGACCTTGACCTTCTCACTCCTGAAGACGAGACTCGGGGTAAGGTACCTACCATTCCTCACCCCCTCCTTCATCACGAGAGCTCGGACGCTTTCTGGATTCGTCCAGCCAATGTCAACTCTCTGCTCCGTCCCTTGGCTTTACCTGCATGAGACGGAGTCAGTCGCCTGCTTGCTTTTCTCTCCATCAGCCATCATCATCGTCTTCGCCCCTTCCTTACATCCGCGGCTTAATTGCACTATCAGACGCTCGCCGATCAGAAAGCCTCGACTTCGCACACTCGCCCTGTTGGCGTTTCTGTCTGGCAAAGACGGCAGGTTTCAAACTCCGCTAGACCACTTCCATGTCATCATATCACGATCCGGAGGCACATCTCAGCTGCCTGTTTGACCCATCGCATTGCCGTTCAGCCAAGACTTCATACCTGCCTGTTGCACTGCGCGGGGCTCTGTCGTTCGCGTTGTTGTGTCTATATCCGTACAGACTCTATTTGCCCCGAACACCGCAGCGGCCAGCGATGTCAACACCGAATCAAAAAATCCGAAAATGCGCGACAGGCCGACCAGCAAAACATGGTACTGGCCAGATCCAGTGTCACCTGCGTTCAGCCGTGCAGATGATTTGCCGCCACGAGAGACATGCTCAAAAGACAGCAACCAAGTTGGCAAACTGCAATCCTGGCCTGACTCGATGTTCAACAATGAGAGACATGGACACGGAAACCACTAAACTTTCACTGTCTTCGCCCACAGCGTCCAACTAATTCCGTCAGTCGGGTGAAAATTTGACCTCTGATCCCATCATGAACTTCACCAGCCCAGCGGAGAGTGTTGGTGCTCAATTCGTCTGGTCTTTCACGGCTGATCCTTGCCGTCCGCTCGCTCCCGCTCGGAGTAGGGCGAAGACGTCTGATACCCCGAGGCATCGGTCGGTCCATCTGGCACTACCATTGTATCACCGATGGTGTCCAAATACTGCTCTGTTGTCGGCAATTCAGGACATATGGGAGTAAGTCCTCGTTAAATCACACCTCGTTCGGGCAGTTTCGTGCTACTGCTCCGACGTAATTCTTCGTTGATCGGTTATGATATCCATGCGAAGGGACCGGAATCTGGAAGTTGACAAATGCGCCCCGGATTCGTCTCAGCTGCCCAGTCGCATTTGTTTGATACGTTCGACAAGCCGGACATACCGGTGTCAGACGAGGCCTAAAGGCCTTGCGTGGTGGAGGCAGCTGAAGGCCTAATTCATCATGGCATGGCGGAAAACTGACGACGTCAAAGGCAATCCCCACCATCGACCTCTTTTCCTTTACCATGGTACAGGCCACCACCTCCTGCTTGCTGTTTATTCACGACCGTCGGCCGGCTACCGGTTACATGGCGCGCGTCCGTTTTGCAGGCCCTCTCTTGTTCAGATGACTCGCATCGTCGTCCATCCCGGAACGCCCGCCCTATCCAGCAGCTATTTGCTCTACAGTGGGTTATCATGCTGCAGCCTTCGTTTGGTAAAAGTAGGGAGGCACTGGCCCTTCCTTACCACGGCCCCTATCATTCCGGATTGCCGTTCTTTTGCCTTCCAGGTTCAGGTTCTTGGAATTAGACATCAATTGTCACCGATCGTCAATCACCGCACAGTGGAGCTTGCTATCCATAGCGTAGCTTGCGGAGCAAAGTCTCAGCAGCGAGAGCAGCATTCGGCGTCAAATTGTTGCCTTGCGCGGTTTAGCCCCTCGGCGCGGCATACGAGTTCCTGCTCACCCTGGCTCCTAGCCTTCCAATCTATTCGTGCAAGGAAGGCAGAAATAGAGAGGAAATGGTGGCTGATGACGAACGGATTGACAGGCACGCTTCACTTTCCTTGCTTCCGTTGGCTCGTTGCCCACTGATCGCTGAGCACCGCCCGCCGAGAGGACCTGGAGGGGAATTGGAGCGACCTTTTTTCTTACCCTGACCTCCTCTTGGCTAGCCTCGATCCTAATCATGGCGAGCACGCATTGAGCAGCGCAGCAAATCATACACCAGCGCAACAGAGATGACGACTCCGACGAGACGTCTCGCTAAGAAGGCCCTCGACCGAGGGAGCGCTGCTGGTGATTGATTTACCTGAGGAACTTGGATTATTACGACTGGCTCCGGCACATGCCCGGCGCTGATCCGACTATTCGCACACCTTTTGGCCCCCGCCCGTGGAGACCCGTCCCGCCCGTTACCGCCGCCGCCGCCGCCCAAAATGACACCACCCACCTCCGGCCGGCGGTCCGGAGCCCGCGAGGGCGTCGTTGGCGAAAAGCGGTATCGTCTCACCCTAATCGAGCCAGCTTCAGGTCGCCCCCGAATTGTCTTGGGTAAGCGGGGCGTTGGGGGTCAAACAGACTCACTCATCCTACGCCCGTCTGCCCTAACGGTCTGGTGGTCGACTGACGTGCATGTCGGTTCAGCCGCGGGCTCACGAAAGAGGCCGAGCGATTGGTGGAGGTAAGACCAAGACTTGTCTTTGCTGACGACGAGGCGGTGACGTGCCTGCATTTTGCTTTTCAGGGCCGTGCCTGGGTGAATCATGCCGTTTCTACTTAGGTTGATCCAGCGTATAGACGTGCGGATGTATGAGATTGTAGGGCTCATACGGCTCTAGTCCGAGTCCACTCGTCTTCTTCCTGTGGCTGGCTGCCGCTATCAAATCTTATGCAGTTGTTCTCTTGGATCAAGCGTGATGTGAGCTGGACTAGATGGCTGCGGTGAGAGGCCAGGCGAACCAAGATGTGATGTGATGTTGATACCTCGTTCCATGGAATGCCACGTTTGCTGATAATAGTACCGCTGTCATGCTTATCATCTAGTCAACAAGAATCAGCATGGGGTTTAAGTGTGATTACTGTCATAAATCGCCAGGCCAGAATCATCGAGCAAATTGTTCAAGTTCCTGTAGACTATATGGCACCATTATACAAACACGTTGTCCAGTGACAGTTTTAGCAGAATACATCTCTTTTTCCGACTCTTACAGTTCCAGGAACAGTTCAGATTGATCTGGTTGGTGAAATTATGTCGGAACACTCGCTGCTAGTCGCAGGCAAGGACACTGAGTTATTTGCAGAGGCTATCATGTCCAAGACGTACACACCGTTCCATCACTTCACCTGACTAGGCAAGTATCACGTATTCGCAGCTACAAGATATCATATCATTACAGAACGAGCCCATCAATAGACGAATAGTAAATCTAGTTCGGGTTCACGGCGCCGTTTTCATCTGACGATGGAGGGTGGAGTTGATGATGATGAAGGTGCTGCGGCCTCATGAAACCTCTATGGAGGCTCACTGATATTAACGGTATTGATCTTGCTACTTCAAGTCTGAAGAGATTCTAAATGCCTCTGTACCAACTTGAAAGTGATGCTTGATTCGATAACTTAGACACAACTAGTAGCTTCTATATTGGTTTTATAAAACTGCTCTGCACACCGAAGTTGGCAGGAAGCTTCCCTACCCAGTCTGAACGTATATTATGTCCTCTTCTATATTTTCGAAGGTTTGGAAAACCTTCGAATCTACCAAAGACACCTAGACTCGTTGATGGGAAAGTTATCGGAATTAAGGCTTGTCATAAAAGCGGTTCAACAGCAGACAAATTTCATGTGAGAAGTTTGTTATCCATTGGTCGAATCTATCTCGGAGTGAAATCACATGTTGTTCTGATATGATACCTCTGGCAAATCATCTATTGCCCGGCGAGAAGAGAAGACTAGACAGCAAGAGAAACTCCCTTCGCTGGTGCTATTCTCTGCTTTAAGATGGTTGTAATAGAGGCAACGAAAGCCAAGCTTGCAATCCACCATCGACCATCCATGACCCTTTTGTCTTCCGGAGAAAGGCCTCAGGGTTGAACTCAAGTCGAGGAACCACCAAAGGGTCAACGGCATTTCCAAAAAGCGAACCTTACATGGTGATCGGAGATGGGTTTTTGAATGATATGATATTGAGCGAGGCAGCGTCGGTTCAAAGTCAGAGGACACCCGCCACATGAGCGTCTTCAACGCAGAAGCGGTATCACAAACTCATCCACGATGCGGCGAAAAAACGCCATCATGGAGCTGGCCGCGGCCGCTCTCGGAAACGAAATCTTACCTACTTCCCGGTCACACTCAGACGAGCCTATCGAATTGACAGACATGTCCCATGCCGCACGATCCGCCAACGCTGATATGAAGGCCATCTGGAAAGCCGTCGAAGCACCTCACACAACATTCAGCCTCGACAACTCAAAATTCTACCTGCCCGAGGGACCCCTGGCCAACGATTCCTTCTGGCTCGTCATCGCAAAGGGCGAGAAGGCAACCGTGGACCGCCACGGGCCCCACCTGGTTGATTGCGAAGAGCCAAAGGTTAAGATCAACAACGAGCAGAGACCGTTCATCTTCACGTGCGGCTCTCTAATCGTTGACTTCCACTTCGGCCCGTCGTGGTACCTCTTCGCGCAGGGCGAGCTCGCCGAGGAGTGCGTCATCCGCAGACTGCACGGCATCGCCCGAACCGCCGCGGATAGCCTCGCGAAGAGCATGGGTGGTTTGTTATGGCATCGGATCCAGAGGTGCGGCGGGGTTTACTGTTTGGTCCCGATGGATGTCGCGCGGAGTCTGGGCCGTACGGCAGAAATACTTCTGGAATTCACGGAGCTTGCGGGAAGACTCGTCGAGACGATGAGGCGGCGACGTGTAGACGATGGTGTTCCCGCGGCGTTCAGGAAGGTCCTGCAACTCCTCGGCATCGTGGAGTGGTACCGAGTCCACCGCGCGTTCAACGCCGTACAAGTCCTCCAGAAGGCGTACGAGGGCCTCCGGAGCCCCACGGCGCAGAAGCGCATGGCCTCCACCGGGTGCATCGAACACGCCATGCTCGGCATGCTCGGCTGGCGTCTCGCCCCGGAGTCCATCGGCGAGCAGCAGGGCGCGCTGTCGGAGGGCCTCCACTCGCTATACGTCCTCAGCAACACGGACTGGACGGGATTCGACGCGGCGGAGGTGGAGGGGAGGGTGAGGCAGAAGACGACGCCGGTGTGTGTGGTGAAGGACAACTGGTTCTGCGCGTGGGCTTTCGGGACGGTGTGCAGATTCCTCACGCACCAGACCTTGGAGTGCGTCTGCTCGGCCGAGGAGCTCGCGAGTTGTCCCGGGCCGAGTCGGTTTGAGGGGCATCTCAGGTTCGCACACCTGGAGATGTTCAAGACTCTGCCGTGGGTCGAGTCGTTCACGGGGACGGAGCACACGAGGCTGAGGTTCCATCCGGAGGCGAAGCTGCTCCCGGGCTTCTATGAGGGACATCCTGAGGGGCCTCGGGACAGGGAGGTTGCGAAGGCCTCGGGCAAGCGATGTGCCAGGTGAGAGGATGCCGCTTGGGTTTGCTGTGAAGTTTGAGATGTCGCTGGTTTGTTTGCCCTAGCGGCTCTGGATTTCGGTGTTAGTGAAGAAGAAATAGGCTGGGTATCCGAGCATGATCGCAATGTGTCTGTGTTCAGGACGCAGCGTAACTCATTTCCACTCACGGGCTCACCGAAGATCTAGATGTTGGTGCCTGAGCACACAATGGCCCAGTCTAGCCAGTAACTTGTTGAAGGTGTTTAGTTGTGTTAGCATAGCAAGTAGGCAACCGAACATCCATCACATAGAGGACTTGAACAGTAAGAGCTAGCTGGCATCAATCACGCCCTCAGTCAAGGCATTTTCTCCAACAAGAATCCCATGGCAATGCCTCATGGCAGAGTCAAAGCCTTGGGCAGCAGGAACATTGCCACAATAACGGGATAGACGCTGATGACGGGTAAAAGTGTGACGGTGAGAGGTGCGACAAGAGAAGTGCCGAAGAACTACGACGGCTTTACAATGCGATGTGTTGTGCGGTGTTTCAACGGGCCGGAAGGCTGAGACGCTGGTTTCGCTTGACCACCGGAATGAGCGGTAGTATCTAGCGACTCTGGTGTGACGCTAGAGTGCTCGTGATCGTCAGTGACCGGAATTTGCGGTTCTTAAGTGTGACGCAGGAAAGATGATAGATGTCTATGAGCAAAAGAAAGAATCCTGGCGGTCCTCAGCGACTGGCACGGAGAGGTGGGAGGAGAGTTTGGTAAGATGGGACGAAATCATGCGACGGTTGACTGGACGACGTGAGAAAAAGGTGGTCGCCCACGTCATTGACAGCGGGAGTTTGCTGTTGTTTTCTGCAGGGTTTTCCTGTTTCGAAAGCTTCTGGTGCGGGTGCGGGGGCTGGGTGACGGAGGCTGGGTGACGATGATTTTGAGTCGAGCAATCAACACCAGACAGAGTCTGAGAGGGGCTCGTTTGAGACAAGAAAGAGTCAGTTTGAATAGCTTCACCTCAGTTAGGGACAATTCAAGATGAACCAGGTGGAAACAGCTGGACGACGGTGACATTTCCTTCTGAAAATGATGGACCGTGTTGGGCGCGGTAAACGGGGCGAAGGTGCCTCGTGTTCGAGCTAGCGGGGAAGGTTTGCTCGCTTAAATGGGAAAAGCAGGGGTAACGATGCTCAGGTGGGTTAATTTGCCGAGAAGGGATCCAGTAGAAAAACACGAAGCGGCCACTCAGAGGTCGTGAATGCCAGCACTCTGCCAGTATTTGGTTGCTTTTATTGGATATTGGGGGCGTTTTTAAGCCAATAAGTGGACGGGACCCACTTCCTTCCCGCCGCCTGCACCTGCGCCTGTATTCAGGTTCTGCGCAGCTCTCAGTGGCAGGAAGGAAGCAGGGAAGGAAGACGGCGCCTTCTTCCAGCAGGAATTCGAATGTCGGTCCCTTCTCAGCTAGGCCTGGCCTATTACAGAGTACCTGCCTAGCTTCCAGGTGCTAGCCTGGCCTTGCCCCTTCCTTCCACAGTGAGGTCCGCCCGGAAAGACCAAGCACCAACCAACCGGGAAAAGGCACTATCTCACCCTGCCCTGCGGCTGCAGCAATTCAAGGTGGATTTTCTCCCTTTTTTTCCACAGCAACGCTGTTCCAACGTCCCCGTCAGCTTCTGCTCGTCGGACAGCAACCGCTCGCTCGCTGCCAACCACCCCCCGGGCTTTCGTTACGACCTCGTCCAACGGGTTATTGCCCAGTCGTTCGTTCCCGCACTTTCGCTCCGAATCTTCGTCACCGACGTCTGGTTGATCTTCCAACCTTCAAGTCTGCATATCGTTCATCGTCTTCCGATCGCTTCTGACCTTGGCGACCCTCTCCCGTCCCGCGCTTGCGAATAGTCTCCTCTCCGCCTGCGAATCGGCCTTCCCACTCGACGACACGACACCGATACCCCCCAGCCACCAGAGAGGACTCCCTTGTCTTCGCCCATCCGTTATCCCATTCCTCATACTTTCGCACCATCGTTTTCTCGCTCGCGACGACACTCGCATTCCGTATCTGCGTCCGTCGCTTGGCGCAGCCTGTCCATCGCTCGAAATCACTCTCGCCCCCCCCCCCTGTCTTGTCGCCGCGCCCACCGGCTTCTGACAGACTTTGTCGACGACCTACCATATATCTCTTCTCCGCCCGCGGACCGCGATCTTGAACTCTGTCAACTCGAACCAACCCACTTGTTGTCGCCGTCTCGCGGCCGGATAGCCCAACATGTCTGGTTTCGGCGACTTCACCAACATCTGCCACATGGCGCCACTGCCATTGTGCGCATCTATTGGCCCCATCACCGAAGTCACGAGCGGTGTCGGCATCGAGCCTGACTGCTATGCCCGCAATATCGAACTGGCAAACACCATCATCTTCGAGGGTGCCGCTAGCGCTATGCACATTGTCGCCCTCCTCATGACGGTTGTCATGATTCTGCATATTCGCGGCAAATTCACCGCCGTCGGTACGTCAAATCTGATATCAAGCGCGCGCGAGTTTGACGCAACTGACATGGTCCCACGTTAGGCCGCAAGGAAATCCTCACCTTCTTTTATCTTTACATGCTTCTCACCTTCATCTCCCTCTGCGTCGACGCAGGCGTGGTTCCGCCCGGCTCCGCGCCGTACCCTTACTTCGTATCAGTTCAGAACGGTCTCACATCGGCTCTGGTCACTTGCCTTTTGATCAACGGCTTCGTCGGATTCCAGCTTTACGAGGACGGCACGCCTCTTTCGGTCTGGCTGCTTCGCGTGTGTTGCGTTGCCGCCTTTGCCATTTGTTTCCTGGTTTCCCTCGCGACCTTCAAGTCTTGGGCCGGCCTCGGCCCCACCAACACCATCGGCATGTTTGTCGTTCTCTACCTCTTGAACGCCATCGAGCTCTTCGTCTACATCGTCCTGCAGATCCTTCTTGTGGTTAGAACCCTGCAAGATCGCTGGCCCCTCGGTGACATTGCCTTCGGCGTCTTCTTCTTCGTTGTTGGTCAGGTTATCCTGTACGCCGTAAGCACGCAGATTTGCACTGCTGTCAGCCATTACCTCGACGGTCTCTTCTTCGCCACCATCTGCAACCTCCTGGGCGTCATGATGGTGTACAAGGTACGTTGGCAATATCTGCCTGGCCCCGATTCGACTTCACATGCTAATCCACTGCAGTACTGGGACTCAATCACCCGCGAAGACCTCGAATTCTCGGTTGGTACTAGGATGAACAACTGGGAAGTCAAGGAGCTTCTGCCCGAAGAAGAACGCCGTGCGACGGTCTACGCCGACGACCCGTATGCCCAAGCCAGCAGCTACGACCTTTCCTACGCGCCAGCGCCGGCCCGGAACTCGGTTCGCTACTGAGTGACCCGGCATGAATGGCAGACTGCGGAGGCGTAGGGCGTATCGAAGCGGTGTTGGAAAATGTGTAGGGGAAATGTAGTGGTGTGGTATTCACGGCTGCCTTGACTTTCAACGATAACATGGCCCTCGATTATTCTGGTTTTGGTAGGGTTCCGGGGCTTTGCGCCTCAAATGACGACAACTTGAGCATTGGGTCGGAGCGGCGTTTGGGAAAAACTGTCTTTGGAGGTCGGGAGCGGCGACTCACGGCCGTTTTTGAGTTTCTGCCTCCGTGGGCGCCCGATGCGGGGCCGGCTGTACAAGAGGAGGGTAATGACGTTCAAATAGTATTGATGCCAGCGGGTATCCGTAGTACATAGCCTAATTCCATTGAGATATGAGAAACTTTTAGTGTTCCAGTGGCATAACAGTGTTATGGACATGGATGGGCAGAGACGAGTGCGAACTTGTAACATCTCCGCGGCACAGGGTCCGAAATGGCAACTTATTTCGAGATGTAAGTTTAGGAGTGGCTGATGAGAAATCAGGATATCGTCGACAGCCAACCACCACACCCTCAAGGTAACAGACCTGGAAGGTTTAAGCTTTCAAGTAGTAGGTTGGAATGCTGTGTTTAGCCTCAAGGTAATGATCCGGCGTAATCAATATCATGTAGTGTCAAATAGTGTCGAACTCTTTACTGGAGCAAACCTTGTCGCGGGTATTCCTCACGAGCGACTGGGAATGTTGAGCAGCAACAAGCTAAACATGGTAGGTGACTCATGCATCTTATCCGAGTCCATCGTATCTTCATCGCTTGAGTCGGACTTGAGCGATGTTTAGGCGGGAGCTCTGAAGAGGGACCTGAAGAGGAGAGGCGCCACATTTGTACTGGAGATATTGGCTGGAGTGGAGGGGAGAAAGAAGCCCATGTGGAGGAGAGCAGGTTCCTTATCGGATCCATCGGATCTGTTATCGGGATGCGCTAGCCCGAAGCTAAGGGAGTCTCTCGCGTTTTGCGCGAATCACGTGCGGGCCAGACTATCGGTACGTGCCTTAATTTGCGTTGCTTTTACGGTTACAGCGCCCTAAGTACCGGTCGCCCCCTAGGTAGGTACCTAGATAGGTAGGCAAGGTAGTTAGGCAGTGGAGGTAATAGCCGAGTTGCCAACCGAAATTCTAGTCGGGAACTGGGCTGGTTTTAAGTGCACCTCAACCTGTGGAAAAAGATACTTTGCATTGATAGTTGATGATGCGTACCCTGCCCACTTGGCTATTGTAGTCACACATTGTTCGACATATACGAAGGTATGGATAATGAGCTGCAGGCAGTGGAAGCTATATTGGCACTAGGACAATGCAATTGAACCATCTGGGAAAAAGTGTGTTGGAAGGGCGCTCTTGAATGGCCGATAAGAGTCTTGGAAGGTGAGGTGAGGTCAGGTCAGGCAATCCGATACCTTTACTCCGTACAATCTTGCTTGTTTGATCTGTTGGCCCTTTCCCTTTGTTTAACGGACGGTTTTTTCCCTCCTCCTTCCCTTCCCTCGTTTGATGATCTATTCTTTCCTTTTTTTTTTCAACCCCTTTCCTTGCATCACCCCGTCCACACCATTTCCTCGTCACTACCTTATCCATTCAACCGTTCTTCCCAACTTCTCAGACCGTCGGGGTTTGCTGCTCTCGTGGCCGCTGCTACCCACGACCTTACCGCGTTCCACAGCCGAAAGTGCTACCTAATCTCAACATCCCCATCTCTCTCTCCCTTTCTTGTGTCGCTCTAGGCGGGATTACCTGCCTTACCACGGCTCAGGAGGTCTCCTCTCGCGCGAGATCACGTGAAAACACGCGATATTAGTTCGCGACGACTGCATATTGCGCCAGCAACTTTTTCGGGCACTCGACCGCTGTCATCGACCACCCCATCCATGCCTTCATGCAGCGGCAGACGTTGATGCGACCCCATAACACCGCATTGGAAGTTCCACGGCCGCTCATCTAATTACCTGGCATTGTCGTCAATTTGGTTATCGACAGCTACAGCTGTTGCCACTTAACCAGCCCAAGCATCTCTCTTTCGGCGACTCCTGAGCGACACGGCACCACCAAGAAACGACCCTTAACTTTCGCGGTTGTCCCCTGCACTCAATACCTTACTTCGCCTATCAATCTTAGTCTCATCTCAATTTTCCAACGCCTCTATCACTCCCACGCAGGCACAGCACATCACCGCGTACTCTGGTTAGCCTGACGTCTCGCCCACTTCCCGGTCGTTCGTACGTATTCCGCCTGTCGCAGCGGATTTCACCTTACAAGCGTCATCACAGACCTGACCTCACGTCGTCGTCTTACTTTCTCCGTCTCCGTCACGGCCCTGATCTGTGCCATTGACGTACGGAAACCCGCATTTCGCTGGCAGGGTACCGGAACTGCACCCCGACCCAGAAGATTGATCGACCTCCGCAACGTCTTCGGGTGTTGGATCCCCGGAGCCGCAGTGCTACACACTCTACTTCACCCAAGCTCGTTGTCTACGTCTTAATGCGAAACCGCGGTCTGGCCTGGATCGATCGCGTTTGTCCACGCGCGCTTCACTAGGGCAATTTCCTTTTCTGTCTAAACGACTCGTCAACGTTGCGGGAACTTTGGATGAACCGCATCACTTACTCGCCTACCTTATACAGTATTCTTTCCACGCCGTTCGTCTCACTGCTCTCGGTGCATCTTCCACCATGCATTTCGACACCGGTGACGGTGCTCGGCCTACACCTCAGGATGAGGAGAACTACTGGCATACCTTACGCAAGGCCGACGAATGCGAAGAGGACCACTACAACGGCGAATTCATGCGCACGACTGCTGATTTTCGTGATCGCTTAGCCGCATTGGACATGCAAAAGAGGGAGCTGGAGCAGCGTGTCCTCGAAGTTCATCAAGCGATTGCTAGAGAGCATGCGGGCTTAGAAAGGGTCACTTGCAAATTTCATGACGCCCGCCGCGTGCGCTACTTGGAAAGAGAGGCCAAGATCCAAAGGACTCACGCTTGGTTCAACGCCATTCACAAGAGGGACGACGAGAATCGAGTCAGGATCGCGGCTGCTGCACTCGCTGCTCCTCGACACCATGTCGAACCTGCCGGCCCTCCACAACCCAGTGGCGTGGTCAATGGAGAAGAGACCAATGGTGTGAACACCAATGGAGAGCCACATGGCGAAAGCCATACGCCACCGCCGACCTTGGAGCCGGTGACGATGATCATGGACGCTTCTAACAAACGGATCGGGCCTGTTCATCGGATTCCCTTCGTCGGAAATATTGCAGCCGCGCTGAACAAACCTGCCAAGCGCGCAGTACAGCTGCGTCCTGGTGTATCGATGACCGAACATGACCTGCAGAGGCTCCACGACAACCAGGACCGATGGGCGTCCATCATGATGCAGGCTGTTGGCAACATCCAAACCGAGGCAGGCCAATGCAGCCTCTGCTCCCGAGGAGAAGGGCCCTTTGCGTACTGTGTCATTGTCGAAGGGCTTGGAGCTTGCGGCAACTGCCACTGGGAGAGAAAGAAGACTGGCAGCTGCTCTAGCACTGTACAGCCAGCGGAGTCTTTTGCATCCACCATGTCTTCGGCAACACCACTCGCACAAGCTACCGGCGTTCGAGATGAGGACTTGACGAACGGCACGGCCACTCCTGTGTCTCTCAGTCGCCCGGTTTCCCGGGACAAGAGTGTTGGACCTTCCTCGACCATCGCCGACGATGTATGGGACCAAGATCTCAAGCCCATCACGCGGGAGAGCCTCATTTTGAAGCACGACGGCAAGATCTACACGCATCCTGAATGCATGGAAGGCGTGCCTGTTGAGAAGATTGACAAAACTCATCCCTACTGGGACCCTTCTTGGGAGGAGATTGCGCCGGAAGTTCAACGTTCGTTGGAATCTTGGCAGACAAAACTTGACACTGCTTTACGCAGTGGGCAGATGAATATGAAGTTTCAGCTCGGCCGACAAGTCAATCGAGGCAACCGCATCATGGACTTCTTGGCCATGGGGGAGTTTCACCCATACCAGCTGGTGTCGAAAAAGTACATGACGACGAAAGTGGCAAGTTACGACACCGTCTTTCGTCTGGCCGACACCATAAGCACCTTGAAGAAGTGTGAAACACTCGACATAACCCCGGCGGAATGGCTTCGCCAGCGTCTGCACGAGATCATCATCGACAACGGTGCAAACTTCAACCTGGGCAAGACGATTCACGACTTTTACCACGATCCAAAGTACCAGGCTCTACGGACCGCGAACGGTATCAAAAGCATTGGTCGGCCCTCTGGAGTGAAGAGGATTCCGAAAGACTCGCCACAATCGGCCAAGACAACTCCAAACGCCAAGAAACGCAGGATGTTTGTCAGCGAGGAAACCCCTGTCTACTCGCAACAGCGACCGATTGCACCTACGCCGACGCCGACGCTGCCTCACATGGACGACTCGGAACGTAGTGCACCACCGACGCCGGATCTTGCGAGGGCCACGAAGAAGCTCAAGAGTCGTCACGGCCCGAGCAAAGATCCAGACCTTGCCTACGAGGGTTTCACTGACACCGACGAATTCAGTGGTGACATAATCGGCAAGCATGACTGGCAACTGAACAGGATCAAATCACGCCTGTATACGGTGGGCACTGGTGTAACTCAGTACTGGCATTGGATTCCCACCGGTGGGGAGACGCTCTTCGAGCATCAAGTACTTGCGGAAGGGGAAGGCGCAGCCTGGGGCATTTACAGGAGGTCGATTAACTTCCACTTGGATCTGCATGACATCCAGGAGTTGAGGTTTTCGCCCGACACGGGCAAGGTTTTCGTCTCGTGTAAGCCCGACGTCGTGATATCGGAAGACGACAAACCTCGTGGAGACCTCATCGCTGAGTTCAAGCGACCGCGAACGAAAAAGCGTTTCCTAGCCTTCTGTCGCAAGAAGAACGTGACGATAACGAAAATCGACGCGTGAGTGATGCTCCTTTCCGGGTTCATGGTGATGGGGCGCAGCTAACGAAGGACAGGGACATTATCGAGAGGGCTTGGGATGAATATGAGTCGCCCGACGTCCCTGCTATGGGCATCTCGGATATTTCTTAATGGTCTACTGGCAAACAGCGCGTTCTCAACATTTTTATTTGGAGGATATTGGTGATACCCTTGGCTCCTAGTAGCACTTTTGGTTTCGCGGATTGGGCTCAGGGAAAGCCCAACTACTTCGGAGTTTTTGGCAGGATTGAAGGAAAAGCAGGGCGACTCGCCAGGGACGTCGTCGCCAGCACCTGTTCCGGGCAGCTTGGACAGGTTTTCGCCAAACCAGGGCGCTCATTGCATTGAACGGCACGCGCTAGTATACCTGGCTAGCCTGCAACCGCATCACCACTGGAGAAGGAGCTGGATTGCTCGGACTAGCGGATAAGCGAAAAAACAGCGATATTACGGTATGCCTACACAATAGAGAAAAGTTTTGCGGGCACTCGTGCCCCTTCTCCCCAGGCCAGTTTCTCGCGTATCCATGGCGGTACGTTAGGACGAGGTATCAGTTTCAATCCACTCGCAGGCATCTGTCGACGAGCGCCGGCAATGTAGCGGAACGAGGTGGAAAACGCCGTGCAAAAGGTGCCAGTCTCTCAACATTATCAACCACTGACGCAGATACGAATGTTTGATTCCGACGGCCAACTTGGACTTGACTGACACATTCTTGAAGATTGGCCACTAATCACCGTTTTTACCGCCCGGTTTTGGGCGTTTGAAGCTGTGACTTGCGCTGGCAGCGGTGGAGGCCGGGAGGCGGCATGACGGTCCCCACACCTTCCGGCCGGACATCCACTTTGTCCCGCCAGTCACAGCCCGATTCGGACGGACATCCCACCCCGGCCTTCGACTTTCTGAGCGCGCGAGCGTGTACACAAATTCTTAAGCTTACGTTCGAAACGGCAGGCGAACGATGTCGGCGATGAAGCCGGCCATCTGTTGGCTCGTTCAAGTCGAGGCGCCGACATGGCGTCGATCTATCCCGCCATCGTCCGGCCGTGGTCTTGGCTCGGGAAGATGCATTTTGCCAGTGGAGACGACATCTCGTCAATCACGCTTCGTTTCGAAAAAGCTTTGTTTGCTAGACGGAGGTTGAAGTCACCTTCATTCTCACACCCTCGATCCACTATACCCCCTGCGAGTGCGGGAGGCTGCGTCTCGCTTCGTGATGAGTTTTTCGAGGCAAGATGACCAGGAGAAGGGTGCTGGAGGAGGGTTCAGGTGGTGGGATCTACCCAATACCCTCGATGCCCCCCGAAAACCTCGCACTTCTGATCTCCTTTCTCTCTTCTTTCTTTTCCGGTCAGGCCTGGCGCCCCGCCCGCGACGACGCACCGGAGGGCGGGTTCCCTTGCGGTCGTCGTCCACGTATAGCAACCCCTTCTTATCGCGACGTATCGTCGCCTTCTTCCACGTCTTTGCATCCGGCACCACCAGATGCCATTCCTCCCTTTCTGTGTCCAAGCCGACTTGTCTGTCCCTTCCGATGCTGAAGACGAATGGTCATTTGGTCATCTGCGTCGAAACGATTTTGCAACATGGGTACGAGTCACCCGGGCCCTAGCCCTACAGCTCGGCTCTCGTCTTATCTTCACGAATCACAAGAGCGTCATAACAATGGCCTTGCCCTCTTGGACAGTCTTCCAGTCGGATGTGGACGTGAAGTAACAGCCACTCGTCCATCGATTCCTGGATCATCCGATGGCTCAGGGAAACTGGCGAAATCTCCGGCCCTCTCTGAACTGCGAGGTCGTGCTGAAAAGGGAGAAAACAGCGGCCAGTCACTTTTCTCGTCTCCTGTGTCGCCCCTTTCCACGCTCCGCCCATCTCGCCACGAACACAAGCGGTTCGGAACTGAACGAACGCCCTCAGACAAGACGATCACTGTTCCTTCTTGTCTCGGATGAGCAGTATGAGTGCTTTACCAACTCTCCGTTTGCCGCTGTCGAGGCTTAAGGGCCGGATCACCACTATCCAGACGAATGGTGAGTAGTGTGTTCCTTCACTGCATCCTTCGGCTACTGACAAGCTTCACAAGCGATGATTCCGACCGTCCGCCTCGTCCGCGTCGTGCCCAAGCGAAAGGCTTCTACCCAGAACGCTGGGTTCTCCTCTGCCTCGCCCACGTCGTATCTTCGCGCGAATCTCGCTCCTGCCTTGGAAGCCTGCGTCCAGCCTCTCCCCTCTTGGAGTATTCGTACGCTGACGGACATGCGACGCTTCAGGCGTCCCTACGCTGCGGAGTTCACATTGGAATCTTTGAGGTCAGTCTGATTCGTATTTTGGCTCCTTTTCTCGATCATGGAGATGCTCTGAAGTGGCAGTTTCATCAGCTGACTTTGCGATGTCGCCAGTGCCCTCTTGCGCAATCAACATCCCTTTCCGACCTCTTACCATCACACAGTCCCTGCCATGCGTCAAGCCACACACATTCATGATTTACGTGATTGCGTTCCATGACTTTCTTTTTCCACTCTGGAGAGGCCCGAAGCTGAAGGATGAAGTGTCTGCTTAGTTATTGAGATTAACGACTTCTAGCCTCGCCCCGAAGTATGGGCATCTCACGCCACGAAGAGTCGGCAATTACAAGCCCGAACGAATACCCACTGGATGAGCGGTCAGTAACGCATATACAACGTGCTTGATCACTCGTGGAACGACTCATGGCCGGCTGTACGAATTTTCATTCCAACAAGACCCAAGCCGGGCCCGGTCCTGGTACCGTCGAACGACTGCGCGGAGTTCATCCACCGTGCACGTCGAGGCCCATGACCTGACTCACCGCAGCGACCATCGGCGCAGCGAAGCTCAGTAGAAGCTCACGTAAAGCGCCCTTCCAGGATCGAGAAATGATGGCGTGGTGGAGCAGCGGCTCGGAAGCCTTCAAATCGGCCGCCTGCTGATGCGGGAGAAAACGCATCAAGAGGTGCTGCTTCATGAGGGCCACCACAAAGAAGTGAGTGCTCTTGACCCGCGATGATGAGCCGGAGACCGAAGAAACATGTCTGACGCGTTCAAGGCGGTGGCATTGCTGCCTTTCTGCTCCACGGAGTAGAGTATGAGGCGCGCAAGATACTACGTAAGTCATACATGACCAACATGCTTCCCTTACTCATTGGATTCTTGACTGACTTTGGCCTCCCTTCATCAGCATCACCAAGTTCGACGCTTGGCGATATCGATAAAGTCAGCAAGCGAGACGGCGGAACTCCCCGGGCCGGGAGGGCTCGGGCTCTTCTAAGATCAGCATCCACGATCCGGCTTGAATCCATGAGGACTCCGGCCACATGCATTCGGGCGGACATTGTTGAAGACCTTGGTTCCACCATATCCCTGAGCACGCTGCCAGGGTTCGGGCGTGGACGCCTCTATTACAACTGGTCTCGTTCAACCCGGAACGACTGCAGCAGGATGCGAACGAAGAACACCGCGCTTACGAGTCGCCGGTGTCCTTTCTCTGGGCTTCAGCTGTTGTGTGAGGTTCAACTCGTCCAGGTATGCATCTCGTCGGGGTAGGTATGCCAACGAAGGGGGTAGGTATGCCAACGAAGGGGGTAGGTATGCCAACGAAGGACACTGGCGACACCAAGTACCACGTGACGGGTGTCCTGGACCACTTGGTCAGAAGGAGTCCCAAGCTGTTCGTGCTTGGGTATGGCCCACTCGAACCTGACAGTCAACGCGTGGGAGCCCCTGAATGGTGTCAAGGAAATGGCACAGCACAAGCTCATTAGCTCGGTACTCACCTGCGACGTATGCTGGGCACATGGTGAGTCGGGAACGCACGCCGCGCAGCACGTTGCTAACTTGATTCTCCAGAGCGAGGCGTTCGATACGATGTTCGACATCTGGCCCGAAGCAACACCGCGTCACCCTGTCGTCTCAAGGACATCTTGGTCTACCGCGGCCTCTGAGTGTACGTCTGCACCTGTTAGTTCGGGCGCCTCTGGCTTGGCAGACAAACATTGCCAAACACTCATTTGTCTTGCTTTCGAGCATTCTACTGCTGGTTCTTCATTCCACCATACTCAAATCCATCGAGAGCTTCCGAGATGTCATCCTATGTCCCCCAGGTCACTTGGGCGGATGTATCTCATGCACCCGACAACGATCCAATCCTACCCAACTTGCCGGTAACCGTGGTTACGCGATGAAAGACCTCCCGATTATTTATTACTATTCTCGCTGGTTCCGGGTGGTCTCCAAGTTCATCATAGGACGACAATGAGCGCGACCAAAGCGCCGCTAGGCGTGCATTCCGGTATGCCTCCTACTACCAACTCCCTCCCCGTCCAACGCGCAGTTACGAGCATTTGCTTTCAACCCCCGAGGAAGTCCGACCTTTGGCCGCATTTGAGAGCCACAGCCGCTACCGCTGCGGCGACCGGAGAAGAAGAAGGCGTCGGACCCGGGTCCGGACCCAGAACACTACCATGATCTCCGGGTTGCCGTCCGGCGGTGTACATACCGGAGCTGCGGATTGGATGGAACGGTCGAGGATTCGGATTCGGAGGGGAGTCTAGGCAGGGTTCCCATTACGTATGGGATTGCCCGTTGTCATCGAAATCTTTGAAGCCTTCTAAATGCCAATTGCCCTGGTCATTATACGCAATGGCGATTTGGCAGCAACTCGGCATGGTCTCCCAAAAGGAAGCGTACACAGAGGAGATACGATGGAGGCATGCTGGCCCGGGGTCCTGGTGCTGCGTCGAGGACAGTCCAGGGTAAGTGATAACTTCTCGTCACGCAAGTCATCTCTCCTCTAACATGACCCAGACACACAAATTTCGCAGTTGTGGCTCACCGATACTTGCGGCATGTGTCGGTGTGGTTTCTCCAGTGTACTACCAAGGCCGTGCATGGTCTTCGACTTGATCGATATCTACAACATTGTTGGCCGACGGATATGCGCCTTGATGGAGGGCTCAATGATGCCGACCACCAGACCCAGTGTTTCTGCACAGCATCGTTAGCCGTGAACTATGCAGAAATACGCCATACGACCACTTCCGCCGTGTCTTCACACGAACTCAACTGGCTAGATGAGCTCTCGGAATCTGAGAGAGACTCTGCGCTCTACCTCAACCACTACCATCAAGTGTTGTTTTGGGTCACGCAAAGCGACCTGTTCGACCCTTGACGCTTCTCAACATCCTTCATTTTGAACTTCATCTTCCTGTTCGCTGGAACAACAGTCCTAAGCCCCGGGCCGTCGCCTCTAACGCTATGCTGTGGCCTTACGTGGTACTGCCCAAGAACACATTTACACCCCACGATCAGCCCTTCAATCAACCTAATCGGTTGTCATCACTCCTCATCGCCCGTGGCGGAATATTGCCACATCATGCCAGCATAGACTTTGGAAGAAGCAGGCTTCTTCCGCGTGTCTCCCCATGAGATCAGTACAGCACATTTTTCCCCATTGGAAGCGCACAGCAAGTCGTACGAGAAACATACGCGTGTTCGCAGGATGGTTAATCGGAATGGTCGCCAGCAAGATGCTACATTCGACCGCTCTACAGACGTGGCTTTTCTTGGTGAGAGCGGTACTCGGCGCAGCAACGATGCTGCCCAGTTTGCTACCTGGCCGCACTAGAAGAGTACCCAGGATAGCATTCCGGGCTCTCTTCGAACTCGACAACTGTCTACATCATGCCGTTTCTTCTATTGATTTGACCCGTGTGGACCCAACAACATGATTCATTAGTTCCTTCCCTTTGGGACTTGAATCCGCTCTTGAACACACTCCATTCCAAGCAATCATCTTCCCAACTGTCTTGCCTGGTTCCGTTTCTATACACGACATCGAAGCAGACACGGCGCTTCGACACTTTGCTGGTTGGAGGCTTCTTGAACGACACGGAAGAACACAGGGCTTCCGCTTCCGTCCGGTGCTCATCACAGCGCCTATGTGGCTCTACTGGCGCTATGTTGGCGACCGGTCCTGCAGCCGAATGCCGTCCACCAGATGGTTTCTCCCATCAACGTGTCTGGTGCTCGACTGCGAGTGATACAACCGACATCCACAACACAAGTCAGTGACAGCCTTCTCAACGGGGCATTTGCTGTCACCGACTCCCTGCCGATACACACTACTAAGCCAGCCGCCATGTTACGTCTGGATGAATTTTCGAGGAAGCCGTTCTATGCATGGCGCCGACTATGAATTTGATCCCCAGATCGCAGCATAAGGCACCTGGCCTTGTGGGATCGGATGCTGGGCAGCATCGGGTCGCATGCCACAGCTCAAGCGGACCAACGCACTCCCGTTTGCCTCTTGAATTATCCTCGACAAAAGCTTCAAACCCCAGATTACTATCGCCGACACCAGGGGGAAACGGCTTTCACCCGATCCCTCATACACTCATCAAGGCCCATTCCAGACATGTCCATCGGAATTCGTCTCTCAAGTTTACCGAGACTGCCCGATTAGGAGAGGACTTCCTACGTGCCCATCGATCTCACGACGGCGAAACTCTTCGTATTCTTCGACGGATCTTTCGCGAACAATCAGGACCTTACGTCTCGACTGGGCTACGTCGTTGTATTGGCCAACGAGGCCATGACATCCGACTCCACGTTCTCGATCACGGGCAACGTTGTTCACTATTAATCGACGAAGTGCAAGGGGGTTACCCGTAGCGACCATGGCATAGAGAGTGCGTCTTCACGGGCCCGTCAGCGAGATCTTACACGTCTCGTTCCTTCCTGTCTCTTCCCACCAAATACTCTCTCATTCCTCATTGATTCTTGTCCCTGCCGATAGAGTGTTTGCAGTCTTGAACACCTGGCGGACCATCACATGCCCTATCCCATCGCCTTCTACTACTCCTTCAACCCTTCTTCACTGAGTGAGACGATGCGAAGGATTGAAAGCTGTTCACACTCCTCAACGTCGTGGCCGTCAATTCTCTTCCACATTGGTAAGCATTCTTCAATATGTTCATCTCCTCCGCCCATCTTGGGAGTATTCCCTCTTACCTCCTGCCTTCACATATGTTCCCTCAGCCCTTTTCATGTCGTAGCGTGACGTTTTGGTTCACTCATCAGTGTGTACTAACCATCTTCTTAGGGTCTACATGGACAGAAGACTTGCAACACCTCAAAACGACTGGGCCTCGGGCCCATTAACTGTTGGGATTGCCAACACCTCATCAATGCCATGCGACTTTTCCTCCCGGGCAGACCCGGAGACTTTCCTTGGAAATAGGCACGCTGGGGTTCCTCCTTTGGCTTCCTTGACGGCACATCTGCACCAACAATCTCAACCTTCTCAAATCCTTGTCCCCCGGAATCATCATCCACAACAAACACAGCAAGGATGTCGTCAATGAGATCCTAGTTGTTGGACGGTCCTGCCATCACTCCTTCAAGTCATCTGCTCTTGAGAGTGGACGATCGTGGCGGCCGGAATTGACAAGCCAACCAAGAAATGGAAGTTAACGACGACGTCTTGGTCGCCCCTGGTGCCCTCGCCGCCAAGCGGTCCTTCTCGCATAAGCTTAGCGCCCCTGAAAGCTTCATAACAGACAACGTCTTAAGAGCCGATCAGCTTGTCAAGCGCATCAAGGAATCCCAATCTCATACACATCGAAGACGCCTTAACCTCATACATATCCCGACACCATTGCACCTTGCCCCAACCTCAAGGCTGCCCGTGACAGTGGTTTCTAACGAACCCCTTCTCTAAGCTCTCTGCAGCAACATGAAGTTTTAGCTGGCTTGCGACTGCGAAGGTCAGCTTCCCACTTTCCGTCGACTGCATTGATGGCGTTCCCCAAAGATGTTGGAGCGTCCTTGGGAAGGGCCCTTGAGGTCTCTTCTCATGCTGGGGCAAAGTTCCGCAGATATCGACAGCCTCTGGGCGAACATTGGCTCGCACGGTGCTATCCGAGTGGTTGTCGCTATCGCCAAGAAAGAAGGTGAACGATGCAACCTTCACAATACCTCGACCGTTCAGCCTGCTGGGTCTGCCCGCCATGGGTGAAAATACACAGTGATGGCTTTGGGTTGATAAGCGTCGAAGACCAGACGGATGTGATCGACGATTGTCAGGGCTGCTTCAGGGCCAAGTCAAATAATTCCGAAAAGAGTTACTTGCCCGGTTTGAAGGCTTGTCGGGGCTTCGATAACTATCGTGTTGGAGGATATCCAGGAGTTTACTTGGGGACACTCTTACAAGCAGACCTGTTGTGGATTCGGGCTTCAAGGCAATACGCTATTACAGAAGGCCTGAAATTAAACCACCCTCATAAACAGCTCTCTGTTCCGCTATCTCCTCAGACACAACACAAATCACACCAATATCACCACTCTTCAGGATCCACGGTGGCACTCATGTGCCCTACGATTTTGCTACAATTCCTAAACATACATCACTGAACGCTCTTGACATTGCTGTACCGACTCCGTCTACACGCCATCATTTATCGAATTTCCCAAAGGAGAAGCGATTAATGATCGACGTCGCGGCGCTGCCCTGGTTATATCAACAGCGCGAAGTTTACGGACTAGGATATCTCACCGAAGCCCTCACGAAAGGATCGCCAAATCAATCGCGGCAGAGATTTTTCACTGGCAACATACACTGCAACTATCAGAACAGATAAATATGTTACGCTGGGGCCCTGGGTGGCTTGGAGAGCTTTGTTGTTCCGTCCACACCCGCGAGTCAACCATGACGACAGCTCGCACCGACGGGCACCAGTACCATTAACAACAAGCAAGGACACATCAATTGGCCTTCCCGGCGCTCCATTGAGCTGCGTCACTCTCGCCTTTGCCTCTTGGCGGTCTTTGACTTCCGCCTGCCGCTCATGGACAGCATATTCTCATCCCCGTCGCCTTTCGCACACGATCCTTCAAAGCTGAACGCGACGTTGTCGTCGTTCCATAGTCGCTTCTCCAAGAGTCACTGCAGATTCCTTTTTGGCTTTATATTTGACTTGGAAGATTGGAATTCTCCAGTCACTCCGTGGTGGACCTCTCCATGCGCTGCTGAGAAGGCTTGTTGATGAGCAAGAGCTCTTGGCGCTCCAAGAAGATGCTGCAACATTTTTGCGTTCATTGCTGTCAACAGTGGCAAAGGAAAGCACCCAAACGACATATCGGAGCAGCGAATTCGGCTTTTCTTGGCATCGTGCTGCCACCCCGATAAGTTTCTACTATAACGTTCATTGTTGCTCCATGTCTGGCTGCAACCGCCTGGGATGCATGGTTCACAACTTTGAATGACATCATGACCGACTGGCGTCTCAGTTCACCGGGGCTAATGGACTCCGCTCCAACTTATCCTTCGAACTATATGAGGGCTCCGGGCCCGTAATCCAACGTTCGATCGCATCACATATCTCATTGACCCCGCTCACCTGCTACGCTTATCAAATCTCCAAGCTCATACATCAACTGGACTCGAGGCCAGGAAACAATCGATGCGGTACCCGGATCATCTCCGCGAGCCCTTGGTTATGTCAGTGCCGGCAACAGAGAGCCCACGTCATCGGCCTCCCTAGTGGAACAACCTTGACGAACATTGGTGGCCAAAGATGGAGGCCGTCGTCCTTGAGCCAGGCGACATTCTCGTCATGCCAGCTGGGAACATTCCTCACGCTGTGCTCACCTTGGAGGAACGACTCGAAGCTGGGATTTGCAAGGGCTCACGAGACATTGAAGCCATCATCACTGAGGAAAGCACTTCTTTCAAACTGTCGAACACACCTGAAGCCACGGCTGTCCCCACTGACCACATCTCCTCAGTCGAGGACGTTATTGCGAAGTAAAAGGAAATTCATCAAGTGGTATTGTCCCGAGTTTATTCCTGCAATAATGTGGCCTCCGGCCGTCAAGGCTTCCAGGCCACCGGGAAGCCATCTGGCGGCGACAGGCTTTCACAAATCGTTGTTCAAAACTCAAAAATGACAGGACAAGACGAGTCGAGCCCACCGGGCGTTCCTCAGAAGTGCTCAGTTCCAGTGCATCCAGACTTGTTCGAGATCATCGACAAGGAGCCGTATGGACGCATCCACACCTTCAGCCTCAAAGTGACCAACCCTACCAAGTTTGCGAGCTATTTTGCCTACTTCATCGGCAAATACACTCGAGATAGACTCTGCGGCCTAGAGCTGACTCGGTGGTCGCCAAAGATGCGATGAGGAATCTCTCGAGCAACGGCACCACAGTCCAGGCAAAGTGTCCGGAGGACCATTACAGTTGTCTGAACCGGGCGATGCGGCAAACGCAGTCAGTCCTCATGTCCTCTCGCCTACCTAGTCATCCCGAGATTTCACCAACCTAACTGTGCCCATCTATTGGCGTGGAGCATCTCTTCTGTGTCCAGTTCTGAAGGCATTTACGCAGACTCCGGCATTGCTGCATGTTATGTATCATACGGTAGCTGTTGACATCGGCTGCGTATCACGGTGCCAGCTGACTCTCTCGCCGATACACCCATCAGTGGCGGTCCCTCAACCACATCCGGGCCCGTCACGCCGCAGCATCTGGGTGTTGTTCCACTTTCTCCGACACTCTTTGGAAAGGAATATGGCAACACAGGCGCAACTATTGAATAAAGCAAAATCATGTGTTGTTATGCTGGTTGTTGTTGTCGGCTCTGATGTCCATCGCCGGCCACGAGGATCTACTCGACGAGTACGATCTTCAACGCCATCATCCACTTCGCTGTCACTCCTCACACGGGATGATCAGCAGCAGAGTCGAAAGCAGCAATCTTTTCACCTCATGGGGCTATTGACGCACTCCCTGTGAGACCAACACTGATCAGTATTGATGAAACTCTCACGTTCAACGGCGGCGTTATAGGCCACCACTTTCCATTCTGGCGTTGGCCAAAATCAACGTCCAACGTCTGGACTGGCCTGGAAAGAGGACACGACATCAGTTTTGCGGTGTCGGCCAAGATTGTATCCAACTCAACAACGTGCCAACGTCGGCCTTTGGCTCACAGTTCCCGCGACACGCGATGATTCGAGATCACGTATCCGTCCTGTATGTGAAGTTCGATATGCCCTTGGAGTCCGACACGTCCATCCAGAGGCTATGGGAACTTAACATGGTTGGTATCAGCAGCGCCACTCGGTAAATCCTCCTCCGATTGCTACACTGCATCGCACAGTATTTTGAAACTTCCGAACTTTCAGCTCATGGAAAGGTCAAGCCATCGACGACCATGTACAGGCTGTCACGCTATATTTGCTTGCACCACGGTCCGGGTTTCTATCAACGGACTTCTACAGAGGATACAGTTTCGCGAATGATGGCGAACCATTAGTGCGACTCCCTAGGCCCAGATCTACGTGAGGTAGTTGAACGCACCAACGTGTCGAAGACGGCTTCTCACGAGGCGACAATGTTCACCCGGTTCAAGGGGATGTCGACTGACATGAACGTCACCCTCTTCGAAACCGCATGGCACCAATCTCATTTGGTCCTGGTCGCCTCCGGTCATGGCTCGCGACGGGAAGGATTTCGTGTTCGTCGAGCATCCCGTCTTCACATGGGTTTGCAACATCTGGGGCTTGAAAATCTGAATGTTCTCCGCTGACTGATTTCCCGCCGAGAGAGAGGCCTTCGAGCAATAGGGTGCCCTGTGTGGATCCGACCAACTGGCATGAAATGGCCATGTGATCTCTTGATCCGAGACTGTTGGCGCCTACTCATCATCAAGTTCACCCTCGCGAAGATACCAACTTCACATGTCCAACTACGAGATCATCGTTGACGTCATGTACCTCGACGGGAAGCCAGTCCTTCACGTTGTTGATTCAGTAGTCTGCGTGTCGTCGTTTTCGATCCGCTGCCATTGTAAGGGCCTTCGAGTTTCCTGCCAAGCAAGGGCCGTATCTATTTCAGTTATATCGTGCCTGACGATGACTTCTTTCAAGAATCTTCATCTGCCCAATGGCCGATTCTTCGCTGGCTGCTCCGCACTGTGGCTATGGAACACTGCAAGGACGCAGTGAAACGCTTCCGAAAGCAGACCCAGCCTTTCCACCCGCACCTCCCCGTCGGTAGTGCTGGCGTCTTTGACCTAAACAAATTTCCCAACGCACCTGCCGTGGGAGACGACAGCAACAGTGACATTGAAGAGATCCCATGGAGGTCAAGTTGCGACTGTTGATGTGCCGGCTCAAGCTTTTCGACCGATTTCATTCCAGCCTCCTACTACTAAGAATCTCTTCCGAACTTATCAGTCTGAAGCTCTTCATCAACGCATCTCTAGTCCCGTTCAAGTGGCGTTGGCTTGTGAGGAACAATCCTGGCCTCGGCATCCACCATACCGCCGCCGGCGCGCTCACCGGGCCCAAAACCTTCAATTCTTCATGCTGCAATGCGATATACTGTTGCAGCCCGAACTCGCGGAGGAGATAGGCAACAGACCCTCTCACTAGGGCATGGGATCTCTTCGTGCCGGATCTGCGCAGCTGCTCCAACAGATTGCGTTCTACGTCGTCGCACTTTCGGCGCGGCACTCTAGATGTACAGGATATGAGAGCAAGGGGAAGCAGTGCAGTCAAGATGGGGGTTAGCGAGGTCGTCGACCGCATGAAATCCAGCGCCGACATCAGCAGAAAGCGACATCCCATCAACTTCCTGAACCTCAAGCTCCTTGGCCAGATACCCCCGGGCCCCACCATCGTGACTTGTTCTCGCATGGGTGGGAAGTTCACAGGCCGGTAGCGCCCACGGGCACACAAACCCGCTGGTAAACTAAACTTCATCTCGACCAACCCACCTCTATGTCGAGGCAGTTTCTCTGGAAAGGGCCTCTGCATGGCGGTAATCGCATTATTTGGTATCTCGGCAGCAAGAAACAAAGACATTCAATATCACGATGGACGAGTGCGGACAACAGCTGGAGGAACGCTTCGGACCTTCGGCAAGCCGCCCTACGGTCCGGCAACTTCGGCAGAGGCTTGCGAGTCTTGATCGGCGAGCGCCTGTCTGGCGCAGTCAACACGAAATTCTCAACCCAACTGGCTCGGCGACCCGACAGCTTTGCGACATCTGCACATTGCAGAGTTCAGCTACCACCACGGGCCCCTGCGGAATCTGTTGGTATCACAAGGGGTCTTACGTACGTGGGCTTGCAAATGGTGGTATATTGAAGCATGCGGAAGAGAAGTTCTGGCCCGGTGGGCACGCGCGCGATGGCGCCATATAGCTTTGTCAAAGGTTCATGATCAAGACCAGATCAAGAATCAGAAGGCGAAGATGCTACGCAACGATTTAGACGTCGCGTGCAATATGATCTCACTTTGCGCCCCCCCATGTATGACGCCTGGGGAAAGTCTTAGGTAGCCTGGCCCAGATAGATTCCAAGGTGACATCCTTTGATCGGATGATAACGTCTGGGCAGGCCACGCCTTCTTCAAAGAAACAAGGTGTATTGCGCAGCAGAAATTGGTCTTGAACACGTTCAACAGCACAGAGCCAACAAGAGCCAGCCCGACAAGCTCCAACAGGTGCTTGGCCAGTCTGGGATGGCATACCTCTACGATCAACTCAAGCCAAGCTCTGGTGCCAGGCCTCATCTCAGCCCAGAACCAAGCCCCTTAGTCGACCTCGGGCGACCTTTAGTGAGGCTTTGACACCTTGAGACATGAGATTGTCGGGATTTGGGCGACGAATCTCAAGGATCTTCTCGACTGGGACATTATGCACTTGCAGTGGGCGCATGGCGTTCATGACCCAGCGCCTGTCAGACGGTGCTGATCCCAACCTGTATAAGCCATCGACTGAGATGACGGGCGATGACGATTGCGTATGGAGGCTGATAATTTCCAGCGTGAAAGACACAGAATCAACACTGAGCGGTTCGGTTTGCAGGAGCGGACTGCTGCTCACTCTTCCACGAAAGAAGCGTCTTTAGACGTCTTGCAGTCCTTCTTGGGTTTCTTGAGAGGGCGGACCGTCGCTGTGCTGTTGGACTGACCACACGATTAGCGGCGGCCGAAGAGCTCTACTGCCATGGGCATCAACACTGCGAGTTGACGCCACTTGAGATCTCTCCCCCGCAAAACAACATGGACATCCACGAGCACACCGCTGCGAGAAGAAGTGCGTGCAAAGGGCGAGTCCAACACCTGACCGTTGGAACCCTATTCAGCGGAAATCAAGTACGTCGAGCCGTCATTCTTGTTCCAGGCAGATGTCGGTGACCGACATGGCCAAATGGAACTCTACGGTGAGCATCAAGTGCGTCGAGCCATCGTTCTTGTTCCAGACGACAATGGTGACCGACATGGCCAAAGGCGACCCACGACCAACCTCGCCTCTCGTCTTCCACAACGAATCAGTCGAGCTGTCGGAAGAACTCTCAAGCATCACTTTCTATGATTGCTTCTTCGAACGCTCTACGAGTGTTGCTTTCTGTAACAGCAGCTACTAAATAACCGCGTGGCCGACATTATCCCTCGCTCAGGTTCAGAACTCCAAGCAGAAGGCGGCACTCATGGTTTCAAACCTGACGGGGTCATCGGGCGGTGCACGACGTCTCACAGAAGCACGAAAAAGCCTACGACCTTCACATGATTCAGATAATGGACGACAATTCGACTCGGGCGCATGCACCTCGATAGCCTAACACACTCCCTCGCTTACGACACAATGGCTCATGTATCGATGGTCCAGTCTGTCTACCTGGTCTTCAACAGTCAATGTGTCGTCTGATGCCGGGTATCGAAGCAGCGGGCGTATTCATGTCTTTTGGCAAAGCTTTGCCTACCATGAAAGCTCTTGAGGATTGCTTTATGCAGACAGCGTGCCTTCATGGGCGAGCGAGTGGATTAGACACCAACGCTGAGGAAGGTTGTTCCTTGACTTGGTTTCGTCAAGTATCAAATACAGCCCTACGATTCTCGCCACATATTCCAGCAATAGTTGGCCTCTCGACTAAGGCCTTCAGTCATCGTCCCAAATGAGCTACGGTACCATTCAGGGGCAGCCTACTTTCGCCCGTCGAAACTTCGCGCCCACAAACTTTGCAGAAATCGTTACCCAAGAGTTGGAACCGGTATCAAATCAAGCAAGATGCGCTTCGCTCGTCTGATTGGATCTACGAAGAGAGCTGCGACACACCTGCTAAGCACCACGATTACTTCAACCTAACGCATCACGGATATTATCTACTGTCATTGCCATTGCTATTGTTATTGCTTTTATACGCGTACCAGTTTAGTGAGACCAACAAACAGCCCGTCGTATCTCAGCAGGTGCTGGATTGGATCGCCATAACGAATTGAATGACGCGCAAGCGTCTCTGAAATATCGGCAACTCAACCTCATACCACTAGACACTGCCAACGGCATCAACGCACCCCAAAGCGGCGTTGCTTCACCGGTATCATCTCCTCTCGCGGGCCCTTGCGTCTCGACTGAGACATTGCCGACTGCGGCCTCTATCGATGAAGATGCCAAGTTCGTTGATGCAAATACCGCCTAGTCCGCATGCGACGATTCCGATTGGGGGTAATCCCACACGAAGAAGATGAAGACCGTCGCGCCAGCATTGATAGTACGGTAGAGCTCTCTCTCGTCCGGGCTATCTCCAAATAAAGAGCCTTAATTCCCTGAAGCGGATGTTGAGGGGTGGGGACCATACCCCCGGGAGCGACTCTCATCGGCGATGCTGCTCCTCTAAAGCGGCGCTCTCTCTTTGACGATCGACAACGCTACCCCACCTCTTTCATCTGCTGCAACATATAATCGGTGGCTTGGAACCGTATCATGCGAGATGCTGGCCAACACAGACATCTGCACACAGCTCTGGTTCCCACCGTCGTCTGTACCGACTTCTATTCCTTTTACGAGTGCCTCGTCGAGGTTGGCACCACGACGAAGAAAGGGCAAGAAGAAGAAGGGGCTCGTGTTTGACGCCATAGTTCTTCACCAGAAGGATCAGAGGTTGAAGCAGTACGCCAAATAGCGTTCACGCGCCGCGAATATCCTCTCTATATGCCAGGTCGTGGAGGGGCAGAAGAACTTCCTTCCTATCCTCTGCAACCTGTTCAAGAGGGCAGCCGTGACATCCCCTTTTCTCTGATTGCATGTCACTTTGATGTGCACCTTCTCATGTCGTGGGCCAAGAGAATAGGGATTGGGGAGAGTAAAACCTTGGCGATCACAGCGCCACGAGCGACGCCTAGGAAAGAACAGCATTTCAGCTGTAATGAAAGAGATCATCTCGACTCTATCGTCGTGACGGCTTGCATCTCGTCGCAGCTTGGGGTTCTAAATACGACGGCATGGTCTCCGGCGACGTGTGCCGCTTACAATTACCTGAACGGCGGGAACCTCAGGAACTGGACTGAACTATCCGCTGCTCAAGGTTGCAGTGGCCGATCAAGGCATTGGCGCGCTGCGCCAATATCCGCCCTCTACTGGTGAGGACTGGGATGCCGTCCTGGTATTCGACATGGAGCAAGAGGCTAGGCAGGTTTCGGGCCTTATGAAGAAAGCGAGAAAGAGGTTGGAAAGGGCGGAAAAGAAACTCTGTGATCGTGTGGTCGCTCTGCTGGGATAGTGAGAGGGGCCAACACCACTCCCGCGGCCGGCCTTTCCGACACAGATTATGAAGGGAATGCTCGTCGTACGATGGAATAGAAAAGAAGTTGGGAGCGCAAGTTGGGAGCGCGTCATAATGGTGTGCTCTCACAAAGACAAGAAGACACGCTTGGTCCAAGGTTGCAAGCGTGGGGGTTTATTTTGTTGGCGTACGTCGATGCCGGCCTGGCTCGGGAAACAATTACTCCAATCAAGTCCTGGAAAAGGGTTCATTAGTCGTAAGACCTCGGTCTTTTTAAACAGTCACATATGACTATTTGCATTAACATCTAAATTCAAGACGGTTTTGACAATGCTCGCTGCGTTCCATGCGCTGAGTAAAGAATCATCCCTCCGCCATGCAAGAATTGAAAATGTAAGGTCCCGCAATTCCGATACGCCAGATGCTCGGTACCCAAGCCCGCTTCATGATACTTTTTAAGATGCCCTATGAGGCGTTCCAACATGTACATTGCTCGCACCACTCATTCTCACATCAACATCGCTGTCAAGATAATTGACAACATCGCCATTACACTTGGTGCTGATATCGAGGCCGAGGATGGCGTTTGTGATGACGGCAGTCCTGACATTTCAGGAGAGGCGCCGGTCGGGAGGTTCGAACCAACCCCAGAACCAGTACCTGAGCCGGAGCCGGAGCCAGAGCCCGAGTTTGAGCCGGTCCCGGCACCGGCACCGGCCCCACTTCCACCGGGAATGGTGGCGGTACCATTGTTGGCCACCGGAGGCGTGGTGACCGCACCCTTACACAAGCCGCGAATGGCGGGAATGTCTTCCGGGCGACTGATGGGCATCGTACGTGTGCCGCAGTTGACGTATTGTGCCAGGTAAGCAGAGTTGGTATCGAGATCGAAGACGGCTAAAAGGTGGTGTCAGCGGTATGTCCTGCACACAACAGAAAGTTTTACGTACCATAGGCTGAGCGCAAGAACGTATCACCCAGCAGCGTGAAATCCGAGTTCGGCACAATACCCAAGTAGCACGCCGGCGGGCTCGTGCGGACCTCCCGAATCATCTCTTTATACGGCACCTTGATCTTCATTCCATCAAAGTCGAAATCCACGGTTCCGTTCAGGTTGACCAGAGTACATGAAATGGGATAAAATCCGTTGGCGTCGAGGCCTGGTGATCCGAAGTCTGTAGCAATGTTGTTCGCGAGGTCTGCTGGCAGCAAGGTGAGGGTGGCGCCGCTGTCGAGGAAGACGGGCATGTTGCTGTTCGGGTAGTATCGCGTGCGGCCGCTGGGCGGGGTGATGCTAAGCTGGTTCATGTTGACCCAGTACCGCGCAACGCCATCTGGTGACTGGTCCGCAGGTACGATCGGCAGCCGGGCAAGGGGTCCGGAGAACTTCGAAGTGTCGATTCCTCCAAAGATAATGGCTCCTTCCTGCTCGTCCTTCGATCCCAGAGCCAGACTGAATGCCTTCGTTCTTGTCACGTTTTGCGAGGCAAGCTCGTCGATCAGATTCTTATAACGCGTGTTAACCCCTTCTCCGGCGCCAATACCGAGGATACCAGCGAATTGATCTTCGGAGCTAGTGGCGACACCAAATTGAACCTGCTGCATGGTGGATTGGGAACCGGCGAGAGCGAGGTTGTCGCGGACGTAGGTGATATTGGCGGCGCCGATGCCGTAACGGAGAGTCTTCGAGGTCTGGAGAGCTTTGGCGGTGGAGGAGCGGGTCGTGTCGTAGAAGCCGACGGCTTCACAGAAGCGCTGATCGGAGGCACTCAGGACGGTGCAGTCCGGGTTCACCCAGAGCTCGAAAGAGCCGGTGTCGAGCTGGGCATAGACGGGTTGTGGGGGAGTGCCGATGTTCACTGGTACATGTTAGGTAAATTGCCGCTTCTTGGCAATGTTTGATATTAGCAGAGGGGTTTGATGGCTCACGTTGGGCATAGTAGGCCACATCAGAACGGTTAGCAAGCTTCGCCTCGACCTGTCGGCTGAAAACCCCGCGCTTCGTGGAGTGGATAACGGGCAAGGTGACGAAAGTGGCCTTCATGTCGACTTCCTCGTCCACTGGCAGATCTCGAACTGCGACCGGGGGCTTGAGTTTTGGGGCGGCGGGCAAAACTTCTAAATCGTTGCTCAGAATGTCGTCGACCAAGAGTTTCCGTGGGCGGTTCCCGTTCACTCGTCTCCTCCTCAGTTTCGAGACCACCGGCAGGGTCATGATCACCGACTCGGCATCCTCATCGGCGGGAAGTGTCAGTCCTCGGGGGGCAACCTCGGCGCTGGCGTCGTGTTGTGTGGTGTAAGGAATGACTGGAAGGGTCATGAAGGCGCCGAAGTCGCCATCGGCAGTCGGTAGTTGAGGCCATGCTCGTGTGCGTGCGACTAGCGAGAGGGCCAGCAAGGCGGAGGAGAGCAGCGCCATCTCTGGCGCTGAGTGAGGGGGATGGAATGCGGGCTATCGCGGTCGTCGCCACATGGGAACTGTCTTTGAGATGCGCTCCGGGCGGGTTTGTGGTGATGAGCGAACGACCCAATGGGCAAAGAACGTCGAGTGCGATCCTGGGCTGGGCTCTCAGAGCGCGGGGTCGGAATAAGAGAAGATGAACGAGCGAATTGGCGAGAACGGAACAATAAACTTTACGAAAGAAGAAGAATTGAATAACGTTCAAAAATAAAGATCGAGAGCAGACAAGCTGTTCACGATGAATGGGACGACGATCCTGTCGGAAGAAGATGAATAGAAGATGCCGTTCAAACAGCAAACGCAACGCAATGCAAAACACGCCTTGGCTGGTAGAAGATGACAATAGGAAATAGAATCAGGGACTCCACCGTCGACGCAGACAACGATTGAGGACGAAGAGAAAATTGGTAAGAGAGAAAGAGAAACCGAAGACAGGTCGCGACAGGAATAGGAACAGGAATAGATCGACCAGGATGAACGACAACCACACAGACAGAGAGACGAACTGGTCGGTGCCCTGTCCCGGCTGTCAACGCCAAGGGAACGGGGGGTCGAGAATAGAGAACCGCTCTTGTCTCAAAACTTACATGGTTCGCACGTTTTTTCTAACCAGTCCCTTTCGAAGGCTTTCCCTGGCGATTCCAAAGTCCGCAGAGAAGGCCGCTGAGCCAAAATCCAAAAATGGCACACTGCGAAGCTAATCTTTAGCGGCTTCCATACCGCCGCCGCAAATTTCGTTCTTGGTCCGGAAACAAGCAGCAATTCTGCATTTCTCGACAGGATGCTCCCTCCACGGCGCTCTTGGTCTCCTGTGGCGGCGTCTCAAGCTTGAGAGAAGAGACCAGCGTTGGAGACCTTGGCAGACCGGCCTTGGCGACCTTGAATGGCGCTGGCAACGGCTCTTAGTGGCCACCACGAGCATCTCAAACAACGACTAGCGGCCTGGCGTCACAGGTTTGGCTAGGGGTTGCAGGGCGGGCAAGGGTGCGGAAATCGTAGATCAGACAAACCCCTGAGACGAAAGCGGACGCGAGGTGGTGTGAGACCAGGCGCTGCTAGGCCTGATTAGGTGACCTTGGCCCTTGCTTGGCTCTCTTTCGAGGTCTTCACCGAGCCGTTAAGAGGGGTCCTTGGGGTCCAAGACTCGAATCTCTGCGACCTGTGACCTGAAGGGGGCGGGACAGATCGAAGCCGAGTGATGCTGGGCGCCCTGGACCAATTAAGCGACGGTTAATGACCCGAGAACGACGATATCGAGGATCTTTGTGAATCATCACAGTGCTTGTTTGAGAGGCTTGGTATTGCCGCTGGCCAATCCTCTTGAACTGATCTCCGACGGTGGAGAGCGGCCTGAAGCAAGGATAGCATTGAAAGTGCCCAGGCGCAACGAAGAATCAGACCATACATAGTGTCCTCTCAGCCCATTAGGAGCGCCTTAAAACCTTTAAGTCAAGTGGGATAAGAAAGACGGTGAATGTAGGAGTGAGTTGCTGGAATTATGCCAGATCCATCGCGAAAAGAGAAGAGAGGGCATTCGTTAAGGTTAGAGTCTTTCCGTGCAGAAGCCAGTGGGGATGGAAATGGGACTGACTGCCAGTGCGTGCCTTGTCTGCGGGCCTCCCGAGCTCGTGCACATCCTGGGTCTTGTCAATGTCGGACAGCTTCAACAAACTCCAGTTCGAATGTTCCCGGAAGTCGGCCAAGACAAGTTGAAGATTTACGGGCGCAGGTTTCATGGATAGTGATCAGCGTGCACCTATCCACTGATCGCTTCAACAAGCCAAATACTCTGCCGACGGTCACATTCTCAAGCTAAATTTATATCAGTTCGCATCCCGCGCGCAACTTCTGTCGACGCAATCCGGTTCAACTTGCCTCATCATAGATTGTCAACTTCCAAGCCGCATTTCTCACGTGCCAAGGTCCCCGATGACTTAGATGAAAGGGTTTACATCACAATTTGAGGTGGATGCCAAGAAGCACCGCATTGTCTTGCCTTGAGTCCGGGGAACCGGAGGCTCACGTCGGCCGCTGAGAGTTTCAACGTGACAAGCGACAGGTGAGACTCACGACAGCTGGAACGTGCGGCATTGGCCAATCTTCAAGACTCAAAACCTAAACTGGAAGCATAAAGCACGGGCTTATCGAAATGCAAATAATCCGAATATACTGGCTCAGGGTACTGCCGACAGACACGACTTGTCCAACAAGCTTGTCCGGTAGGATGTGTGACAGCACGATCCGTTGACCGAAAACAACTTGGCTGTTCACAGCGTATCATCGCAGCAACCCAAGACTTTTACCCTATTCCCCTTGACATCGTCTCCGAGCTTGCCAAGAAAGCAATTACTGTGGTGCTCGACATCTCTTCCTCGCAAAACATCATACGGCTGGAAGTCAAAACAATGAAAAAGCTTGGCAAGGGCAGTGTAGATCTTGGCCCAAGCAAGATTTCGGCGGGGAGCAAGAATGATGGATAACGCCAGCCACCATGACTTTGCCAAAAGAAACTTACTTTAACACATCAATCTCTGACCGCGATCGATTTGCACGAATCATTCTCCCTTTCAATCGTATAGCGGATGCGATTTGAGCCATCGGCCGCTTAAAGCTTCTTCACTGCTTCTAGAGAGATATCTAGGGCTTATCATTAGAATAGTTAGAGACCTAAAGATTGTTTGAAAGAGCCAGCACATCGGTTTTAGCGATGTAAACTGTCAAGTGGCGTACCTGTCTTTCTCGGAAAGTGACGCCGGCCAAAAAGAAACGCTCATAGGGGGCGACGACCCAACCTTACTATGTACATCAATCTGGGGACTCGGAGAACAGCTCATGCAATTGCGAGCACAGAGCGTGAACTTAATAGCAATCTACCATGGCCGAAGTCTTGATGCAGTTTTAGTTCTGATTGAAAGATGGCCCTTGGAAATAAAGCAAGAGAGAGGGTAGGGGGTTGGTATCGCACTCGTGATCGAGATGGCGTTCCCGGAACAATATATTCTATGGCATTATCTGCAGTTGAAACAACCACGTCAAACTCAACTATAACTCTTGAAAGATACTGTGCTTGGGATTTGAAAACATACGGTAGATTTCTCTTCCACTGTGTCGCCCCAAGCTGTCAACACGCTCGGTACCTCTCGGGCTAGTCGCTTGTAAATCTCATCTGAGTCGAGCGAATTAGTTGACAAGATTACTTGTATGAGTTCTCTCAAAGCAGAAATTTTTAAACAGGACGTCTCGAATTGCTACCTTGCACGCTCTACCTGTCGTCTGTTGTCTTGGTTGGCAATGAGAAGATTGATGCCATATGGCCCATGGGGAAGGCCGACAACATCCTAAACACCTCTTCACATCAATCACCATTTCTGAAGAAACAAACTTGATCACTCAGAGATAAATGCAAACGGCATGTTTCTTTTATTCGCAGAGGCTGCCTGGATAACGAGAAGTACGACATAAAGCAGCCCAATGAAGTTTCTTATTCATACACGTATCTTAAAAGAAGCTACAAGGTATAAAACTCGCATTCGTAGCTTTGGATACATGATAATTTAGGACCCTGGCAAACTAATGCTTGATTCTGGTCACTATACTTTAATAAAGACGGCATAGATTCTGCTGTGAAGATTGCTTTTTATAGCACCAAGTTAGAGACGTGGAGGATGAAGATGCGAACGATTTTGCTTTCAATATTGGCTAATAGTCATCTCAGTCTTTAGATCTTCTTGAATAAAAATATGAGCGCCGACGTATCGGATGATCTGCCGAGTAAGAGTAGAAGTAGGTCAACTTATGTATTCATGTTGGCGACTTTTCAACACAGTCGAAAGCAAAGTCCATAATCGCTACCCATCATCGAGCTACTCAAGCATCCATGCTCGAGTACAATGCTGGGAAGACGTGAACTGAGAAATATTATCACAGGAGCATGGTGATAGGGAGTCAATGCCTCTTGAATGCGCCTAGAGTATACATCGATTGTATGGAAAGGATCACCACGCGCTAGATCTTTTCTGTCTTCCCCCTTCCATTTGTGTTACTCTTTAAAGTAAGATTTCCAATGAAAGCTAGCGGTCCCTTGGCATAGCCGATCGCTCAGCATGCGATTAGTGCTGCGTGGAGTCTGTGCCGCGATCAACGTTGTGAGTGCTTACGAATAGTCGGATAACGTTATTGGCGGGAGGTCATCTTTGAGGCTTGATGACGCCATATCGCTGCTGGGAACTTCGTATAAGATGCTCCCTCGTACCTCCTGTTGGATTTCTTGGATAACCCGACGTCATTCGATACCTCTTTTCAGCATTCGACAATAATTCCCAATTTTGATATTACACCATGCCCCAATCGCTGCCAAAGACCACCAAGCAATGGAATGTCGTAGGCCGTGATGGATTCAAGTCTCTTCAACTCACAGAGGAACCATTATCTGAATTAGGAGATAGCGAGGTCCTCGTTAAATGTAAGTTTCCCACCCCGTTGAGGTTCCAGTCTCAACATCGCTGACCACGTTGTTCTACTCAAGTGCAGGGCGCTACTCTCAATGTGAGCCGGACATGCGGAACACGCGTAGACTGAGCTAATGCGACGAGACTAGTTTAGAGATCTGATGATCCCACAGGATAAGTATCCTTGGCACGTCAAACCAGATGTTATTCCAGGGTCGGACGGAGCAGGTACCGTTCTCGCTGTTGGCAAACACGTCACTCGATTCCAGCCAGGTGACAAGGTTGTCACAGTCATCCATCGAACACATCTGAGCGGATCACCTACTAGCGAAACGCCAAAGTTTGGCCTCGGTGCCGGAATTGATGGCACTTTTCGTACGGTAGCGGCTTTCAACGAGCAAGGACTTGTGCCTATGCCTCAGGGTTTGAGCTTTATCGAAGCCGCCTCGCTGACCTGTGCCGGTTTGACGGCCTGGAATGCACTCTTCGGTCTTCCTGGCAAGCAACTATCAGTTGGGCAGTGGCTCCTCACCCAAGGCACTGGAGGTGTGAGTATCTTCGCCATTCAGTTCGCAAAGGCGATTGGAGCGAGAGTCATAGCCACCACCAGTTCCGATAAGAAGGCCGAGTTACTCAAAAAACTTGGTGCCGACCATATCATCAACTACCGCACCACCAAGGACTGGGGATCAGCCGCGAAAGAGTTGACTGGTGGAGTGGGAGTTGACCTTGTTGTGGAGGTTGCCGGTGCCAGTACGTTGAAGCAAAGCGCAGCCAGCGTCAGACTCGACGGTACCATCACCACTACTGGTTTGGCCGGTGGTGACGGCCAAGGCGCAGAGGTTCCGAATCTCCTGGACACATGGCTCAATCTTTACACTGCCCGAGGTGTTTGGGTTGGCAACCGACATCAAATGGAGGAGATGTGCAAAGTTATCGAGTCTAGTCCGGAAAAGCTGCGTCCTGTCATTGATCCCAAGGTCTTCAAACTAGAAGATCTTAGGGAGGCATATGAGTATTTGGAGTCTGGGAAGCATCAAGGCAAGGTTGGCATCGAAATCGATTGACTCAGGAACCCTCTCAACGATCGGAAGCTTAAGGGGTAGACATTTCCAAGCAAACTTACAATGACAGTATCTTTCATCAGTAAAATGGCAACCCATATGAAGGTGCAAGGGCTATCAAGTCCTCTCACCAACCAAACAAAGACTACGCATCAATGGGTTTCTCGTAAAAGTCAAGCAAACCAATCTCGTCAATTGCGTTCAGTGAATGTCGTGATAACTGCCCCATGTGACGCAGCTCAATACCTATGTCGTCGAACGAGATGCACCCTGGGCTGACGACTGCTAAAACTCGAGTTGAAGTCCGACTTATCCGAGTCATGAGAAAGTCGCTCATGACTAAACTCTCAAGGCAATTTGTTTCGCAAGCAGGAGCTCCCCTTTTGTGACCAAAGCTCCTGAATAAGGCACTCCGCAGCCTTCAAAGTCTAATAAATGTCATTCATTATAGGCTCAGTGCCTGTCTTATGCTCATTGTTTTCAATAAAAGTAGACTCAATGCGGGCTATGGGCACTTTCTTCAAACTCAACCTTGCAATCAACTCTTTTAATCCTTATTACCTATCAATCTCCGACCGCCTCATGTGTATGATTTCTTCATCTGCCGAAAGCTAATGTATGGACATTGATGTGGTGAACTAGCTGGAGTGATGCCTTGTCACGATTCGGCGTCTTTTACCATCTTAGTGGGTTTGGCTGTTCTTGCGAGAGATGGATTGTGCACTTGAAACTACATGCGGCAGAGAGGATGAACGGCTCATGACCGTTTCCGACAAAACGAAACAAATCAAGTAGAGTTTCAAAAGATGAGGCCATCACCGGACGAAACTGAGGTGGTGCATGTGTCCAGCTCAAAGTCAATGCTATTTCCACCAATCTCAGTCGAGAAACTTCGGCCGTTAAACATCCCGATACCTCTCAAGCGCCATGTGTGTTAAACTCTGAAAGTTCGGCTGAAACTTCTTTAGACGATCAATTATCTCATCATTAGACATCAAGTCGATGTCAGCTTCTGAGGCGCCCGAGAAGCGATTTCTCGAACAGGACTTCCAAGACTTGAGTTCGGCACCGCGGCGAGTAGCGAGTGTCATGTTGATTGAGCATTCGTGGAATCGTATGGGGGAACCCTGCGGCTCTAGGCCGTTGGACTTACGCGCCCCCTTGACTCAAAGAGATTAGTCGGCGGGGACCCTGAGGAAATAAAGGGTGTGATATAGGGGCTAGAGCGAATAATTCATCCGCAAATCAACTTTTGAATCTCAATGGCACGCTGTTGGCGAGGGACGCGTTCATGATTGACATGAAACGCTGTCATTTGAAGGATTCAGGGCCGCCGCCCCGCAAAGGCCTGCGTTTCCAGTGTGAGCACCGACGGGAATAAAGTCACCTCACTCAACGACGAGCGCACTAACCGAACTCTCTTAGATCGAATTCAATGATCTGACCAACATGATTCTTTCCAACGATTCCGTATGGCCCTCGGGGCCACTCTACCGAAAGAGGAGGGCGAGATCCACATGCCCTTGTTGCGAGGCCATGCCCGTCATTCCCAAAGTGTCTTCATCACCCGTTCGGACGGAGGAGGGTCTGCAATGATCCTCCAATCATTCAGGCCAAACTCTTTCTCTGTAACGCTGTCGCATATTAGATCTGAAAGATATATAAAACATTAACTTGGCACCTACTTGGCGATCGTTTCTCCAGCCAGTCTCACCACCGTTCGCTACTCCATTCTACTCCCAATATCACGATCTTTCCCCACGCCAAGATGGCCAAGATTTTCGCCCCTGCTGCGGCTCTGCTGCTCCCCGCCGTTCTGGTAGCGGCGGCTCCCGCTTCCAACTCCGTGAGTAACGCCCCGTTGTTTCGTCCGATATCTGCCCCGTCAACGGCATCAAGACTGACCCGTTTCGGCCCCTCCTAGTCCGGCGCTGGCTGCACTGTTAGCAAGTTCGAAGACATCGCGACGGCCGTCTCATCATGCACCGAAATCACGCTATCTAATATTGCTGCCCCGGCGGCCAGCCCGATCGACCTCCAGAAGCTCAAGCAGGGCGCCAAGGTTACCTTCGACGGCACGACCACCTTCGCGACAACTGTCGACAGCAAATTCGACCCCATCATCATCTCCGGATCTGACATCACGATCACTGGTTCTCCCGGTCATGTTATTGAGGGTAATGGCGCGGCCTACTGGGACGGTCTGGGCTCCAACGGCGGTGGCGACAAGTAAGCATACACCTATTCGGATGATAGTGGCCGCCAAAGCTAACCAGCGACCAGGCCTAACCACTTCGTTGTTGTCAAGAAGACCACGAACGCCAAGATCACCGACCTCAACATCAAGAACTGGCCTGTCCACTGCTTCTCCATGACCGGCAACACGAACCTCACAATCTCCGGCCTGAACCTCGACAACTCCGCCGGCGATGCGCCCAACTCCAAGAGCGGCAGCAAGGCCGCGGCTCACAACAGCGACGGTTTCGATATCTCCTCAAGCGACTACGTGACCCTCGACAACATCAAGGTCCACAACCAGGACGACTGCGTCGCCGTCACCAGCGGAACCCACGTCACCGTGAACAACATGTACTGCTACGGCGGTCACGGTCTCAGCATCGGCTCCATCGGCGGCAAGAGCAACAACACCGTCGACAACGTCGTCTTCTCCAACTCGCAGATCCTGAAGAGCTCCAACGGCTGCCGTATCAAGTCCAACTCGAACACCACCGGCTCCGTCACCAACATCACCTACAAGAACATTACCCTCTCCGACATTGACACCTACGGCATCGACGTCCAGCAGGACTACCTCAACGGCGGCCCGACCGGCTCGCCTACCAACGGTGTCAAGATTGCTGGCATTCACTTCGTCGACGTTCAGGGTACTGCCACTGGCAGCGACGCTTACAACTACTACATTCTCTGCGGTGATGGCAGCTGCTCGGACATCACCTTCGAGAACACCAAGATCACCGGAGGTGGCAAGGGTGGCAGCTGCAACTTCCCTGCCAGCGGATGCCCAGCATAGACGGTTTCTGCGTGTCTCTTTTCCACGTAAATATTATGAAGTTTATACATACATGACCATGGAGGCCAGGCCCTGGACTCAGAAGCAGCTGGGTTACATACATACATAGATCAGCCAATACCAAGTACATATGACTTTGTTCCGCTACTCCCTGCCTTCAACATTAATGCTCATGCTTCTCACGTCCAATCCAGGTACGCGACCCATACGTTCATGTTTGTTTGTAGGATAACTGTCCGGCGTGAAGGCTTGATGTGAGAGACTTCTCGCTACGGATCGCCCACGTCATGCGCGTTGCCGCAAGGTGAAGCTTTGACTGCAGCCTTCGTGATATGAGCTGCGATACCCCCGCCTGTTCTGCCGATCCGCTACCGACCAGCTACAAGGGAGTCGAGAACATCACAAAGTGCTGGCCTAAAAAACACAACATCCAGTCGATTTAGTCTGTTGTGCAACTTGTCTTGGCCTAAGCCTGACGCTCGTTCTTCAAGTAACAGGAACGAACGTGAAAACTACACAACCTTCGATCTCGATCCATCAGCCCTATTCTAGCCAACACATGCCCCTCAATCTCTCACACTCTGACACTCTCACCACCCAAAGCCTACCCCGCTTGCTCCTTTCCATTTCCTACTCATGCCATCGGTCTTCTTCCCCCAAGAAATGCTCCAACTGAGCACAACAGCATGACCCTCCCTCTTCCGCCGACGGTGACTGCGCCCATACTGGTGACACATACGATTGACCTTCATACGCGCAGCCCTTGGTGACAGTCTCCGTTCATTTACCACTTGCTTCTGATATCTCTGTCATGCAGGAGGCGAGCAATGAAAATCACCGCTCCTCCTCCCAGGAGGGTGCAACCCTACAAGAATGTCGTTAGTGAACAACTTATCACTGTGCGATACGACAACAGGACTTACAGCAAAGATGATAAGAGGAAAGTATCCCTCTCTAGTCTCGCTCTTGATCAAAGCTCCCGCGATCGGTGTGCCCGTCAGTATGGCTGCGGCGGTGACAGTTCCGAAAGCCCCAAGCCTGGCGCCCAGTTTCTCCGTGGGTACAATCTGCCCAGTTGCTGCAGGCAAAACAGAGATGAATACACCGGAGGCGAAGCCGTACAAGCATGCGAACCCGGCAAGAACACCAGGGGTCGATGCGGGGAGCCACGAGGCCATGCATAGAAGGCCACAGAGAAGGACCATGGGGTAAAGGAAATTGAGTCTTCCTACGCGGTCTGCTGCATGGCCACCACTTTCAAGAGTCAGCGTAAATAATAGAAACTTGAGGGGCCCCTTACATGATGCGACCAAAGAGGCTAGACGCGTTGATTAGAGGAAGCAGGTAAGCCTGAATCTTTGAGTCTGGATCGATAGTGACGCAGTAAGGTTCTAGATGTCGTCAGAAACGTGGCATCGTAACAGCCAGAATTCGTCCAACTCACCGATATAGTAGAACGGGACGTAGATTCCCAGGTTCGCAATGACTGCCCCGGCTGAAAGGCAAGAGTACCGGATATCTAGAAATCCTTTATAGTCAAACAGTTCTCCGAGAGACTTCAGCTTCCTCCGAGGGTGCCTGGAAGACGAAACGGCCATCGCCGTCAGGTAGCACACCAGCAAGATCAGGGCTCCGACCCGCATAGCCCATGGGAAGCCTATGGAGGGAATGAGCTTGGAGAACATGATTGGAAGACATACCCCCCCAAGACTGCTGCCGGAGGCAACAATGCCCATGACGAGGCCACGTCGTCGATGGAAATACTGGCCGGTCACAGTGAGGGCGGGCTATGGTACCACAGTTAGCACGTTTTCTGACGGGAAAGGAAGCGAGTCAGCCTACCTGGACCCCGAAAGCAACAGTAAGACCGAACAGCAGTGACTGGGCTAAGAATTGCTGCCAGATTTCATTCCGCTGTGTAAAGGACGTTGCCAAAATGGAGCCAGAGACGCCTACGGCGGCGAAGAGGTAGAGCCACTGGGAAGAAAAGGTCAGCACTGGCAACGATTACATCATGCGGTCGTCTCAGGCTTGCTTACTTTTGGGCCATATAGGTCGAAGAGCGCGCCAGCGACCGATCCCGACAGGTAGAGTAACGTGATCTGCAGCGTCCCGATGAAGGAGATAGTCGATGGCGAGTAGTTGCTAAGGTACTCATGCTGATAGAACGTCTGGAAGAAACCGAAGCTGTTCACGACGCCGAAAGACGCGAAGTAGACCAAGAACGAGCCCAGGACGGAAAGCCACGCTTTCTTGCCTCCCTCGGGATAGATGTCCTCATCATCAGGGCAGGGAGGAACCTCATCTTGCGTCGCAGAGCCCCCTTCGAGCCCGGAGGCGGGGGTTGCGGATGGCTTCTTCTCGAGCCGAGATTCAACTGATAGAGTGTTATCCGCCATAGTTCACGACGTGAACTGGCCTGTCAATAAAAGGTCGGTGAGGCAAGTGTACTTACAGCGAAGTTACGCGAGTCACCGTGGCGTGAACGGTGATGATGGACGTGATGAGAACTGGTGGTGTGGTGTTTGGAGGAGGACGCTGGAAGATAGCATGCGGGGGAAGAGGCCGACTAAATACACAGCCTGAGTCCCCTCTAAATTGAAGTAATTTTTTCCCTTATCCGTCAAGTCCTGCAGCATCACCTACCCGTTGTCGTTAGCGCTACCCACCTACACAATCCTACAGCGAGGACACTGATTCATGGATGATACGGCCAATAGTAAAGATGTCTGATCATACTGAAAATCGTCAGTAAAAGCACGCAATCATATGCATATCGCGTATTTGATAAGTTGCAATCATTCCTCGTTTTACTTCAGCCCGTGTCTTTGTATTGAGGTCGGTGGATGGAAGGCTCAAGTGCCAACATCGATCTCGGCCTCCAGTGAGGGTTTCTTCAGGTCAAGTTAGTGCCTGGAACAGGGATCAGCCGCCAACAGAGACTCGCACCGGAGGATCATTGACAATCGAGTCTTCAAGTGAGCAGTCTTCTGATCAAATGGCGTGATTCTCCGATTGATTTATGTGCTTGTGTCTGTCTCATGCTGGACCTTTGAACTGCATGATTTAAGATAGGATAGCATTTGCAATTCACGAAAGACCACTTCAGTCCTGAATCGACAGTGAGACTGCTTCATAAGACGGCAGTATTCCGGGTCGAATTCAAGTCTCTTCATGACCGGGCATTGTCCAATGCCTATGGTTTGAAGGTGAACTCAAGTTGCTCAATTCATGCTTCTTAGCCTGCTGTCCATACCTGCCAGGTTGATTAATGAGGCACAACTAAAGAAATAACGTCGTCAACTTGGCGTTTGTGGGAAGTTCCAATGCGATTTCAGCGCAGGGAAAGATCTCGCGTTATGGCTTCTCTTAACCGCAGATGTACACAATTTTCGTGACACTCTGCTTAGATGTGGATGGTATGGCAGATTCCAGACTGATCATGGGGCAAATAAGGTAAAAGGCCAGCTGCACTTAGGCAAGAGATATGTTCAACGGTTATAGAAGCGAGTCTGGTGTTAGCATCGACTTTCCTCTCAAAATGCCGACTCAAGCTCTCTTATGTCCATCGACATTCAACAAGAGTCATCACATGATAATAACTGCACGAATTGAATTAACTAATGATGATAAGTTCAGCCAAATGGTGAAGAGACTCTCACGTTCTACTAAGCTATATATACTCTATAAACTATTTCGAGGCAGAACCCACCCAAGGCCGTTGGAAACAGATTATTCTACCTGATGTCCCGCAGCAAAATGTCTTGGAAGTGTCGTCAAAGTGAGTAACATACTTCCAGCGAGCTGAGGAGCAAAAAAAGCGAAAAATGAAAGGGACGAGACTCGAACTCGCGCGGGTTGCCCCACCAGGAAACAGATGTTAAGCTGACCTTAACCTGGCGCCATAACCAACTCGGCCACCCTTCCGGATGATGATCTTCGGAGTGTTCCTCGGATCAGATGTGGATGCCGGATTGAGCCGGGGAAGATGTTCATATGCCGGGAGGCAGGAGGTGAGAAGTGTGGCGAGATTAGGGCTGCGAAGCGCGAAATGAGTCCCGCAGGCCCGTGTGCTCGGGATGAGATCCGCTCAGTGTTGACCTGGCCCTTCTCATGCCTGTCGTCCACTGATGAGACTGCTGCGATCAGCAGCTCCAGGCCTTTCAAAAGACGGGCTTCGAGGATTCGTGATCATCTGTAACACGAGATGGGATACGAGCAGTTCAGCCTGATGTGGATTGAGCGTGTTGACTCTGTGCATAAGAAAATTCCAGAATTGTTCACATGTGAAATCCAAACCCCGATACATGCATACCAGCAGCACCCTCAGTCACGAGAGAACGGAAACACTCATCACCATGATACGTCTCAAACGCTCAGATCAAAACCTTGAATTTATTCCTGAAGAACCATCAGCGGTCCGCGCGGCTGAATTGAAACTTCAAACGAACAGATAGACACCATCACTTTATCAGAGATAGCCAGCCCAGCCAAAGAAACACGCCCATCTCGGTCAAAAGCCCAAAAACCTTACGATGACGTCTCACAACATTCTTTGACAAACGCTTGAAACGTCCGCGGCTAAGACAGTTGAGGCAACCGCCAACCCGCCCCCTAAACCAGAATCAACCAGCGCGCGCACACACACACACACACACTCGAACGGCACGGGAATCCGGGACGGGACCGGGACCACACAACGGGCGCCGGGCTTGGCAAAAAAAAACCCAATGCATCGTCATCTCCCTCCCGAGTCCCGCGAGTTGCCGAATTCGGGGGACAAATCCAGCCACGGCGGCTGAGGATGCCATGCATGGCAACATCGGCATCTCTCAAGTTGTCCAAGTTCTGCGCACAAAATGGGAAAACCGGGCACCGGGGTAAACCAAGATCCAATCCCCAGAGACGGCAGAAAAAAGAAGAATTAAGATTAAATATTGGAACAACTCAAAAGAAGCAACATTGGAACACGCGCCCAATGATCACCGACAAGGAAGCAGCACCGCCTCGCTGCCATTCTCAATCTCTCCAACCGAGCGAGGAAAGCCAAGTTTTTTCTCCGTGTCTGTCAAGAATTGTCGTCCAATGTCGACAAACGCAATTGCTGAGAGTCAATGCATCAACCAAAGTCTACCCTGAACCGAACGCGCGTTCTCCACTACTTCCCGCCGCCGCTCTAGAACGAGGTCCAAGCCAGGTTTTCTTGGGATGATCATTTGCGGTTTAGCTCCAGGTACGGCGCGACGGTGATTCGCTCGTGCCTTGCTGACGCGGGATGTACGTGAAAGGTAAACATTCACGCCGCATGGCGCCATCTGGTCGTGAGCCGTTTTCTTCTGCTGCGGCGGTCTAAATCCCCTTTACCAGTAAGCAGCGTCCACGTCTTCCCGATCATAATAATCATCGAATGAATTCGTTCGATGACGGACTCTCAGAGCCTGATGTGATGACATCAATTGTTCTGCACTAGCTCGGCGTAATACGCTACAAGACACCATCGAAAATCACTCGTGATTGCAGCTCCGGCGGCGGCCCGGTCTATTCTTAGCTCCTGCGCCTGGTTTTGTGGGAAGGGCACCAATACGAAAGGACAGGCGCTGGTGGTCCAGAACTCGAACCCGACTTGCCTAGCGCGGCCTTTCCAAGTGGGGATGATCAGCACACCTCATCTCCGACTCTGGGGGATTCTGGGTGTGCTGCGAGCCCAATTGGAATGCGGATCTGGCGTGCGGACTTCACCGAGTCAGGAGCCGGGAAAACAGGGAACTTGTGCTTCAAGACATGGCACGAGCTTACCGGGGTTCGGTGAGACATAGTCACACAAGGTGAGTCTTCGAGTGAGAAATATCAGCTTACACCGTAATCATTGGTTCGAGGTGAGCAAGTGTGGTTGGTTGTATGGATTATTCACATTTCGTTCAGTCTATCCGTAGTCTATCCACGATTATGATACCAGAAACACATTTGTCCAGTGAGAATCAAATACACGCTGCCCATGCGCTAAAACTTTTCCCTCCCGAATTGTAGCTCAACTCTTAGTAGAAGAGAGCAAGGGCGCCGGCAACGATGGCCAGAGCACCGGTAGAGAAGATCTGGACGGCAGTGGCGCCGGAGGCGACGTTTGAAGACGAGCTGCCGGCGGCACCGGTGGTGGAAGATCCAGAGCCGGAGCCAGAGCCGGAACCAGAGCCAGAGTCGGAGCCGGAGGTGCCAGTGGGAGAGGCGGTGGAGACGGTGCTGTTACCACCGGATCCAGAGCCAGAGCCAGTGCCGTTGCCGGGCTTGACGGTAGCGGTGGAGGAAGCAGAGGCGGAGGAGGTGCCGGTGGGGGTGTCGAAGGTGGTAGGGCAGGTGAGGTTGAAGAGAGGGGTGGTGGACAGGTCCTTGGTGATGGCGAACTTCATGGAGTTGTCGGGGTTGGAGTCGCGGAGGTTGTACCAGAAGGTAGGGGTCTTGCCGAAGAGCTGGCGGCAGCCAATCTCCTGCCAGTACTTCTGGGCGTTCTGGGCGCTGGGAACGGCCTGGTCCCAGGTCTCACCAGTGACGGGCCAACCGGTCTCGGTAACCCAGACGGGCTTGCCGCCGGCGGTCTCGATGGTGGCCTTGTAGGCCTTGTCGAAGAGGGTTCCGGCGTTCTTGATGTCGTTGCCCTTGTCGTTCTCGTAGTAGGGGTACTCGTCAACACCGACCCAGTCGATGGCGTCGAGGACGGGCTTGTTGGTGGAGTTTCCCCAGACGTCCCAGGTGTCGACGTGGCCGATGGAGACCTTGGACAGAGGGGTGTCCTTGAAGGCCTTCTTGAAGTCGTCGATGAAGGCGACGATGACCTTGGGGTCGGCACCGACACCGGACTTGTTCTTGACGCCGGTGACGGAGTTGCGGTACAGGTCCTCGGAACCGATGGAGGCACCGATGATGAGGTCGGTCAGCTTGGTGCCGTACTTCTCGACGGCCTTCTTCAGGGCGCTGATCTCCTTGTCGATGTTGTCAGTGCCGGAGGCCCAGACACCGAGGAGGATCTTGGTCTTGGTCTCGATGGCAGCCTCGAAGGCCTCGATGGGGTCGTCGGTGGAGTAGGCCTGGATGTTGGTGTAGAGGCGGACGGCGTTGAAGTCACCGGGGGCGCCGACGAGGCCCTGGGCAGTCTTGAACTCGGCCTCGAAGTCGGCCTTGAACTTGGCGGAGCGGTCGGCCTTGGTAGCACCGGAGTTGAAGCCAAGGTAGTTCTCGGCGGCGGCGGTGGCCGCGAGGGCGCTGATGGCAGCGACGGAGAAAGAGGCCTTCATTTTGTGTATGTGATTACGGAATTGATGTGTAACTGGGAAAAAGGGACTTCGCTCGTGGTCGGTCGCGAAATCGTATTACTCGCAGGGGGGGGGGTTGGTGAATTAAAAGGCGTCCCGTGAGTGGTCGTAGACTGATTGGTAGTGACTTAAGATGTGAAAAAAGAGTGTGGTGTAGTTGGTTGTGGTTTGTGTCGAGGACCAAAAAGAATGACTGGCAAAAAGAAGAAGTGCCAAAAGGTCGACGACGAAGTGGGACAAGGACCGGTATTAAAACACAGGAAGGAATTCGGGAGTCCGAGTTGTTGAAGAGTGGATTGTGAAGGAGAAGAGGGAAGGGGAAAACAATGACGGCCTCCTTAATTTCAGTCGCCAGGGGGTCGTGCGGAGTCACGTGAAGTGAACAGGGGATACTGGAGTCCTGGACTGACTGTGACCGGGACTTTCAGAGGAATACGGGCCCCTCCAAGTTTGTTTTCCGGGGCTGAATGCCCACCTGGAGTTGCTGACCTCCACTTGTGCTGGAATACCGAACCAAGGCGGTGAATATTGCCTGCATTGGCACTCGTTGGGCAACTTTTTTGGATGGCCGCTGACGCAGGGGAACGGACGCTGACATGCTTGCTGCATTTCTGCATTGACGACTCATTCATCACTCCCGTATAACGTACATATGTCATCCCATCTTGCTTGCTGCTCCTCCCACCATCATCGCACGGCACTTGCTGACCCGTGCTAGTCAACGTGCTCGAGCTGCAAGCCCAAACTCGTCCAATCTTCCTCCTGTTCGTGAAATCTCACAGACTCAGACACTGTTCGTGTTCCTTTGACGGGAGTGGCGGATGAGGCGCTTGGCTAATTCACGGCGTCATTCCAGTCAGACTCACCACGGTCCTGACTTTTGCGGAAATTCTCACGACTGTTGAAACGTCGCGGCATCCAGCTTCAAGTCGACTAGCTCTGTTCCAGCTTCGAGTCGCGATCCCATGACTTGAGTTGTGGCTGTGTTCATTGTTTTCTTCAGCGCGAATATGCATATATCCACTCTGTTAGCTCATTACCTTATTCTGCATCTAATCCTATAGATGCATATAGCTACTTGGAGCATAGTATCAGTAGGCCTCCAAGAGAGACTGCTCAATGAGGCAGGGCAAAGTGGCTCAGCCGATCGCGTTGTTATGTCAATGACATAGCAGTTACATCTCCCACCGGCGACGGCCGGTTCCTTCTTTCTCGGACGCCGCCGCATGCTCCATCCCTCCGTTCCCGAAGCCGTCCGTCTGTTCGGCGGCCGCGGACAGGAGCGCCGAGACGCTGGTCACTCTGTGTACTGTGATGTCCACATACAAGTGACGCAAGTACCGTGAAGCCGCGATTTCATGACGTGAGGTCGTCGTCACGTTTCCAAGCTTCGAGTTCTCGAAATTCGATTTCTCCCATGCAGAATAAGTGAGGTCTATGATTTACTTCAACTTTATATCTCTATGCTTCGTACCTTTCCAAACCTCCATATCCATGAACCTCACCAGCCCAACTCGCTTGTAGAACCCATCACCCGCCTCAACCACCATAAGACCAACTCCAACCGTTGCACCTTCCAGCATAACTGTACCCAATAGCAAATACTCAGTCTCCTTTTCCCCGACCTCATCTATGGTCTTCAAGTCAATACATTCCTCGATCCCCTTGTCCTCGCCATCATTATCGCCGTCTTCTTCCAAAAGCTCATCAGAAAAGATATCCTCGTCCCTCAAGATGCGACACGAGAGCGCGACATGCCTCGACGCTCTGGTGCCCATCACGTCAACCGCCTTCAGCCTGGCATCCTCATCGATAAAGTAACCTTTGTACATCACCGTCTGATTCAAAGAGGCCCAAGACCAGCTCGGAGCTAGACTCATCGATCGCTGCTCCTGAACCTTCTCCGTCAACTTCTCACCAGCCTTCGTCTTCTCCTGCCAATGAATGTCTGGTGGCCTATACCAAGCTAGCAGCTCCACAAACCACCTATTCCACAGCCCGAAATAGTTGCTGTCCTCCCACAACACCTCCAACTCCCTCGTGATACCCCTCAATGCGTTCAACCTATCTTCTGGGTCACTCAACAAACGCCTCGTATACTGCTCGACCACGGTCTTCCACAAGTACTTCTTCTCCTCGTCACTACTCCCAAACAACCCCGCATTGTCTTCGTTGAAACTGGTCCACGGAAACCCCTCCAGCAGCTGCAAGTACTCCAAGCCGCCCTCGTTGACGCCTCGTAAATCCGTCTTCTTGCACTGCCACAGCAACTCATACTCTGAGAAAATAAGCAGTCTCGAGGAGAGCAGAAACTCCTGTAGCACCCACCCGCGGCTGTCAAGAGTGTGCGACGGCTCATATCCGCCAGACCTCAGATACACCGTCCCTCTTCCACCCGCCGTGCGCACCACAGCCCTTTCCTCGGGTAGGTACGAGCCCTTGCCGCCCAAGAACCCATCAGCCGCCCTCGCCGCCGTGCCAGCGGCAATCGTCAAAGCAGCGTTCTTGTAGATCGTGGCCATCCTCCCGATTTCCTTTCCTTTATCCTTGTTGCAGTCCTGAATGATACAGAACGCGTCGACCCAGAGATACCTGAACCCCAGCATCCTCGTCACCTGGACCGCGTCCCTCACCGACTTCTGCAGGTCCTTCTCCCTGATCCCCGCGTCACTGGACATCTTACCCAGCGTGTTGCGACGCAATAGGCCCTTCTGCGGACCGCCCCAGCAGTAGCTAAGCGCCAGATAGTCCCCGCGCTGCTCTGTATCGTTGACGAAGACCTTGAGCGAGGGCTCGGCGGCCGTCCCGACGTCGAGGACGCGAGAGGGAAGGACGCTGTCGCGGGAGAACTGGCAGGCGTCATGCGAATCCTTGCACTCTGTGTACAGACGCTTGGCGGCGTCAAGGGCCTTCTTACTCTTGACATCTCTCTCGAGGGGGCGCCTCCGTATCAGCCTGGACAGTGGATCATCTGAGTAGATCATGTCAGTATGGCGGGCTAGATTCAAGGCAATGGGCAGATGTAACCTTTCTTGACATATGGATGGATCGTGATGATCGGGTCTTGGTCAGAAATGTAGCCGTCCAGAACGTCAATGGTAGACAGCGCCGTAGGGTCGCCTCTTTTTCCCGAAGAAGACCGATTCCGGAAGATGAGACAAGTGTCTCCGTGCCAGAACTCATCCTGGCCATCCTCTTCTTGATTTCTCTCTATAGTGACGCCGATGAAGTAGCATAAAGGGCAACCCCTTTGAACGGAAGCAATGCAATCGTTGTAAGAGGAGTGTCGAAGCCCTTCAGGTGAGTTCAACTCGTTGAGCCCTTCTTGCGAGAATAAAACACTGCAACGCGAACAAGCCGCGTCGGCATCATAATCTTCTCCACGAACTCTCGTCGAGCTGATAACGACATCATCATCGAGTCCCGTCTCGGAAAAGACCCGACGGTGAGCGGGTCGACAAACCAAGGGTGCACTATTGGACATGTTGCTCGGGTGGTGATGATCGAAATCAGTCGAGGAATATGCAGGTGGCTAGCTGTTCTGCCGCACTCGAAAATTAAGTCCCAAAACACATTAAGCGATCTTTCGAGGTCGTGCCTCTCGGGGAAAGCCCCAAGGATGCCTTCTGGTATGCCCTGCACTTATGTAGCATTCGCTCAGCAATCGGCCTGCATGAGAGGCCCATGTGGCTGAGTCTGCCTGCAGGAAGGCAACCGAGCTAGTATGCACGATGGTCGACGCGGGGCGGACGGTCGGGCAGTTGCGGCATCTTTCGCGGGACTTTTGCGCATCAATTGGAAAACGACTGGCATGTTTTCCCGCTTAGATCGCTTTCAGTCGGATGTCAATTTGCTCCAAAGATGACAGAAAGTTTAGGCCGAATAGTAAGTTTATAGAAAGAAAACAATTCAATTGTTCTTGGGTATTATCAAACGAGTCTAAGATCAACTCATCAAATCATCATACGCGTCCAAGAGAAAGGCATCGCAACCTCCCAAGGGCGCGGTCGTCGCAAAAATACCGCCTGACCACCCCCCCTGATGACTATATCGCCCATTTTTCGCACAGAGTAGTGATGTAACCGTTCCCAACGCCGTTCATATCGTGACCACATGCCTAAGACTCATCCATTTCTTCCACGTCGTAATTCTCATCGAACCCGATAGCCGCGAGGTTCTTCTTGACAGTTTGCTGAGAACTCATTTCCTAAGACGAAGCGTAAGCGAGCTGGTTCGTTAGGGCGTCCTCGCATGGTAACTTACCACCTCGACGGTGTTGTTGATGACATATCTAGTGACCAGCACCTTCTGTCCCTGGCCGAGACGGATAGCGCGAGCAATTGCCTGATTCTCGACGCTGGGGTTCCACTGGAGCTCGACGATGAAGACGCGGTTCGCGCAAGTGAGATTCAGGCTGCAGAGTCAATCATTAGGAACGTCCGGAACAACATATTGCAAGAGGGAAGAGATACTAACCCAAAGGCTCCTGTACCAGTAGTCATGATGAGAACCCTTTTCCTATCGCTGTTTGAAAACTCTCTGAGCATCTCCTGGCGTTGGTTGAGGGAGCAGTCGCCGTCGATCCTCAAAAATTCAATGTTCGCTGCCTGCAGGTGTTGCGCCACCAGCTGCAGAGTCCTGGTCCAGCAGGAAAAGATGATACTGGGACGTGTTAGCACGATGTACACCTAGAAGATCAGACCTCGCCGACTCGTACCTCTTGGTTTCGTTAAGATTCTCCATGACATCCCTGATCAACGCCTGCATCTTGGTGGAGTGCCCAGTGGGGTTGAAGTAATTCTCATCATCCTTCATAGATGATGGTTCGGCCGATGCATCAGCCATCTCAACGTCATCCACCCTCAGAACAGGTACTCCAGATGGACCAGTGCGCTGGGCCTTCGCGGACTTGATCCAATTCTCGCAAACAGGACAGTGTCGCCCGTTCGAGGTGGCCGCACCCGCAGAGTAGTTCGACTCCTCGAGGCACTCGGAGCAAAAGACGTGATTGCACTGCTCAAACTCATTGCCCATCTGGCTCGACCCGATAATGGGCATGGGCTGGTGGCAGCCGTCGCAGGTGATCTCGGCGTTCTGGCCCAAGGCGCTCGCCACGGCTTCGCGCTCGTCGAGCCGATACGCGCGGCGGTGCCAGGAGAAGGGCTTCTGATACGTCCCGTGGTTGCAGAGGATGCGCATTTGCAAGTTCGCTTGGAACAGGCCGAACTTGGAGCTCTTCTCCACCTCGCCGACCTTCTGCTTGATCGTACGCATGAGGATGTTCTTCGTCTTGTCGTACTGCTCCCGTTCCTCCGGGCTGAAGTCGAGTTTCCTCTCGACCTCTTGGAGACCGGGGAGGCGGAGGAGCTCCTTGGTCCGACGCAGGCAGAGAGATTCCAGAAGCATGGTCAGACGCTCCTTGACCTTTTGCGGGTTCTCGACATTCTGTTCGAATGGCACCTCGATGTACTTGCGAAACTTGGCTAACTCATCGAAAGGGCGCGCGCGAATGAAGGCAAAGAGGGCGCCGATGTCGGCGAGCTTGTTCTGGATGGGGGTGCCGGTGAGACACCAGCGCGAGTTGGCGTGTAGCTCTTTGCAGGCGTGGAAGAACGTCGTGGCTGGGCGCCGGATGATGTGGGCTTCGTCCAGTACTACTCGATACCATCCGATCTTGTGAAGGAGTGACGACTTGTTCTCAAACTCCGCCGACAAGGTGTTGTAGGTTGTGACGACAATCTGAGAGTTCATGATCTTCTCGATATCCCTCTCTCGGTTCGGTCCGTGGTATTTGATAGTCTTCAACTTACCGACCACGTGTCTGCTGAACGTTAGCCCGTGAGGTCATGGCATGCCCATGGCGCAACTTACTTTTCGACTTCGTCCATCCAGTTGTAAATGAGGACTTCTGAGTTTTAATATCTTGCCGTGACAACAGGCGATGGCGACTTCACTTACGGGCAGATGACACAACCACCAAGGTCGCGCCGGAGTAATTCACATCCTTCAGCTTCTCCTCGTTGCTGTTCTCATGCTCCGCCCACTCCAGGCCACTTTTCATGGTCTTCATTATGAGCGAGAGGATGGAGAGAGATTTTCCCATTCCCATCTCATCAGCAAGAATACCACCGCCTCTCTCATCGGGTTTAGTCCTTTGCTTCACGTTGGTGATTCTATGACGGTAACTGATCCTAGTCAGCAGCCAAGCAAACATTGAGCAGTAAGGGGCGCACAAACCGGACTTCGTCGTCCACCTCGATGGGCTCCCAAAGTTGATACCGTTCATCGATTTCACCGGATTCTCTCTGCAACATGAAACCCAGAGCTTCCTGTTGATGCCTAGCGGGAACCGTTCAGCATACCATCCAGAAATTGAAGAGCACGTATGCCACTTGCAGACACTCACATCAGAAGTTCGTTCCTCAGTCCCTCTGCGCGTTCGGCCTTGTCATGATGCCGAGTTCTGTTGAGGGACTCGTAGATCTCCTTCATCATGTCACTCAGATTATTCTCGCGCGACCGCCGCTTCGCCTGAGCACCGCCATTGACCTCCCTCACAGGCTCCAACGTCAAGTCCTCGAGGTCGTCGAGCTGCAGCATGTGAGGGTTTTCGTAATCCACCTCTCTGCGTTTGTGGCTCGGCTTCTGCAGCCACAGCTTCCCCTCGGACAACTTGTCGCCGATGTTCTGCGCCAGCCTTCGCGGACCGTAGACGTTGATGTCAACCTTGACCATAGCTTCGACGGGCTTCTTGGCCCGACCGATGGTTTCTCGGAGTGTGGCGGTGGGGGCGATGGGCTCGAACTCGACGGAGGATTGGGTCAACAGCGGCGACAGAGACTTGCCGGGCCCAGAACGCAGGTACCCGAAATCGGTACCATCTTTGAAGGCGAGAAGTACGTGATCTTGCTGCTCGGAGAGGGTGAATCGCTGGTGTGTCTTTCCCGATTTCACCGCTTCGGTGAGCTTGGTGTCAATGATGGTCATGTCGCCTATCAACTTGACGTCGACGTTGTACAGCTGTTCATGTGAGTTTGTGTATCTACGTATTGGGAGTCCACACGAAGAGAGACGCAAGTATAAGGTGAAAGAGTTGAATGAAATGGTCAGCATACCATCCCGTAGCATATCTTCTCAACCTCCTCATCCGCCGACGAGCATGAATCCGAGCCGGTGACTATGGACTCGGGGGCGAGCGAAGGAGAGTGCGTCGCGGGCAAAGAGTCTCGCGACGATCCCGAGCCGGATGGTGACGGTTGAGAGGTATATGACCCGCCAGTAGAGGCCATTGTCGCATCCCCCCATTGCTGAATGGCATCAAAGTGTTCAAGACCGCCTCCGTCTACGAGATCCAGATTCGCCGAGAGGTCGTAATGGTCGTAACTCAAGTTATCGGGGTTGAACTGGATGATATTGCCACAGACGTCCCCCCAGGAAGAATAGTCTTCGATTACGGGGTCCTCCTGTAGGTTTTCAAACCCCTGGAACGAGGTCCGGCGGGGGCAGTTTCCAGAGTAGTCGTCGGCGCTCTGGTACGAGGACCCCGAAACGGAGCCGTGAGGGGAGATGAACGACGGGTCAGGGTATTGAACATCGTCTTCGACATCATTCAGGAGCCGCTTGAGAGACATGGTTGTCGTCGTTGTCGATGTTGTTGACGGGAATGCCTGACCCGTGTGTTGTCGACCATCGAGGGTGTTGGTGAAAGTAGTCATGATTTCCTTACTTCAAGCAGCCAGCGCCTGAGAGACCATAAGGCAAAGCAAAGGGTCAATCAGGCGCGGGCGGCATAAATGAGGCCGGGCGAACCATTTTGAGCACATGATGGTTGGTGACGTGAGGCATCGAAGGCGGCCGTTTGCTGTGCATTTTCGCTCAACGTTGGTGAGGCGCAGTCCGCGAACGAAGTCGAAATGCAAGTTGAGTGTCTAGCGCATCGTTCACTCCGAGCACGCTGTGCTTGTTTCCCCAAGGCCCCCCATATGGGCCCCAGGAACGTAATGCAGAGCGGCTCCAAGGGGAGAGGACACATGGGAGGACGGCGGGCATTAGCGGCTCGGGGTTGTGCGAACCACGAACCAACGGCACGTATGGCGGTCCGCCGGGCTCCGTACCTTACGCCAGAGCTGCAGCTGGACCGCAGTAGGGGACTCGTCGTACTGAGAGCAGTCGTCGTAGTGGTAAGGGAGGGGATGTTTTTCCACTTCGCTTCCCAGCTGCTGCGTGTTTGCACTGCCTCCCCGAGGGGCCGCAGCGGGACCGAAAGCCCTCCTCCTATCCTTGCAAGTGTGCACTGCTCACCGTCGGGACCTCCTAGGGGCTCCGCCACGGAGCGTTTGCTGTGCTGCGGTGTCTGTTCGGTGTCCTCCGACCGGGGAATCAAGAGCCTCATGACGGAAAGTTCCCACTTGCCGATGCTTGTTTCTCGTGGAATATTCGGAGAGGGCTCCGATCACGTTTGGAATGACGTCGCTTGAGATTATCGTGAGTTCCTGTCATTGTTTGTTGAGAATTGATGAAATGTTCGCTCAATTGGCACACTCGTGATTTGTGGACACTGAGAGTGAGTAGAAGTGATCCCTGTTCTTGTCACTCTGAGAACACAACAACACAACACTCGAATCAAAAACAGCCTAGTAGTAGTAGAAAAGTACACTGCAGAAATAGCCCGATGATCCGCCTCACATATCTCCAATCCCCTCAGAGATCCTCACAGATGCCCCTCACAAGGCCTCGTAAGGCGTCCGGCGGGGGAGGGGTCACGAAGACCCCGATCAGGCTGCGCGTCGAGGCGGTCGTGGTCACACATGGCATTCACGGGTTGAACAGGGGGGGTTCACAGATGCGTTCTCCAGTCTCCATGTCGTCCTCGTCTCCAGCCCCGTCGTCGCTCTGATTGAGTGAGGTGGCTTGTGGAAACCACACATCATCGATGAGGCCGACGTGGAGACTGAGAATGAGCGTGAGAGTGAGGCAGTGGCAGTGCCGCAGTGCCGGTTGCCTAGCGCCTCAATGCCCCCCCTGCCAATTGCTGTGTGGCTCCTCTCTGCCTCCTTTACCCCTGCCTTCCAGGCCCGCCAGCGACATCATCAACACCAACGGGCCACTTCGTACCTCGTGTCTCTCTGTGAGCGTTGAGAAACAGGGGTCGCTCAGACGGGGTAACATTTCTGGTCCGTGGGATACCGCCTGACTGGCTGCCTCTTCGCGATGCATCAGCCTCAATGATGTCGATAGCCTTCGGATGGTCCCGTTGCGGGTTTCCAGACTGTCTCTCTTTCGTTTTCGTTTCGTTCTTTCTTTCATTCACTTCTTCTTTGCCTCTGCCATGTGTCCTGGTCGACTCTTTGTCGCGCTGACTGGCTGAACTCGACTACCCACAACTCCTAGTCCACTGGGTGTAATTCCACGGGCCCCGAGTCAGGACCCCGAATCCGGGAATCCCACCGGCAAAAAGACATGTCCGAACTCAACAACGGCCCCGGGCGCCGTCCCGGCCTCCACCTCGGACCGGAGGTGGTCGACGCTTTCAGCAAAGCAGCCCGGGAGTTCAAGGCAATCCTCAGCGTCAAAGACAGGGAGGAATTCGAGAGCAGCAGGCGAGAACTCATCCGCGGCGAGCTCAACATCATGCAGACTCAGCAGCAGGAGACGAAGTCGCTAGTGAATCTGAAACGGTTGCAGATGTTCCTCGACGGCATGACAGCCCTGCAGGAGATACTGGGGGAATGGGGGCTCCGAGAAGTAAACAGCATCATGGCCTGCATTTGGGGTCCGATGAGGTTCCTTTTCAAAGTACGTGAGAAAGCAAAACCCCGGATTTATGCTTACTATCTCTATCATTTATCGTTGGAGCACTAACACCGCCGCTGTCAGACAACACGACTCGACGACAAAGCCTTCGACAACATACTGGACGTCTACCAACGCCTAGGCATCCAGATTCCCCCTCTGACCGAGTACAAAGATCTCTTCAAAGCCTTCCCGGATAGCATAACGTGTCTGGTGCACATCTACAAAGACATTCTCGAGTTCCACGCTATCGCCTACAAACTGTTTTCCCGTCGTCAATCATGTAAGACAGATAAACCCACCTTCTCAACGGAATCCAAAACTGACAATTCCGGCGTGCAAAGTCTGGCAGAAGCTCCACAGAGCAACGTGGAAAGACCTTAACTCAACCTTTGACCACCTCGCCGCCACCCTCAAGCTCCATTTCGACAGCATCCAAGACCACGGCCGTCCCTTCCGCGACCGCCACGCCTTCCGCACCGACTCGGGCTTCGACTCGGGCTCTGCCGAACTCACCTATGAAGACAAGCGCAAGTTCGACGAGTACAGAATCAACTATAGGCAGAAGTGGAAGGACTTCAGGCAGTCCGAGGCAAATCGCAAGGCCGCACAGAAGTCAAAGATTATAAAATGGATCGCAGCATCTTCTGAGACGGAGCTACACTCCAAGTTCCGAGGTATCAGAGAAATATGCCCCGAGAACGGGACCTGGCTGTGGAGGAAGCACGACGAGGTGTCCAACTGGATGCGCGAAGATCCGCCGGCGGAATCGAACCTCTGGATCCACGGACGCCGCGGCCTGGGCAAGACAGTCTTGTCATCGCTTGTCGTCGATGAGCTGGGCAAACTGGCTACCAAGGGCACAGACGTACCGCGGCAGACACAGATATGCTATTTCTACTGCCAAAAAGACGACAACGAGCTAGAAACATACCTGGGGATCCTGAGAGGTATCCTACACCAGCTCGTCTCGGCTGCAGAGCTACCCGACCCAGAGAACGAATCTCTAGGGAACGAGTCCGGCAACCACAACCTTGCCATCCTCCCCCTGTGCGAAGACAAGATCACATCGACTGGCGGCTCGACTCTCAACAACCAGGATGTCGCGGAAGGGCTGATAGAAGTCTTCTTCGAGGCCAGCACACGGCAGTACGTTGTCATCGACGGACTGGACGAGTGCAAAGCGTCCACCGAGATTCAGCAGACCGTGACCTTCTTTACGAAGCAAGTCACGAAGTGCGAGGACCTTTGCCAGGGCCAGCTGCGCGTTCTCTTCATGAGCCAAACGTCGAAGGAGATTGGCAAGTTGATGTCGAAGCATAATATCCAGACCAACGCTGGTGAAATTGAGCTTGATCCGAACGACAATATGGAGGACATCAGGCGGTACGTGAGGACGCTGCTGATTCGTGACGGCACGAAATTCAGTCTTTCCGAGTGGGATAAGCAGTACATCGAAGACAATATCTCGGGGCGGAGTGAAGGTTGGTTCGGTTTTCGGAATTTCATGGCAGAAACTGATACCGCTCAGGTCTTTTTCTCTACGCACATCTCGCGATGGACTATCTTCTCAAGCAAATTAGCAAGGATGACCTGCTAGCAAAGGCGAAGCTGGGCAAGCTTCCGAATGGCCTCAAGGAGATGTATGCCAGACCCCAGCCTCTCTCACTGCACCAAACCACCATACTAATACTTGAATTAGGTACTGCAAACTTCTGGAGGCAGTCAAACAACGACTCCTGGATTTGGAGGAAGACGGCTCATATTGGAACAGCGCAAAACAGCTCCTCAGCTGGCTCATTTGTGCCCACCGAACCCTCAAATGGCACGAAATACAAGCCATTCTCTCCTTTGACCTAAAAACAGAGATCATAGACTTCAACCTGAAGATGATTCGCGTAGAGGTAAACGAATTTTTGGGCTCGCTGGTTCAAGTCCTGCCCGGAGACAACATCAGACTCATCCATAACTCAGCGAAAGAGTAAGTCCTACTTCCGCGCCGTGATGTCTACCAAAGGCTGACAGCTCGCAGGTATCTCGCCGAGACAGAGGACATCGACGCCAAGTCCGTCCAGTGCGACCTCGCGATCCGTTGCCTCCGCTACCTCTCCCTCCGCTGCTTTGTCGCCAGCGACTACAACGAGGCCGAGCGACAAGACCACATCATCCAAGGCTACTTCTCCTTCCAGGACTACGCCATGGCGCAGTGGTACAAACACATCAACACCGTCATCGAAGAAAGCCGCCCTGTCCTCACGGGTGGACAGCAGGCGACGGAGAACTCTCCAGCCCTCACCGCCGCCCTCACCTTCGCAATCCAAAAGTTCGTGACCGCCCACGACGACCTCAAACCCGCCCCGGCCTCCACCGCCGACCTCCCGCAGTCCAAAATCGACTCTTTCAATGACCTCCCCGACTTATACCACCCCCTCCTCCGCCTCTGGAACCACATCTGCCAGCACCAAAAAGACACCTCGGACAAGCGCAACAAGGTCGGCATCGCCCGCCTCGAGAACGCCCTGAAAGCCCACCGCGACGCGATTGAGAAGGACTTCAAGCCCTCCCGGCCGACGCTGAACGCCGACACCATCGAGCACTACTACGGCCCGAACCTCTTCAAGTGCTCGCGCACGCTGTGCAAGTTCTTCCACCACGGCTTCGACAACAAGAAGGACCGCGACAGCCACCAGAACCGCCACGACCGGCCCTACCCGTGCCCGCTCGAGGAGCGCTGCGGCTTCGCGCCCGTCGGCTTCTCCTCCAACAAGGACCGCCAGCGGCACGTGCGGAACTACCACCCGCAGCTGAGCGACGCCCCCTCGGCGTTCCTGCACATGCGGAGGCGCGTCGAGGCGGCCAAGTTCCAGTGCACCATCTGCCACAAGAGCTTCACGCGCAACGTGAATCTCAAGGGCCACGAGAGGAGCCACTTCGGGGAGCGGCCTTATGCGTGTTCGCGTTGCGGGAAGGCGTTTGCGAGGGTGAACGATTGTCGGCGGCACGAGAGGATTCATACCAGGAACGGGCAATAGGTTCGTGTTTTATTGACTGATTTGGGCAGGTGTTTTTGGAGTTTACATTCCACGGCGGAACGTTTGGAAAGGTATTCTGGCAGACCTCTTTGGAGGTCATTCTGTAATTGCTCATTGTTCCGTGTCTTGTTCGAGCATTTCGGTTATAGTTTATATCTTTTGGGCTGGAGAGAGGCAAACCACATCATCCTAGGACATCGTTTAATCAATTCAAAGTTACATTCACTACATAATGTTGGCTTCTTCAGCGGGACTGTGCTAGATATTTGTGCGAAGGTGAGTTGAGTTGTTTATTTTTGAGCTGGATATACTTGAATGCGTTCTGTTTCCCGATGGACGCTCATCTTGTGACATGGTATCGATACTTTCTGAAATGAAGCCTCGCGGAATCGGATAACGATGGTGAAGCAGCCAGAACATCCAGAGCCCTACTTCTAGCAATAGCTCCTGTTCTCTTCCGACTGCTCACAAGCCGGCTACTGAGCCAACGCTTCACTCTCATCTAGCATCTCCAGCACCAGACCAGAAGTTTGATAATCAAACACAACCGTAAGAGTGAGTTGGACGCCATCATCTCATCTCGTACAATTTCCGCCTCGTTCCTCAGATCTGCATGGTGTGTAAATTCGACACCTTCCAAATTGGCGCACCAATGTCGTTGGGCTTCCACGAGGACGATCACGAAACGTTGTCGGGCTAGAAAAAAGTTCGCACGACAGTGATCAGCGGGTGGCCAGACCAATCGACGAGTTCGTCGCACATCAACTGCCGATAACCTCCGAAAAGATCAACTCGAACCAAGATTCAAGATCGAGACGAAAGGACCCTGGCACTCGCTTCGGCCGCGCCACAGTCTTGTCCATGCCACAAACTGTCATGACTGCATACGAGGTGCCCACGGTCTGTAGCCGAACTAACGCCGTGGTGCCGAACCCGTTCCAAGGCGAGATCGGCGCCGATCGACGCCCCGAGGCACGGCCGGTGAGAGAGCTCACGGGCTCGTCAATGCTTCGTTATTAGCGTTGCGCTCGTTCACTTATTTGAACGAGTTTGATATATTCCGATCAAGCGGAGAGGTTGGAGAAACTGCATCAGAGGACAATTTCATTGTCCCAGGGCAACTCACAGCAACTTTTCGAGATTCGGGTAAACGTTGTCTAAAAGGCTTGCCTGGTCATCTACCAACCAGCGGCACAGCAACGGAGATATACAGCGGCATGTAATAGCCCGCGGGATATTCTCCGTCCCTGGAGCGTTCTTCCCAAGACTCGGACGTCGGACAAAGGCCGCCCACCATGACTCGATGTGGCGTGGTTGAGCGGACGTTGCGAGGCAGTCAATTCCTTCCAGGAACGGTGATTAGCAGCAACAATAGACCACCCATGACGATGCTAGCCACTGGCGAACTTGCCCTGTGGCGCCTATCCAACGATGCGCCAGGCTTGATCCAGCGATTTACATCAACAAGCGGTCGTACTTCTCTGCTTGACAGAAGCGCCGCTCCGTTTAGTGCCCTTGCTGGCGGCGGCAAAGAACAATTTCCCGTGGTATGGAACGATGACCGGAGGCTGCATACTCTGTGTGTGGGTGAGTGGGCCAGAATATCAAAGGCACAACGAAGCCACGACTGGTTCTGTTCGAGAAGTGTGCGCTGGCTGGGCGAGAGAACCAATGATGTCGGCTGTGGCGAATAAGAACTGTCCCACGGCATTGATGATTTAGCCGACCAATGTGGCGAGGGCATCTCAACGAGATGCAGATTGAAGAATTTGCAGACGATCCATGTCGGGTTGAGGTTAAAGGTGACGAAGGTAGCACTGAGTCGAATTGAATTGCCTCACTGTGCGCAGTGACGCAGCATGGGGGTACTGGAGATGGTCAACTTTGCCTGTATGACGCCGTCGACGAGACCAAGCTGTTGGTACGTGTGGGAGCATTGGGTGAGCGAGGTGTGGTGTGCCGCAGGTTGTGACGATGGGCTAAGCTGATTCCTCCCCATCGGATAAGCACCGACGTCTAGTCGATGCTGCCGCCTGATGGCACATGAGCATGGCGTCTCCAGATCCCACCTCCCGCTATGCCCCCAGTGCCGTTTTGCTCCCGAACAACAACCAAAGTGCCAAAGAGTCGTTGAAGTTGTGGTCCTGACGATTACGCCGAGCATACCGGGTCCCGCATCAACGGATACGGAGGCCAGAGCGCTCGGCGGTTGGGATCTATTTGGAGCCAGGCGGAAGTATCGGCACTTTTGCCAGTCCAGCTCCGCTAGAACTCCCGCCGGCAACGGTGTGATCGGCTCCATGCTTCGGATTTCCAACCCCAACCATCCTAAAATAAATGGGTTCTCACACTGGAGCTGTGAATACGGGAGTCGGACTTGGCGTTGGTGTGACGATTGGCACCGTAGCTGTTACGGAGCAAGTGAGGCCGACTGTAATGCGGCATGTTTTCTGAGTCGAACTTGGCGTGTCGAACCGGGAAGGCAGCTGTAAGCTGTGACGAAACGTTGGGTTCGGGTTCCGTCGTTCCCTATTAGACGACTTCATGATTAGATGGATAAGCCCTGACAAACCAGAGGCGAAACAAAACTGCCACCCCGGCGGCGATGGTTGAGAAACATGTCTGATTGACAGACCCGGGGCGGACCTTGGGAAGCCTACGTCACCTTCACGAAACCCCCAACGCGGGTTGCGCAGAGCTCCTTGAGAATAAGCAGCATGAGGCATGCATGCAGGCGGCGGCGTCGACAGCAACAACTATGGCCTTCTCTGAGTATGTGAACTTCAGCCAAGCGGCGAAAGACTGCCGGAGATGCCATCAGGACCTATGCCCTATTTCAGTCCCATTCCGAGATGGGCACCCATCAACAGCTTTCATTCTCCTGGGCCAATTGGCCAAGGTGACTGGAGCAAAGTCTGGCAGGAAGGAATTGATCGGCACACAAGAACGAGGCCGAAATTGCTTTCCCCAATTCCCGAAGATGCCTGCAAGGCGTGGCTGGTCAAAAAGTCCGGGGTAGACAGGGATGGCGCCCAGCCGGGGTTCATGCCAGGGGTGTCAGGTGCACAAGCTCGGGGGTGACGGCCGGCTACTTTCTGAAGGAACCAAGACGCTCTTCGGATTCCCTTTAATTCTAAAGACTGGCGTTGGCGAGATACTGGTCTGGTCGATTTGGGGTAGGAATTGGAGACTGACATCCCCGGCTAGGATGGCTGGGTGCCGGCTCGGTTGGAGAAGCATATCAAGCCTCTGATACTTGCCGTACCGTGTGAGTCTTGCTCCCGAGACAAGGACCAGTTAGCAAGCTTGAACATTCTGGAGAACCGATGCTATCACACCCATTCGTTCTCGAAGTGTGAGCGGATTTGGGGTCAGAGGTGTGTGAGTGTGTGTGTGGCCCAAGCTGCCATGCAGGGTTCGAGAAACGTGTCGGGTGGTGGGAAGTAGAAGTGGTCCAGGAACGCTGGTTGTCCAAGCCGATTTGTCACTGGCACTCGACACTGTCGACTTGCGAGGCAGCCAGTTAATATTAACCTGATAGGTCGGCGGAAATATTGGACCAAAAGGCAACCCAGGCGGGTGAAGCTGCAGAAAGTCGCCCATCCAGGGAAAAGCCGAGATACCATCTGCTGGAGGATGGGTGGATGGACAGATGTCTCCCAGCACAGCCTCAATAACGACCCTGATTCTTAGTGACAGGCCCAACCCGACTTCAGTGTGGATCGGCAATGACCACCAGGCGAGACGAATGAAATGGCTCTCTTCTCCAGCAGTTGCAATCGGCTGCTGTCGACGTGGTGGGCCTTGAATCTAGGCGTGCTTGATGCAGGGCATTTTGGTCGTGCTGCGATGGTCGGAGTCCAAAAGTGAGTAGAGGATACGTCCCTCAAAGACTTGAGATCCTCTGCAAAAGTTCACGGTGGACCTCCTCTCTGCAAGTTGACCAAAAGAATCCTGTTAGTAATATGAGAAGTTGCGTTGAGGGAGATGTACTTTACTGCTGGGGTACGGTTGCAGTAAGCAGTTACATCTCCGGCCTGCGGCTAGGATAAAGTCCGCCGTTGCTCGATTAGAGTAATTTGGGGAAAAGTTGGAGAACTATGCCGCCTGGAGAAGCTCGACAGTGCCGAGCAGCGAAGCTATGTCGTACAGATGGCTGATTTGATCAGCTGTCTCATGCGCGCCGGGGGAAATTATCTCCCCTGCAGTGCTCACCATCCATTCATTACCTGGAACAAGTTGGTCCGGCCAGTTTGTCGTTGTCACGGAGCAGGCCAGAGATATGTCGGTCGTCTCAAGCACGCCTGATAGGCTGTTCGATTCTTCTGGCTAGAGAAGACAAAACCAATCTCAGTCGTAGGGTTGACAAAACAACGTGGAACGTCAAGCTTCAAAGCTTGTCGCTTCAAGCATTGTAAGAGAATGTGCTCTTGGGGGAAGCTTTGCCGTTTCCCAAGCGGAAGCTCCGCAACAAGCTGTCAGGATTCGTTGAGGACGACACACATCTTGGGCACCACACTACAGGATCCCTGCCGTCGTTCCACTGAGCTTAACAAAGCACCATCCCCACAGCCGGCCGCGGATAGTGCGTGGAACGTGCTGAGATTTGTTTGATGCTTGTCTTCCGTAGTGTAGAGACCAGGCACAAGGGACGAAGGCTGCCCACTTGGTTGCGGAAGCGTAAGCGTGCGAGAGCCCGCTCCAGTCGACGCAGAGAATCAAGCGATGCTTCTGCACAGATAGATCGCAGACGTTGACTGCCAAACATGTCGTGGCCATGCGTTATGGCAAGGATTTCAGAACGGGTGATTGACCGCCCAGCATGCAGACTGAAATTTTATATTGAGTAGGATCCGCTGGCAATTAGATCGCCGTTCGACATTCGTCAAGTGTGGCATCTGGACTCAAACATCCGGACTAATGGCATCCGTTCCTGGCGGAGGACGGACGAGTCACCGTGTTGACGTGGTTGGTAAAGAGACTAATTAGGCACTTTTATCCTCGTCGCTGTCGTGGGCCACATCAAGATGTCGCTCACCGTCTTCTCGTCAAGAGCCCTGGACCCAGTCGTTCGGTGAAGGTTGGTGTCTGAGATAGAACGGCGGCAGCGATATCCCGTAATCGGTGCCGTGGAAACGCTGATGAACTAGAGGGCGCCACCAGGAGGGCTAAAACATGTTGTGTGTAGCGTGCTACAGCTGCACGTTTATCACCTCCTAGACAAACTGACGGAGACAGAGACAGAAACAGGTTCAGACTGGGCTCAGTGAATGCCCAAGCAGCCGTTGGTTTTGGCTTGAAGGGATTAAACGTCCGCAGCATTAGCTAAGCCGTTGTTTCGATGACCCCAAATCCCTGATAGGGCAAGTGTTGAACGAGGTCACAAGGACAGCGGACGAGGATGTGTGGAACAGGGGTGCCGTGTTAAGCCGTTGATACCCCATATCGCTAGGCCCTCCCTCGCTCGCTGAGGTGCCCTGACCGGTCCGGGCGTTGTCGAGTTGTGTAGCTTGGGCACGCCGCTGTCAAGATATTGACGGCATCACCGGCGTCTGCGTCTGAATGCCCAGCCTTTCTACTCCTGGGATGGCAGCAAGATTCGTTTCAACGTCGAGGGTTAGTTGGACAGGCAGAACGAAGGGCCTTCAATCTCGTAAACCAGACGAGGCGGGCGAGAGTTTGAGCTACTCTGGCACTGTGAGAGCAATCGTCGACGGTCGAATTCGGAGCCCACGGTCAACCGGAAATCGCGCGTAGAACAAGCCCTGCCAGCACGGGTCTGGGGACTGACGGGCTTCCTCCCGGCATGACCTGTCGTTAACAGGAGGTTATTGCGAGGATTCCCAAGGGACCACAAAAGCCCACCCGGGCGATTCGCTGTCGAGGATAGCCAAGGCCATCTACCCATTGACTTGCAGATAGGGATCATTGCACTTTCCCGTTATCCAATTCTGGTCTGCAACCTCAGCGAGCTCCACCGACGTAACAGCAGCGTGTGAAGGTGTGCAGGCGAGACCCCCGGTCCATGTCGACAGAGCACAGTGACTGATGAGGATGGAAGGACACTGTCTCGATGTACAATGCAGGCTGGGAGACAGCCAGTACCTGAGATGGCTGCTCTGCGTCTCCGGGATCAAGGCGGCCGGACAAGATCGTCGGGACTCTATGGGTCTCGACTTGTCCCTCTGATGTTGGCAGCGTTATTAATAGAGTACTCATCGGAGGTTTTCTTGTACTTGCCTTGGAGGCTCGCCATTGTATCTTTGCAGTCTTGCTGCCGATATCCATTACGGGTATGAGCAAAGCTCGCAACCCGCGGAGAGTTTTTGGTCAATGTCAAGTCGCCGGCTGCCCGAAAAATGCGCACCAGCTTCCCTGAAGGGTTGATGAAGCGTCCTCAAGGCCCTGGTTGGACTGTTCAGGGCTACTGGTACTCTGTAATGCAGTTGTGATGATGAGATGCTGTAGCCCGAGCATGACCTAGTTCGCAGCGGCAGTTTGCCATGGCTCTAGAAACTTGACCGGGAGGCTGACAGGCAGCAGGCGGAACAAAACTGATGGGTACGGGAACCAAGCACCGGCACCGGTCTACGACGGCGTACGGATAGTCTGGCTCTCGGTGTGGCAGCTCAACATGGAGATGGTGCAAAAGGCTTGTGTAAGCAGACGCTCGGGTGAGCAGATCTCCTGCTGTGACGCAGCGTCTGGCGGACCGGATGGATCTGGATCGCGGGTACGACCAGCCTCCGTGGAGGCCCTGCGAGGCGCTGTGAGGCCCTGCCAGGCCCGTGTGACTCTTATTGTCTTGTCGATTGAGGCGACATGGGTTTCTGTATGTCGGTCGCTGTGACTAGGGATCAGTCTGTCTGTGCTATTGGCGCACAAGAACGGGCGACGACGACATGTGGGCATCTGCAGGTTAGCGGAGATAAGTGTGGCATCAGTGCTTCGCGTCCCCTAGTCTGCCCATTGATAGCGAGACTAGGCCGTCATCGTGAGCGAAGGGATTGAATAATACGATTGTGACGCGAGGCCGCCGTTGGCGGTTGGTGAGAAGTGACCAAGCCACGACGGAGCGTGTCCGGGTACTGAGGCCGCGGGAAAACAGTTTTAGGTATCCCGGAGCGATGGCTGTCGAGAAGTTGACATAAGGTAGTGTAGAGGATGAAAGCGACCAGCTTATGTCATTGCTGCCGACACCTTATCAAACAAATTTGTTTTCTGTCAAGAGCATTCGGCATCTGGTTGATGTTTGATCGGTACGACTGTGACGTCGCTAAAAAACAATGGTTGTGTTTCCCGTCGATAAACCAACCGAAAGGTAGTCATCCCGCCGAATGGTGCGGACATCTGATTAGGGATGACATGCCAGATGGATTGTCTTGGAGCCAAGCCGAGTGCTGAGTGCTCAGTGAAACTTGGACTGCATTCTGGCCCTGGGCCTCGCTAGGCCTCTCGGTGGGCTGGCGGGCTGGCTGGCGGCGGCTGGCCTCCACGATTTGATCAGGACATGGCCGGTTGAAGAACTGGTGGTGGTTGTTGCAGTTGCAATGATTGTGGCGACGGCGATGATGACGGGGACGGCGACAGGGACCTGCGGCGAGATGTGGATCGTAGGCACGGGCGTCAGCTTGGAGACTAGAGACTGGAGACGCTGTGTCTTTTCGCTTTCCAGCGTGAAAGGTGACATTGCATCGTCAGTTTTGTGGTCGTGGTTGTGGTCGTGGTTGCATTTGCGATTGTGGGCTTTTGGTGGGGAGAGAAGAGCCCCCAGTCTGAGCTGGAGTTGAACACAGACGGGCGAGAAAGAGCCCCGGGTTGGGTGGGTCCAGCTCTTGCCGCTGCTGGGAGGCCCCTTTCCGCACTGGGATTAGGTACCTAGGTCGCACCTTCCTGCCAACGGCATTTGCAAATTGCACATCGAAGGCAGGTACGGAATAGGCCGAGACGAGCGCACCTTCTCCAGCATTAAATGGCCATATTATTTTATCTAAAATATATTACCCCAATTACTTTGAATGTTTAGAAGGCTTTCTATGATAACATGACTTCTAAATGCGTCAATATACGGATAGAAGTAAAGAATTTACCTACTGGACTACCTCATTCTAGATGTAGGCTCGCAGCTTCCTGCAGCGGCGCTAAGGTGCAAGAACCGCACAAAGTGCAAGAGGCAGGGCGCTACTCGAAGCTGTCGACCACTCAGGAAGCTGCTCGCGACATCACCCCTGCCTCGCCAGCGGCAGGCTCACAAATCGATCGACTCACTCTGGGTGCCCTCGAGTGTCCTTCCTACGGATATGCATCGAGGTACTTTGCCTGAAATATTCGTACGGCATAAGTTGGATGCTGCCATGTTCAGCCCTCGCCGTATCGAAACTCCGGTCCACACGTCTCCAAGATATCGTGGCCCTGCCGCTACTGCATCGTACGGCACCTACTGTATCATCTAAGGTAGGTAATGCGGCCTGCTCCGTCTCTCGCTCTTACCTTTCTTACCTTATCCGCATCTTATTGTCAGGCCTCGTCGACATAAGACGCTCCTGGGACGGACTAAACGCGCCTACGGCCTGTTGTGCGTTATTACCAAGAGACAAAACATCGCCATCGACAAATCAAACACGACGACAATACTACACCGGTGGACCTCGACGTCGGCTAGGCCTTCAGATACCCGACGCACTGCTGCAGTCGTCTGCACCTCGCCCGTTTCTGTTCGCATGCTGCTGCAGACTGCAGTCCAGCAATAATAAGCAGACGCAAGCAATAGCTAAGCTAGCTACCTAGCTAGCTACCTTACGGATACCAGTCCAGTCCAGTCCAATCCGACCATCATGGCCCCAGACAAGAACATCCAACACAACACAACAACAGCCAGCCTGCAGACACCACACCTACATGATGCCATGCCACCACTCGACCAACAAATTCCACTCCAGCCCGTCCTTGGCCCCTGGTCCGAGTCGACAGACGGGACACGGCTCGACCCCGTCGACGGGCAGCCTGTTCGCAGTCTGCATATCCTTCACATCCACCGGCACACGGCCAGAGTGAACTGACCTCACCTTGCCGCCTCGATGATACCCTCCGACATCTGCCTCACAAAACGCCGTGAGGGTGTCTTCACAGGCCAACCTATCTACCTACCTACCCGAAGAACCACCTCGCCCAACTTCGTCATCACATTCAGCCCACAGCTCCTTCACCGGCCTGGGCGCCGTCAAGATGATCAAGGAGGGACATCGATGACCCCATCGTCAACGCCAACAGCTGCAGACAATCAATTCCGGTGACTGCCATCACCCTCGGAATCGCCATTTCACAGACTTGACCTGCGTTGGCGAGAAGTCGTCAGTCGCATGGCCCGAGGTACAATTGCTTCCGCCCGGCTCAGCAGAGGGCGATGTACCTGCCCAACCCGGCCGCCCACGAGGCGCCACTGGACACGGAGAACCCTGATCGGCGCTCTGGAATGCTCAAAGTACCAAAGTATCCCGCCTTGACGTCCCGGTTCAGTGTCTTGAGTGTCAATCAAATTGGAGCCGCTGGAATTCGCCGTTTCTTTTTCCTCTCTTCTTCGATCAGGCCCCCGTACCACCCACGCTGGTGCCATCTTACACTACGCCTGCCCCTGTCTCCGGCTATCGGTCTTCAAGATGCTTCGGACTTGTTCGGCGTCAGCCATTGGCTGAAGCTGAGCGCCGCAATTGTCAGCATGTTGACCCGAGAGAGCGACTACGGCCAAAGCTATTTGTCCTTGCTTCACAATCGCTATCAATTGCGCCGGAGGTCCACGTTGCGATACTCTGTTCTCCCCGGGCCAGAGTTTTATACACGACCTTCACAAGAGGGTGGTATAATGCCGAGCATACCGAGCAACCAGTCGGTCAAACATACAGTGCCCGCCGTGTTATGCCACCCCAACCGACCATCTGAGATACCTACCCACGCCGTACTTGTTCTCTCCCTTGCCGTCCTATCTCAGGGCGCTGCGACGGCGTGGTAGCGTGCGGTATGCGTGCGACACGACGACATCCCACACTGGCTTTGGCTCCCACGATGACACTGGCCTGGCACTTCACACACCGTCTTTGCGTCGGATCATGTCCCAGCTGAGCGCCAGCGGGAAACTCAATTTCACAGCGGACGCTGGGTCGAAGCAGGCTTGGCCTGCCGCTGGAACAAACCCAGGCCTTGAAGCAGCAGACGGGATGCTCCATCCAATCCACCCTCCCGATGAGCCAGCCAACGACAGGCCAGGCATGTCGAGCGATGCGACTGGACGCGGACTGCCTCAGTACCTATTTCACGTCAGCACGGCGGGTACAGGTACCAGAGCTCCGTGCGGATATCAAGCGGTGCGTCTCAGAGCTCCAGGTAGAGCAGCATTGTCCAGTCCAATTATGAACAGCTTATGAACCGAAGTCATCGCATGCACGGCAGGCGTCACACTTCGCAGTACGTCAAGAGAAGCGGGCAAGCAAGCTGGACGGTGACGATAACGGCGACAAAAGATGAAAAGTAGGGCTTGTGTTGGCGTATGGCCCGAGTAACGAGCGTACAAGCACCACACTATTCGTACGGACACGCAACTTTGGAAGAGCGATGATCCCAGAGCTCAAAGACCTGGGTGGCTGGTTGGGGTTTAATAGGAACGGCTTGGTGCCGACTCGACTGCGGTTGCTGGCAGTTCTGCGCAGCAACGAGTAAAGGGTGTCTGGCCATAGGATTTCCGTTTTGTTCTGCCTCATTTCCTCTCATTGGCATCAATCAAATAAGCTCGTCGAGGCCCTCGCGTCGGGACCTCGTCCGTCTTGGTGCCGAGCAGTCCGACCCCTCCGATACAGGTGTCGCACGTCTATCTCGCAATCGGCCAACATGATAAGCTACGGCACGGACATAGGAGCCCTGCACAAATCTCCAGCTTTCTCTGATGACAGTGCAGACTTATCGGTATCGCTCTCAGTCTCAGTCTCAGAGTCCCAGTCCCGGTCCCTTGCCAACCCCAGCGTTTGCAGAGAACAGACCTTTTTGCGCACAGGGCCTCTATCGACCCGATTACGTAGAGCCTGCATCTCCATCTCTCCCAGACTCTAACACGGCACGGCCTGAAGAGACGAGAAGAGCTGTTTTCTGAGTGCCTGCAAGGTCCTTGTCGTTTCCTCAGCAGCCCGGGGCAAGGGCAGGCTTGGTTCGGGTTGATGCTTCAGGCTCCAGTAGGCATCGGGCTTCAGGCTTTAACCGCCTTATCCCGCGGCGCCCCAGTTGGAAGGCTTGGGTTGTTGGGTTGTTTGCAGTGTGCAACGGTTCCCCAACCAGCCTCCCCTTGTTCTCTGTATCCCCTGACCAGTCTCTTCTGGAGCTAGCTCGTCCGGGGCTCTGGCCTCGTAACATGAAAGCGGGAATTTACAGCGCCGCAGCAGCAGCAGCAGCAGCAGCAGCTACGCATCAGCAATACAAGACGGTTGAAAGATTGGGAGAGTATCCGTAATGAATGAGGCAACTAAAACGCAGGGAAGAACGAGGCAGGCTGAGATGGAGGCCGCTGGGTAGGAATGGGAGTATCAGACAAGATGGAACGCAACAACCGGACGTACCGTGCCCAGGTAAGGTACGGATACCGAAGAAACAAAGACTGGTCTGGTCTGGTGACTCTGTTGAATTGGAAGGTCAATTTGATTCCGTTGGTGGTACTGCCGTGCATCGTCATAAGGCAATGGCTGTCGCAGCCTGCGTAGCCCTGCCAGATGCTCGAGCTGGTCCTTATGCCTGTCTTTTTTCCTGTCAGACGGGATTTCCATCCAAGGCAGGACATGTCCCGGGGCCGGTCCAAGTTTCGTTTTGGCATCCTCGTCCTCGTGATCGCAGAGCCACCCGAATTACGACACACCGCCACCAAAGTCAACAAAAGATAATGGGAGGCTGAAGAGAAAGAAAGTGATGAACGCCATGCCTCTCACTTGCCGTAGAAATACCGGATAACATGGCGAGACTTTGCCGGATATTTTATGTACCATGAAGGCAGGCGGACGGCACAGTCAAGGAGGGAAGGCACTGAGGCAAGGCAGGTGAGGTGAGGTAGGTGGTTGTACTTTGGTACATTCCGTCTCCATCACGTGGGTCCTCCGCACTGTGCACGGGCTACAAGCGGGAGTGAGGTACTGATGTACGTACCTATCTCTGACCTGGCCGAACCGGGGCGAGCTAAGCAAGATGGAGGGCCCACCTTGCCTCACCTCACCTCCCGTCACCTCGCTCTTGCCTCTTTCCCATCGACCTTCTGTGCCTCTGGACCGACAGACCCTGCTTTCCATGTACGAATACTACTGCGAGATGTACCTTCCCTGCCCTTTCCTGCACAGTATGCATCGAAAGAGATACATCAGCCGACGTACCGATGCAGGGTGTCGTCGCCATTCTCGTCTAATGATCCAGAGGGAAGGTACCTTAGGCCAGGTACCCGCGTCCATCCCACCCACACCTCGGGCTCACACACACACTTTGCTCTTGCTCTTGCTCTTGCTCTCAGTCTCTTTTTCTCACTTTGCAGACTTTCCTGGTCTCCAGATGCGCCGGGCTGGGCTTGTGGTGTACATGGTAGCTGCTGGATGCTGGATGCTGGTGCTCTTGCTGCGACTGGGGACTGGCTGGGGTGAGGTGGGAAGGGAAGGAAAGGGACTGGGATTAAACGACCAGGACCAGGACTGAACTGACACTGGGCCTGGGACCGGGACTATTTCGTATGTGACTGTGACTGGACTGGACTGGACTGGACTGGGACTGGAGACTTGAGACTTTTGAACTGTCTGTCGACTGTCGACTCTCTCACTCAATCAGTTCAACTGGGCTGGCTGGCGACACTGCGCTGCGACTGCGACGGGACGGCACTTTACCTAACAAGTACCTAAACTACCCCTTCCCACCACGGCTTCTTGCTCCCCTCCTTCCCTTCTTCTCTTGTTTCTCCAAGCAACTGCTTCGACCGGTGGGAATTGTTTGTTCGACGAATGCCTCAAGGCTCCGACCATTTTCCGTGCTTGCTGTCTCCTCGACTTGACTGCTTTCCCTTCATTGCTTGGAAATAGCATGCGACTTTCGGCTTCGGACAACAACATCTCCCTCTTGTCTTCACCTTCCTCCTCCGACTCCTCCTACCACCACTACCACCACTACTACGCCTCCTCCGACTCTTCTTCTTCCTCCTCCTCCCACCACATCCGCTGAAGGGGAAAAAACCGACCTCATCTTCTTTCATACGTTCTGCAAGTGTGTCGTGCTCAGGTCTCGCTCGCACACTTTCTCTCCATCTCTCGCTTGCCGCTGTTGCGCACTATCGACCGACCGCACACCGAGCTGCGCCCACAACCAAAAAAGAAGGGACCCTCCTCCATCCTCTAGCCTACCAACCAAACCAACCACCCCTCCTTCCTTCCTCCTTCACGACCGAAAACGACGGAAACGAACGACCAGCGAAAAATAAAAAAGAGAAAAGAAAAAGAATTACGATGGTTATGAGCAACACCGAGGTAAAGGTCGAAAAGAACTCGGACATGACCAATTCCTCGTCTCCCGCCGCCGCCGCATCCACTGCGGGTGGTGCTGCGACTGCTGCCGCTGCCGCTGCTCCTGCGGCTGCCGCCAACAGCTCCAGCAGCAACACTGCTCCTGCTCCGGCTACCGAAGATAGTGGTATGAGTCGCACCTCTCGTTCTCACGCCTGAACCTGCACCTGTCCTGCGCCTGCGCCTGCGCCTGCACCGACACCGCCCACCAAAAGACCCCTCCATGTTGCCCCTCCTGTTCCCACCCGCATGTCCCGCCATTCAATCCCGCTCCGTATGCTGCCGCAGCACACATGATGCGAAAGAAAAAAAAGGATGAGAACTGAGCTGACCATTAATTTCGCACACAGCAGCGGCTTCTACTATTACCGTCAATACGAAGACGCCTGCCAATTTTCCTCCCCCCAAAACCGATAAGCCTCGCCCGCATGTGTGCGCGACTTGTCAGCGCTCATTCGCCCGATTGGAGCATCTGAAACGCCATGAGCGCTCCCACACCAAGGAGAAGCCCTTCGAGTGCCCCGAATGCACAAGATGTTTTGCTCGTCGCGATCTGCTGCTGAGACACCAGCAGAAGCTGCACCAGACGACCACTCCTTCTTCCCGCCCTCGTAATCGCCGCGAGAGCGCAAGTGGCGCTGCGCCTGGTGCCAGTCGCGCTCGCAAGAACAGCGTCGCAGGCACCAATGCCGCTGCCGCTGCGAATGCCGCTGCTTCCATGCGCCCGAGGGCCAACACCATCAGTCATGTCGACCAAAACGCCATGCAAATGATCGCGGCCGCCAATGCCCAGGTAGCCCGGGGCATGCCGCCCGGTACACACAGCCGTCACCCTAGTCTTGCCGGCCTGCCCGTGCACAACATGGACTTTGGCGGCATGTCAGCTGTCATGGGCCAGCGCGGCATGTCTCACGGTTTGGCAAAGCTTGATACGCACAGCATCAACCACATGGACTTCAGCGGTCTGCGAACTGCTCCTCCCGTTGCCGCTTACAACCCGGACTTCGACTTCGAGGGGCTGTTGTTCGGACCGGGCTCCACCATCAACCCTAATGCTCTCCACTACAACGACTCGCCCCAGTCCATGGCCTTGGATCAGGCTTCGCCCTTCCACAGTCTCACCAATGACATGTCGTCCACCCAGCTGGACGACAGCTTTGACTGGCTGACCGGCTTCGAGAACCAAATGTCGTTCCACGGCGCTGAAAATGCTGTAGACGGATCCAGCCCGTCCGCCATCAGCACCACCAGCCAGAGCGGCATCAGCGACGTTATGGTCGACGGCTCTAACCACCACCCCCCTGCCGGCACCAGCTCCATGTGGCAGCCGGGTCTTATGGGTCCGCCCCAGGTCCCGAACCCTTTCGCCATGGATCTCAATGGCTCCGTCTTCCCGGACCTCATGAGCGGCGCTCCCGTCTCTCCCCAACCCGCCGCTCAAAAACTCAGTGATGCCTACTTCTCGACCCCGCCTCCTTCCCTAAGCTCTATGAGTCCTTCAATGGTTGCCGGTTTGAACAACACCCAAAACCTCAACCACGCAGCCCTCAACTTCAACAACAATGCAGGACCCGAGACGCCCTCGTCTCTCAGTGGCGGAAACCACGGCGTGTCGCCCGTCTCCACCATCACGGAAACTACCCGGAGTACCATTGTCGGGGCTCTCTCGCAGTGCTCTCCTTTTGGGGGACGGAGATACTCTTTCGCGACCCCGAGCTCGCCGCTGTCGCCAGGCTTTCAGAACACTGCCAACAGTGTTTCAGACCATGTAAAGAATTTACCTAGCACTCAAGACTTACAACGATATGTTGGCGCTTATCTTCGTTACTTCCACCCACATCTGCCGTTCTTGCACATTCCCACTTTGACCTTTGAGATGCCGCCCTCTGCTGCCAACCGATCCAACACCATCGGTGGGAGTGGGTGTCTCATCCTTTCCATGTCTGCCATCGGAGCCTTGTACGAAATGGACCACGTCCAGTCTCGGGAACTTTTTGAGATGGCCAAGAAAATGATCCAGCTGTACCTAGAGGAGAGGCGGAAAGCCGACGTGAGGAAGGCAGACTTACGAAGAACTCCAGCATCCGAGCCCAGCTCTCACAGTCAGGAATCTTCCGTTCACACCCCGGTGTGGCTCGTACAGGCCATGCTTCTCAACGTCGTCTACGGCCATAACTGCGGCGATAAAACAGCCAGCGACATTGCCTCGACTCACTGTGCCGCCCTGGTCAGCCTGGCCCAGGCTGCCGACCTCCTGCGTCCCATTCGCGTCGAGTCTAGCGAGACTCAAGATACTCACATGCATGATGATGGCACTTGGACCGGTCTCAGGTCGGACACCGAGGAGCACGCCGAATGGATTCAGTGGAAGACCATGGAAGAGCGCAAGCGCACACTCTACGTCGTCTTCATCCTCTCCAGCCTGTTGGTTGCGGCTTACAACCACACCCCTGCGCTCACCAATTCTGAAGTACTACTCGACTTGCCTTGCGACGAGGACTTCTTTTCCGCCGAGAGCAGCACTGCCTTCGCAGCCAAGGGCGGCGTCCGCGCAGCCAACCACAACCGCATGACTTTCCATGAGGCTCTAGGGGAGCTGCTCAGGACAAATGAGAAACAGCAAAAGCAGCTCGCGTTCAACAACGCACAACAAGGATTTGGGCCTACAGGCACTGTGAACGACCTCCCCAAGAGCGACCTGAAGCCGTCGACTTTTGGTTGTCTGATTCTGATCAACGCACTGCACAACTACATCTGGGAAACTCGACAGCGTCACCACAACAAGGTGTGGACCAACGAGGAAACAGAAAAGATGCATCGTCACATCGAACCAGCATTGAAGGCCTGGCAAGCTGCGTGGGCGAGCAACCCGAACCACAGCCTGGAGAGACCGAATCCGTTTGGCCTGGGCCCGCTTTCAGCTGATGCGATTCCACTGCTTGACCTCGCTTACGTGCGACTCTTCGTGAATCTTGCCCGCTCCAAGGAGAAGTTCTGGCAACGCGACTGGGACGCCATGGCGGAAGAGCTCTCTCGCGGCAGCGAAATCATCCAGCACGCCGAGCACTCCCCTGCATCCAACGCGGAATCAAATGGCACAGACCCTTCCGACAACTCGGTGTCGAGCTCGGTATTTGCAGAGTCTCCGGCAACCCAATCCTCATCTCCGGAGTTCTCCTCGGCGAAGTTCCCGCCTCCGACCCAGACAGCCTCGCAACTCGCAAATCGCTCCACTTCACGCAGGGAGAAACACCTTCGGAAGGCCGCTTTTTACGCCGCCGATTCTCTTGCCATGTCCGACAAGCTCGGAGTAACTTTCGCCGACTTCTCTAGCCGAGAACTTCCCCTTCAGTCCGCGATGTGTGCGTTCGATTGTGCTCAGGTTTTGGCCGAATGGGTTGCGACGTTACAAGACCGGGTTGGACGATACTTGGGAATTCTCGGTCAGGACGATGTCGATTTGTCACAGGTTCCTGCCATTATGCTCTTGGAAGATGAGGATGTCAAGCTGTTGGGGAAGGTGCAGGAAGTTTTGGCGTCAGCTGAGCTGAAAATGAACTTTGAGTTCGTTCCTGGCAGCATTGCTGGGGTGGATGCCAGATTGCAGATGGAAGACCACACGGGCTATGCGGCGAAGATTCTACGGGTCACGGCTTACATGCTTGATAAAGCTGCTGTGTGGCCAGGTAAGATTTCAACCCATCTTTATTGCCACTCACTGCTAACATGAGAATAGTTACTCATCTCATGGCCCGATGCCTCGAGACTCACGCCACTCACATGCGAGCCCGAGCCGAAAAGTCCATCATTGCTTGCGAGTAAAACGACCGTCCATGAAGGTAAAAGGACCGATCGGGGAGGCCATCCCTCTGCAGTACCATTATTCGGTCGGGAACCAGTTGTGGAGGATCGCCGGCGATTGCTCTCAATTGCTGGAGGAATCCCCGGGGAATTAAAAGTCTTTGGATGGCGATTCAAAACGATGAGAGGTATTCTCACAAAAGAAAAAGTACGATACAAGCGACACAAAATACCCCACAACGCTTTTACGGAAAAGAAAAAAGTACACAATTGTATGACGTTACGACATGATTTCCTCACAAGGGAACATTCTTCCGAATGTGGCACACAGCGATGCCACGCACATTTTTACGTTTACGCTCTTCAAGAAGCGAACCTGTCGACAACACGCAAGCGGCAATGCTTATTATGTATATCAGAAAAAGAACCGTCCCAGTCCCGCCGACCCATTCGATATCACCACACTCATTCAGGAATCCAGACAGAGCGACTGAGGCGGATGTTCTTGGATTGGATGGCACATCGGCGGACTTTCCCGCTACTCAATGTACGTGGGTGCATTTGGACTAATGCGGATTGCGGTCTGGAGTGGCGTGGAGTTACTTCATTTTGGAAGGATTGGGAATGGCGCATGTTTATTATTCGATTCTTGCGCGAGCTGTATCAGCCCGGGCTTCCAGGTTTACGTCCGGCGTAGAACCTGGATGAACTGGCTGGCGTGGCTTTATGCGCCAGGTTCACCATGACGCTTCGTCAACGAAGTCGCCCAAGGTCAACCATTTAACACACTTGTCTATTTGCCGAAAACGGACTCGGACGGACTCGATCAACTCGGGACTCGCAATCATTGGGTTGCAATTTTTTGATGGGAATTGTACTAGGGTCTCGGGAAAGGGATACGGAATTCGGGGCGGTCCATTTGAAGTTCCTGCGCAGGGGGGTCCGGTGTCTCATTACGGAGTTGAAATGAGATTACCGGACCGGAGTTTCGTGGGCAAGGGCGTCAAGGAGGTTGTTTGCCCACTTCTGGCTAGCTGAGCAGAAGACACCCACACGAGGGGAGGAAGAAGAAGCTCGCGTCCGACGGGGAGCGGTCGATACCGGCAGGGATTTGGGACCTGGGGAGGCGGCCCTATGGGGAAGATAGCTGTCAATCAAAACAAAGTCTTTAGCCCCATCTCTGAGAATCCCATTGTGATGTATGATGCTCGGCCTCAGTTGTGGCTATCCCTGGTTTAGAGGAGTGCCCTCAGGTGAGGTGGTGGGTGTTTTTGGTGGTGATTGTGTCGATGATGCGTGCTAGTTACGAACACATACCATTTCGGAGTACTTGCACTGACGCATGTGAGAGAGGGATCGCGGAATTCTGTTGGGGGAGTTGTCGACGCCTCCGTCCTTGGCCCCGTGGGTCCGTCCCGGTCGTGGGTTTTTCGGAACGGCCCCGCCCTCGCCGGAGGTAGTCCCGTGGAATGTGACATCCATGACAGGGGGAAGGGATAACAATGAGGATGATGGAAAGTACGATTACGATGGAATGAACGAGAATCATGGATGACTGGACGTATCAACAGGCCGTTGCTTCCAAGGTTGGCTCAAGGAAGGGTATCGAACAACTGACCCCCAAGACCATGATACGACCTTCCCCTTTCTAATACTACGTTCTAAATCCACTGATAGTACCATTCCCACCGTTCCGAATCTCATCATCCGTCAGAACCCGAGAAGCCTCCAAAAGCATCTCATACGACGCCTCACGCTGTTCCCAACCGCCGCCTCGGGACCCGTTGCGAGGCAACCCGACAACCGGCTCCGGCTCCGGAAAGACAAAGTTGTCGGTGGGCTCTCTGTACGCGAGGCCTCGGCCGAACTCGGCTCCGGAGGGGTAGAACGGGCCCTCGTTCGACGCGAGCTGGTAGCCCACGCACTCCCCGATCGTGACGGGCGGGAAGGCGTTGTAGAAGGAGTTGTAGGCGGGGTCCAGGGCGTCTTCAAGCGTGCGTACTGCTGTTCTCGGGGACGTGCCGGGGGGTTGGAGGACGCTCCAGGGGTCTCGGCAGGTTGACTGGGTGCAGGATTTGGAGACTAGCAGGAGGGCGTTTAGTCGTGAGAGGACGCGTTGGTGGTGGGGGTCTGTTGAGTTGGCGAGGTTGAGTAGCTCGTACGGGTCGTCCTGAGATCATTGTCAGCTGTGCCCGTTTTTTGCCACGGAGTAGACGACTTACCTTGGTATTGTACAGCTCCGCGTCGTTGGAACACCGCCGAGAGTACATCCACGAACTATTCACCCCCACGACGCGCATCGTCTTGTAATCGTTCTCGAGATACAGCCCGGGGAAGTACGAGCCGTAGTCGCCCTCCGACCACTCCTGCATCTCGACGAACCCGTTGCCCCAGTACTCGATATTAACGGCCTCCTTCCTCTTCGAGATCTCGGACGAGTTCGGGCTCTTCCAGGAATCCAGCAGACTGGAGCCGTCGAAGAAGGGCGGGTAGCCGTCTGAGTCGGGACGTAGCCCGGCTATTTCGAGGAAGGTCGGCGCAAAGTCGACGACGAGACTCGGGTTGCTGGAGACCGCGCCTTTCGGGATGCCCGGGCCGCGCACTGCGAGGGGGATGTTCGTGTCTTCGAGGTAGGGAAGCGACTTGCCCACCCCGGCTCGATGGGTTCCGAGGTGGTAGCCCTGGTCCGTGGAGTAGATGACTTGAAGACCGTGAGCCTGGCGAACTCGACAGACTCCGGGCTACTTACTGTACGTGTTATCGAGAGCGTCGTGGTCTCCCAACATCCCGACCACGTCGTCGATGATGTCGTCCACGCCCTTGAGAGATTCCAAACGGCGCTGGTAGAAGCGGTCAATCTCCGCGACCTGGGTCTCGTTGAGAGCCTTGAGATGCCTCAGCCAGCTCGGCTTGCCGGACTGGTGTTCGTCGCTCGCGGGGTTGAAATTCGGAGCGCGCGGGACGGTGGCGTTGGCGAAGGATCCGAGATGGCGCGCCGGGGGTGTCGGGGGGTCTCGTAGGTTCTCGACGTGCGGTGCCGTCGGGGCGATCATGAGGAAGAAGGGGTTGTCTTCCTTCAGCAGGGACTCGAGTCGGTTGAGGCTAGGATGAGATGTCAGTTGCGATATGGATTATGGAGGGACTGGCTGGGAGACGCTCACGCTTTGATGCGGACGACGTCGGTTTGGTGGAAGCCCTTGTACCAGACTGGCCGCGCGCCGTTCTCCGACATGACGACGGTGTTGTGGGCGTTGGTGTACGGATCGAGCTTCGACGGCGTCAGCAGCTGATTTTAATTGGTGTCGGTATGGTTTCTTACCAAGACATCAATGTGTCTCCATCCTTTGGGAGGCGGGTCGTACGAGAGCAGTGAGTCGCCGTTGAAGAGCTTCCCGACGTCTAAGTAATCGGTCAGCAAACATCATATACATCGCTCCGTTTGTGCTTGTTCAATGGGAGAACTTACATTCAGCGTTGTAGCCCGCCTTCCCTAGCCAGTGAGGCAAGTAATCCTCCTCAAGACCGGCGGCTCTGAACTTTGGGAATCCCCCTCTAACATCATATGGTCAGTGGCAATAATCCCGAGACAAATAGTCATGAAAACAAACAAGCGCGGCGTCTTACCCAGGAGCCTTGATCGCGGTGTTATTCGTGTTATGCGCGTGCTGTCCTCGCATGAGAGACACCCGGCTGGGACAGCAGACGGCGACGCTGGCGAAGTGATTCGTGAAGACGGTGCCCTGGGACACGATGTGTTCCTGTACAGCCCGCTGCGTGTCGAGGGAGCCGTGGCGGAGGTCCTGGTCGTCGGTGAAGATAAAGACGATATTGGGTTTGGCGTTGGTGCTGAGGACAACGGCGCCGCCCAAGAGGGGGCCGAGGTACATCGTGGAAAGCTTCATTCTGGGGAGGCACTGGAGAATGCTCAGATATTTGGACGGTTACTATGTTGAACAGCTTGGCTGCATGGAAAGAGGTGAGCAGTTGGGGCAGTCATTGGCCAATCTTCAATTTGATATGCTGGCAAAGTGTGCTATTTAGCCAAGATCAGCCGTCAAGGGCATTTACTGTTCACACTTGCCAATTAATAGGAGGACTTACGCAAGTCGACGCCATTTTGATTGTGTAAATACGAACTTCTTGGAACTAAGACGACTGTACGAATACGCGGGTTCATCTTGAGCCATTGGCGATTGACATCCATCTCATAAAGACAGCCTCTGGCCAGTCCATGCGAATCCGAGTATTCTAGAATAACTCACCCCGCGATGTTACCCCACAGATCCACCATGAACACTTAACAGCGGCATTGGATCCTGTGATTGAAGTTGCCAGCCGCTGCCGCGTATTCGGGAGGAATCTCGGAGCACAAACAACAGCGGTGTAGTTTATCATAATTTCCGAATGGCATTGGTCTCTTAGCGTGATTGTGATTTTGTGAAATCTGGTCCAAACTCCCGGTAGATGATACCAGAGAAAGCTGTTAGTGAATATCGGCAGCCTACATAAAGACAGATCCCAGCCAGTCGGACTTTTGTGACCGTCCGCAATTGCGAGATGACGAGAGAATTCATCACTCGCTTTCAATATGGTCTCGCTCAAGCTTCTGTCTGTAGTCACCTCTTTTGCCGTTGCCTCTGTAGGCTCGACTTCCTTTGGTAGGTATAGTCTTGCCCTTGTACTGGACGATGTTGTTGCCCAGCTAGTATCATGTCGAAACTATGTACCTTCCGGACCACATAACTCGTATTTTGCCACGCTGATGTGCTGACTTGTATTCCTCACCAGACCGAGACATAGAAAAATGGAACGAAGCAGTTGAAAAGGCAGATGTCTTGACAACCAAGCTCAATCTGACTGAAAAGGCTACCTTCGTGACCGGAAAGCTAGCCCTCGGGACAGCTCCATGTATTGGCAATATTCTACCTATCGATCACGCTGGCTTCAAGGGGATTTGTATGCAAGACGGCCCAAATGGGATCAACATTGCAGACCTCGTCAGCGTCTTCCCAGCCGGGCTCACTACCGCTGCCAGCTGGGACAAGGCCCTCATGCTCGAACGTGCAAAGGCTATCGGCAAGGAGTTTCGGGGCAAGGGCATCAACATTGCCTTGGGGTACGTCCATCGTCATTACAGCCGTCGGGTACTGGAAATGGCTGACAGCTTCCACACAGACCTTCTGCTGGGCCGATGGGGAGACACCCTCTTGGTGGTCGCAACTGGGAGGGTTCCTCCATAGACCCGTATCTCTCTGGTGTCGCCATGGAGCAAACTGTGCGTGGAATCCAGTCGATGGGCGTCCAGACCTGTTCAAAGCATTTCCTTGCCAATGAGCAGGAGCTCCAAAGGTCGTACACCATCGTCAATGGACAGCGCATAGAGGGGATATCATCCAACGTTGGAGACCGAGCCGTCCACGAGCTGTACGGCTGGCCTTTCTACAACGCTATCAGGGCTGGCACGACGAGCATAATGTGCAGCTATAATCGCTTCAACGGCACCTACGCCTGCGAGAACGAGTACCTCATGGAGCAGGTCCTCAGAAAAGAGATGGGGTTCGATGGGTACATCATGTCCGACTGGTTCGCAACGCACTCAGGGGCGAAGTCTATCAACGCCGGCCTGGATCTCAACATGCCGGGAGGCTACGACGAGGCCACGATACAGACAGGCGAGAGCTACTGGGGCTCGGTCAACATTACGGCTATGATCGAGGAGGGATCAGTCAAGGAAGAGCGTATTGATGAGATGGTGCGTAGAATCCTGACGGCCTACTACTACCTCGACCAAGACACAGAGGAGTACCCGGAGACCGACTGGTCTCTCATGTACACGTTCGTCGCCTGGTCGAACGTCCTCGATCTATTCCCTCCCCCTTACCCTGAGTCTCGCGATGTTCGCCAGGACCATGGCGATCTCATTCGCAGGATTGCCGCCGAGTCGACCGTCCTGCTCAAGAACGACGGCATTCTTCCCCTCAAAAGCCTCAAGAACATCGGCGTGTTTGGGAACGACGCCGCAGACCCCACCGACGGCCTCACCTTCAACAACAAATTCGAGATCGGGACCCTCGACGTTGGGAGCGGTGCCGCGTCGGGGAGACACACCTACCTCGTATCTCCGTTGGAAGCAATCAAGGCGCGAGCCAAAGAAACAGGCGCACGGGTTCAGTACATGCTTCGCAACAGCGTCATCGCTCAAGGTGACTTCTCCGCTTCGTACCCGATTCCGGATGTCTGTCTAGTCTTCCTTAATGCTTTCTCCGGAGAGAACAAAGACCGCACCAGCTGGGAGCTGGACTGGAACTCGACTGCCGTGGTGGGACAGGTCGCCGACAGGTGTAATGATACCATTGTGGTCACGCATTCTGTTGGCCCGAATACAATGCCATGGGCCAATCACTCCAACGTCAAGGCGATACTCGTCGCTCACCTTCCAGGCCAGGAGACGGGCAATTCCATTGTGGACGTTCTTTGGGGAGACGTCAATCCGTCTGGAAGACTGCCATACTCCATCCCCGTCAACAGCAGCGACATCGATATTCCAATCGTCAATCTCACCAACGCCACTTCTCCAGGGGCCTGGCAGGCTGATTTTGACGAGGGGCTCTTAGTCGATTACCGGCATCTGGAAGAAAATGGCATCGAGCCACTCTTTGGCTTCGGCTTCGGCCTCAGCTACACCACTTTCAACATGTCCGATGAGCTGGCGATCACGCAGGTGATCACCAACCTGACTTCCGAGCCGGATCCGACAGTGCCCGTGATCCCAGGCGGGCATCCTGATCTCTGGGAGACCGTGGTGACGGTGGGAGTCAGCGTGACCAACACGGGATCTGTGGCCGGAGCAATAGTGCCGCAGCTTTACGTCTCTCTTCCACCAGAAACGTCACCAGCCGGGACGCCTGTGAAGGTTCTCCGGGGGTTTGATAAGGTCTTCTTAGAAAGTGGCGAGAGCAAGGGTGTCATTTTCAACCTTACCCGACGGGACTTGAGTTATTATAACACGAGTCGGCGCACATGGACCATTCCGGAGGGAGCCCTGGTATTCAGAGTGGGGTTTGATTCGAGAGACATCAAGGCCACCGGCCAGACTGTTCTTCTAGAGAACTGATCTCATCGACGTATTGCGTGAAAATGAGTGCAGTTTAAGGTAGTTCTGAACCCAAAATGCGTTTCTTCGCCGGTTCTCTTACTGAGATTTCTTACCATTCATCAAGTTTTCATCTCCTGCATTTAAAGCTTTACCGCCCCAGCCGGGCCGAGAAAAAAAGTTTTACCAGGGCCCCTACTGGAGCTATTCGCGATTCTATCGGGGACCCAGTCTGTCGTTGGAAAGCGTCCATGCTCTGATGAATCGATCTCCAGAGCACCACCGTGGGGTCCAAAAAGCCTGCGGAAGCTCATTTCGATCTCCATCGTGCTTGCAGAATCGATACACGCGTTTGTCGAGAAAAGGGACTTTGGTCTGCAACAGGCCGCGCCTCTTACAGGGGCTTCTGATGAGGGAATTGCAGACGGTTATCGCTGCAGCACCCTGGAACTATCCTTGCTCATGTAGCAGATGCAATCATGTTGGCGCCTTCGTTTCGCGCGCTTTCTCCCGCCCAACCAACACAAGGTTGACTTGAGGGTTGACTTGGCTCGGCGGCTAACTGCTTGCAGCATCAATCCAGTCGCACTTCACCTTGCCAAAATAATTAAGAATGGGGCCTCTGCGTTGCCGCAAATTTGGGCGTTGAGCAGCAGAAGTTGAGCTTTGGGAACTGATAAGTGCTTTTTTCTTCGACCGCCAGGCCGGATCCCATTGTTAATCTGCCTCTCAACACTCAAGTCGAAGCCCGCGAGAGAGCAGCTCGGAGCTAGTGACTTCCGCCAACAAAGATGGCTCGTCTAGAGCATTCCGGACGGCCACAACTGGTCCACGACATTCAACAAGAAGACGACGACAGCAATCAGACCGAAACCAAGAACCTTCATGTGCGACACAGTCCATCATCTTTCTCCTCGCTAGGAGAGAAAAAGGGAGGCGCAGGCGTCTCTGAGGTGCGCACATACGATGACGACTCGGCCATTGACTCAGATGCAATTTGGCGCCCTCAATGGCTGAGACCGGCCGTACTTGGTGTCTTCACCGGGCTATTTGCTTGCCTGGCGATAGCTTTCTTCGTCATGTTCTCGTACTCTCAACAGCACGATGGTCTATTCGAGACCCGGGAGTCTCTTGTATATTTGTGGCGATTCGCGCCTACCGCAGGTATGGCCTTCATACATAGCCACCCATCGGCTTCTGTATCTTGCAGGCGACCTCAGCTAACTAATATTCTAGTTCTCACAATAATCTCCGTTTTGTGGAACAGAACCGAGGTGCAAGCCATGAGATATATGCCATGGATCGAGTCACGCCACGAGAAATCCAACGACTGGAGCGATCTCGACTACTTGTCGCTTCTGACGCCACAAACTATCGTACAATCTCTGCGCAAGAAGCACTACCTGGTGTTCCTTACTGCGCTTGCGTCTCTCTTAATTCAGGCTCAGATTGTGCTCGCCCCCGGTCTATTTAGGCTCATTCCAGTTTCAGTCGAGACACCTACCGCCATTCAAAAGCTCGACACCTTCAACCGAACATACCGCGTCGCCAATGATGACGGCGATTCATTTACCTATCACGCGGCTAGAGCCCTTAACGACTTTGACGTGAGCTATCCATTTGGTCTTACCAAAGACGTTGCCTACCAGACCTTCATGTCATCGACTGGCAATCTTCGCGGGACAATCAATGCCCCGTTGAATGCTGTCGTGGATGGCTTCTTCACGGACATTGAATGTTTGAAGCTGCAGAACCATTCATTAGTGTCAATGGGGCCCGCAGAAGGCGGCAAATCAGGGTACAAAATGGAAGTTGCCCTTCAATTCGATGGATGTCAATACAGCGTCGAGCTACCCTATGTAACAGCCACCAAGTACGCGCCTTTCTATTTCGAGCACTGGAAAGTCGACAGCGAACTCAGACCGGCTGAAACTTGTCCAAGCTTGCCTCAAGAACACCTGCCCTTCGTTCACTATGCCGTCAGAACGATTCCATCGCCATTGAACTCCTCACTTCCAGTCATCGCAAACGCTTCTGCAGTTCTCTGCTCGTCTAGGGCCTGGTTCTCGGAAGTGGATATCACTGACGATGGGGTCAGCCCGAAGATCACCGCCTTGTCGAACCGATCATCGACGCCGTTCGACACTGATGTGTGGGCGTTGCTCTCCAATACCATTCCTCCAGGCATCATGTCATGGGGGAACTCCATGTACGGAGGCACATATCAGGGACCAGTCAATGCGGAACAATCATTCAATAACACGTTCATCAGCACTGAAAGGGTTACAAACGACTTGTTGTACGACTCTGTGACTGGGATGTTCAGAAGGCTTGCACCTTTGACCGGCCACTACATCTTGCGTCAAGGCGCAGACGTCGGAGCCGACGGGCAGACGTTGCACGTCATCCAAGTTTTGACAGTCAGCCACAGGATTTGCTTGTCCATGGCCATACTATCATTGGTTATGAGCTTGATAGCGGCTTTCACACTATGGAGATATAGACGGTCGACTAGAATATGGCATCGAGATCCGGCAACCGCCTTAGGAAGCATGTTATTTCTCCACAGCCATTCGAAGCTCGCGAGCCAGACTTCTAGTCCGGGCCTTGACAAAAGGCAGATACAATGGAGTTCCTGCAACTTTACACCACTTGTGCTAAAGACGACTATGCACATAACTTTCACGATCCTCGTCATCGGTCTCATCGCAGCTCTGCTTTCGACGATGAGGTTGTCTCAAACTTCCGACGGACTAGCAAACATCCACGGAGAGGGAGAGGGATACCAGTACCTACTTTGGGTCTCACTTCCTGCACTTATCATGATCGGAGTGTCATTGTATATTGGGGCATGCAATATGGCACTTAGAGGCGTCTCGGTATTACGCAGTCTCTCTGTCCGGCCATGCGGCTCAAAGCAACTCGACTCATCGATGCTAGACATGCTGGGTATCCTGGTGATCTGGCACTCCTTCAAGTACAGAGCCCGGACAATCTCCCTGTATCAGGTGACATCACTTTTCTGTGGCCTGTTGGCGACGCTGGCCACTGTGCTGTTCTCCGTAGAGACTGTCACGCAGCCCACACAAATGCAGCTGCAACAGAAGAGTTAGTTTGGGAACACACTGGCGGGCCGAAACTTTCTAACCGTTGATCTTACGCCATACATTTCCAATCGGAACAAGCTCTCTAATCTTCTCCGTCAAAGAGAGTATGTCAACTTCACATACCCGAAGAATACTTTTGCCGATCTTGCGTTTCCCATCATCGACCAAACGCGATTGCCGACGGAGCTCAACAGTAGTAATATGACAGTCGAAATCAGAATGCCGGCAGCAAAACTGGTTCCCAGCTGCGAGAGGCTACCTGACGAAATTTACAACGCAACGGTTCAGCGAATCTACACGATTCCAGTCCAAGGCGTCAATCAGACGACCACAGACATAAGTTGTAACAGGTCATCCATCTGTCCAAATGGAAATGGGTTCTACCTCAAGGAAACTTTGCTGCTCAGGAACTCTACGCCGACTAAAATAACATACTTCGGCCAGGTGATAAGATCTCCGGAAAACAGCTACAACATTAACAAATATCAATGCGATCTCCCAGACGACCCAGCGGACGAGATGAGCGTTGCCGACATGAGAAAAGCCGGAATTCGCTATCTTTCGAACACGCTCATGCGAACCTACTGGTGGGGTGCATTCAACCACGAAAAGAACGCGTTCGATTTCAACACATATTGGAGATGTAACTATTCTTGGGGCGGCGTCATGGTGGACGTGAAAATGGTGGCTGGAGAAGATGGCGACATGATGATTGACCCAACTAACCCGCCTCGGACGGATGACTCGACCATGAAGCCTTTCGACCCGCCGTTCGTGGTACCGTACCTTGAAGAGACAGGGGAAAGCACACTCGGCGATTTGCTGATGGGCTATGACCGCGACGCATTCAATACCTCGACCGGCTCCAAGAATCCCCCCAGCTGGAACATAGCAGGCGATTTCCTGGGGCTGTTCAAGCGTCAAGGGCCGCTGCTTCCGGAGTCATTAGGGAGCCCAGATGACCAAACCAAAGTTTTGGCCGCCCTGACTGAAAAGTTTGGATTCGCAATGGCTCAGCTAGCCAGCATGGAGAACCGGCTGGGAGTCGACGAAGACTCCACCACGGCCCCTTTCCCCCCAGAAGGCTTGCCGTCTGTAAATGCGGTGGTTTCTGATATTGGCCGGCGGCGCCTTGTCCAGGATCCGGCGATAACGTATGCCATCGTCGCCATCCTGTGTCTCGTCGTTCTCGTCCAGTTGTGGTTCTTGGTGTCCAAAGCTCTGCGGCTATTGGGTGTAGGCGACGGATGGCTCAGCATGGATGTGAAGGGACTTGCGCCGCCTGATTATGCCAGTATTTCGATGACGGCGAGTTTGCTTCACGACTCGAATGTCACAAACCACCTTCCTCGAGATACTCAGGGTTTGTTGCCGTCGGAGCTCCATGGGCTGCTGGCAGGGCTGCGTTTCCGGCTGGGTTGGTTTCAGAGAGCCTCGGACGGGACGAGGCACTTCACAATCGGCATTCTTGACGATAAAGAGTTTGATTTTGTCAGTAGTAAGAAGGATATGTAGAAAGACCGAGGGACATTTACTAGAGCGTACCGTTTCTTTTGAGGGATACGTCTTATCACAGTGGGAGATCTTAGACCGAAGAGAGGCTTTCAGACATGTCTTTGATGCTGGACCGAAGTTTACTCATGTTCAGCGACTGCCATTGATTTCGGATTCAGTTACAAAATAGCTTCATATATGTTGATTGTGTATCTGAAAAAGCTTGCTTCGAAAGTATCACTTATGTGTAGGAGACCTGTCGCCTTCTTGCAACCTAGTCCATCAATGAATCCAGATGAACTAGGTCGTCGATGAAGGCCTATTGTGAGTCGTATTGGAAGTAATGAAAGAATAGGTATTGAGATGTCTGTGGCCTGCAAAGCTATGAATTTATGATACGTCAGCCAGCTATCAACCCACCAACCTACCGAACTACCGAACTGTCAAGTGATGAAGTATTCAAGAGACGCAAGTTGAAGTGATTGATGCAGTACAGCGGTGGAAAATGATAGTATAGCATGAATGTGATATGAATCGTAGCAGCAAAAACATAATTCTGATGGTCGATAGCTTGGGTATCCCGACTATGGAAGCCCACAGGGTATTTTAACATTTGTGAACAACATGAACTTGAATATGCATCTGAAACTGCACGAGTTTTGCTACCAAAACCTAGCTTTGTGCCCGTACTCCTTCAGAAGAATCATGAGATTCTTGGATCTTACCCGGTCAATGACCCCTCCAGCCACCCGCCATCAACACGCCACTCTGATCTCGTAACAAACTTGCTTTCATCACCTAGAAGGAAGCATACAGAGGCGGCGATCTCCTCGGGCTCGGCCATTCTCTTGAACAACTGCGGGACCGTCTGTTCGGAAGGCGTGAACGTGGCACCACCAGGCAATTCGAAGGGTTTCGCAGTCATTTCAGAGTTGATTGTGCCTCTGCGAAAGTGTCAGCGAAGAGCACTCACGTGGATGTAACATATGCACGATCATTGTGGCATGTGTACTTACGGGTTGAGCGAGTTGACGCGGACATTCCTAGAAGCGCCCTCGAAAGCAGCCGCTTTGGTCAGGCCAGCTGCGGCGTGCTTGGACGCAATGTAAGCGCCGTAGTATGGAGACGAGAAGTTACTGCACACGCTGCCGACGTTGACGATGCTTCCGCCCTCAGAGATGACCTTCATCTGCTCTCGAAGAAGATGAAAGAGACCATTGACGTTGACGTCCATGATCTCCTTGAAGTCTTCCATCGGGAGCTCTGTTATGGGAAAAAGCTTTCGTTGCTCCTTTCCTAAAGCGATCATCAGTACGAATCATTCCTCTCATGTCAGAGCGAAAGAGAAGGGGTATTTATGCTTACCAGAGACGTTGGCACATCCATCGATACGTCCAAACCGATTCATCGTCTCCAAAGTCCAAGCTTGGACATCCTCGTATTTGGTGATATCGCAGGCCATAGCCATGACTCGGTCGTCGCTCCCTGGGCAGCCTTGAAGAACCTCCGCATGTGCCTTGGCGATGCCTTTGGGAGATGAGCTGGACATGGAAACTGTTGCGCCTCTTAGGACGAGATACTTCACTGTAGCTAGGCCGGTTCCTCGGCTGGCGCCAGCAACAGTGATTACCTTGCCCTCGAACGGCGTTAGAGTCGGCTCCAGGATCCCCATTGTTACAGCGCCTTCAAAGTCTGGCTGGAGAGTCACAAAAACAAAATGCAGCGACTACTCAAGGATGGAAGAATACGAAGGCAGATGAGATGAATCCGCAAATCAGCTAGCTGAGCAGAGCCTAACTCATGGATGTCTCGCGAAAGGCGATGCCGGCGTATTTACGCTGCCTACAGGTACCCATTATGTCCCGACGCAGGTAGACTCACCGCGTTGTTAGAGGCATACCTCGTTTCGCGCGGTCCACAACGAACAAGATGGAACACTATTTGTCCAACGAGCAACACAATTTCAAATGGTACTTTTGATCAAAATAGACAACCCGTCCGGCCAGGTAGGGATGTTGGCGCGGATCAATCAAGTGGACTTTCTACCCACAGCCCGCGGGGTATCGAAGTGCCGGGGGCCCCAGCCACCGGGGGCCGGGCCCGGCGCACGGCGGGATCGCATCGGATTCGTTAGATACCGGGATGCCGGCTAGATATTCATGGTTCTTCTCTGCCCAGCCTCGGAGTGCCCACAGTTCTCAGGCCACTTGACATTGCAAGTGACCCAATCAAGTGTCATTGCAGTATCTTCACCAAACCAACAAGAACACGGAGTTACATTTCTTCATACGCGAGGCCTGCTTCACCCTGGTTTCGAGGTACCAACATTTGTTGGTTGGGCGCATGAAGCAATTAACCTGGGATGAGAACCGTTGCGTGTCCCACCGAGGCCCATAATCCAGCGGGTCGAAATGAGGTAACGAAATAAATGCAATACGCCGCGCAATACAATATAGCTACCATTATAATCTAGTTATAGATATCTCACTATACCTAATAAGTATATATTTAATATTTAATACTCTAAAAGAATAAAACTCTATCCTAATAAGCTTTATAGTATATATAGTAGTATATAAATAGCCTTACTCTTAAGGTTAGAGGGGGTAAAACCTTAATAAGGGATATTAGTCTATAAGAGACTATCCCTTCTACTACTAAGATTATACTATAACCCTTATCCTTTTATCCCCTTATCCTTTTATCCCCTCTTCTATCTACTTAAAATATCTTCCTCTTATATCTCTAGCCTTATATTAGCTAATATTAATATCCTTCTTAATATAATTATAAACCCTAACTATTATTTTTAACCCCTTAATAATATTAAAAATAATTACCCCTCTTACTTAAAGTATATTAAAAAGACTCTTAAGATATATTATATTAAGAATATTATAATAGATACTATCCTATTAAATAAATAAATAATTTAGGAATATTATATTACTTATATAACGCTATAAGAGTATTTAGACTAACTTATAGCTTAAGTAGTATTTAGAATAGAGAATAAACTATTAATAATGCTCTATATATTATAATATAATAAGCTATATAATAACTCTAAGCTTAATCTATTTAATACCCTAATAATAGTGAGATAATATATAGAGGTACTAGTTAGGATCTAGACGTATTAGATATAAGGTTAGCAGTTTCTACTTTAGATATACTAAGTATAATTAGGCTTAAATCAATCCTTATCGTTAAATAATAGCGCTAATATAGGAAAGGTAACACATAAAATTAAAGGAGGTGACGAAATGTCACTAACACCCGGAGACTAGTTGGTTCTTTTGTTCGCTGCAGACGTAATGACTGATGGATATCTGACTCTGTGATCGTAATGACAGCAGAAGACGATACTTCTCCCCAGCTCTTCAACCAGATTACCTGCAGAGCCTATGCGCATCGTGGATCAACGCCCGTTGACATTATACTCATGCCGTTCGCTGTCATAGCCGACCTGAGCTGGAACTACATGGCATGAACCTCGAAACCTCGGAAAGGGCAGCAGGGGGAGGCACAGCAAAAGACGGATCCATGATCACCAAGGGAATCTGTGGACGAGGTCCATTCTTGCGGAGACAAAACGCAATTCATTGCTGCTCGGTTGCAGCAACTAGGGTACCGACCCCCCATCTCCGCCTCGGCAGGCTTACTCCGTCGCGTACCAAATGACTGAAGATTTGCCATCGAAACCCGTGAAAGGAAATCGATGATCTAGCTGTCTGCCTCGAAGATTTCTGGGTCCTGACTGTAACCATAATTTGCATCTCACCAACAGACTGCCGGGACTTTCGCTTAGGGTGTCCTTCTAACCCGGGAACCTGTTGCCGAAGTCTTGGTTTGATATGCAAAGAGGAGCTTCCCTGTTGGCCCGATGGCGAACGCCTTCGTTAAAGGAGGCGTCGTCTTCGCTACTCCAATGACTTCGGTGGTCTTTAATCTGCTTTCGATGCCCGACACGTGCAACCCTTCTTGCATATTGACATCGATCGAAAACGTAGATGTTTCCGGTCGGCCATGGACGACTCATTATACGTGATGCCTCCGCCAGAGGGCGAGGTAAGGACGAGAATCAACCCTCCGGATACGTCTGGGGGAGTTTTCCCAGTCGGAATCGCAACCACAGTGATTGCCTTGGTCGCGGTGGCTCTGCGCATCTTCACGAGGACGTTTGTGGTACGCGGGAGTTTAGGTTTGGATGACTGTAAGATGGACAGTCCTTTCGCAAAACCCAAGCTGACGACTCAATAGACCTTGCGATGATTGCTATGGCGCTGTCTCTTTCTTATTGCGGTCTGGCTCTTCATCGTAAGTCGACCCTACACAGCTTCTATGGATGGTGATTCTGACAGATGGAAAGTCGTTCCGCTCGGCGCCGGCAAGCATCTATGGGATATTCTCACGGTCGACTACAGCCCCCCATTCCTTCTTGTAAGGCCCCCCCTTCGCATCAAAGAAGCCAAAATTGACAGCATGAAAGACAACTCTAGGAATCACCATCACATATTCGACATCGGTGTCATTCTCGAAGCTTTCTATCCTCGCCTTTTATCTCCGTCTGTCACCCGAGAAGAAGTTCAGGTTGACAGTGTTCATTCTTCTCGGCATCGTATCGGCATATACCGTTGTATATCAACTCATCATCATCTTCCAGTGTCGGCCGGTTCAGATGAGCTGGGATATCACGGTGAAGGGAACTTGTATCGGCAAAATGATCCCGATGATGACGCTCGGCGCCGCCAACATCATCATTGACATCATCATTCTCTTGATACCTGTGAGAGTTGTTTGGTCGTTACAGATGGCTCGACGACAGAAGGTTTCGCTGGTTCTTCTCTTCGCCACGGGTGGCTTGTAAGTCTTGATCCGATGCTCCCAACTCTTCTTGAAGACTCGAAACTGACCTGGGCTTTAGCGTCTGCGCTGCTGCTATCCAACGAACAGTGATCTTGCCGCCGCTCCTCGAAAGCTCCGACTACACATGGGACGTCCCTCCGCAGATGATTTGGGGCTTCATCGAAGTCAATGCCGGGTTGATTTGCGCAGCGGTACCGGCGCTGAAGCCGTTCTTCATGCGATACCTCCCCTTCATCATATCATCGACACTTCGATCTTCACAGGGACGATCCGGATACGGGCCGTACTCGAAACATGTCGACAAAGGCAGCAAGAAGCATGGAGATGGCGCTCAAACGTTTGAGCTGCCAAGTCGAGACGACTTGCCTGGAGGGTCAGGACAAGACCCGAATGACGACGAGGCCAAGCTCTGGTCATCGAAGGGGTCGCAAAGCAGGAGAAGGAACTTTGACAAGAACGAATCGGATACGGCGAGCGATAAGACAGACAAGCAGAGCGACAGCATTGGTAGCATCGAAGTCCAGTACCCCGGGAGAGTCGGCCCTGCTACCGTCGTCTCGACATGGGGGCGCGGATCAGAGGACTTTCAAACACCAAGAGAAGGCATTAACGTGACGAGGGAGACGAGGATTTCTTATGCGAACAGGTGAGACAGCTGGACTGAGGTGGTAGCGAGAGACTCATGTTGACGGAGATGGGTTCGGTAACGCGAGATCGATCAAACAAGGACAAAGTAACTCGAAAACACGACGATGAATCAGATTATACAACAAGCTAAACTCTTGATGTGTTATATGTGTAACAACGATGTTAGTTATTGAGTAACTGAACATAGGCATCAGCGCAAGCCGCTTGAGCTGGAAAAGGCGTCGAAGTATCGACAAAAAGACAAATCTCTTAAGATTCAAAGACAACACCGCTGCTTTTAACGGAACTCTTGAAAACCACCAAACATGAAGCATCGATTCTAATAAAGCCACCGCTGAGAAAACGATATGCAAGGTGAGATGCAGGTGACGGCGTTTCCCCGAGAAGTCCGGGCATTGCAGTGGGGAAGTAACGCTCCCGCTGGCGTGATCCGCTAAGCAAGTGCCCCGCAGCGTCCCGAGCTGCAGGCAGCAGGCGGCCCCGCGGACGGGACCTCCCTACCCGCTTGAAGCCGCCCCCAAGCTTGATCTCCGGTCCTTCCATCCATGCCATTTCATCAATCTGTCCATCGACTTCTCTCCTTCTCCTCCTTGCCTCGCAACTAGCCACGTTCCTCTGAAAAAGAACACTGCACTTCTAAACCGAACCCTCCTTCGATATTGCTATTGTTCTACATCAAGGGCGACCCGCGAGCCTTCACGAGCAAATCAACCGACAATGTCCTCTCGACCGCCTACCCTCCGCAACCTCCAGACGTCGACCGTCTTCGTCAATACGGCACTCGCTGGCCTCAATCTAGGCCTCTCCGTCTTCGTCGTGCCCCGCCTGCTCGAGTCACCGACCCCGCTGATGCTGCGTCAATGGACCAACATGTTCAAGAGAACCAGTCGCGCCTTTCCACCCCCGGTTCTCTTCTGTGTCTTGAGCTACTGGTACTTGGCCTACGCACTACGACACTTGCCTGGCAAGGCGAAGCTCTTCGCGACGGCAGGCGCCCTCTGCTTATCCATTGGTCCGTGGACGAGGATCTTCCTGGTCCCCGTCAACAAGAAGTTGAAAGCAAAGGCCGAAGAAACAAGAGACATGGGTATCATGGCCGTTGGCTTGACCCAAGAAGAAGAGGAGGGAGCCAAATACCTGGTTGATCAATGGGGGCTGTACAACCTCGGAAGGAGCATCGCACTTGGTCTTGGAGGTGCCATCGGACTGTACACCATCGTCTCCTGATTGCCTGTCTAGTTCGACCGTCCTCTTGTCTCTGCTGTCGTTGACCGCTGCCGCTGGAGACAATTTTGTGTACAACATCGCGCGAAATCCTCAGCTTGAACTCATGGGTATCATCATTACAACTATATCTACTAATGTTACAGATTACATTTCTCCTTGTGCACCTTCCGGGTCGGCCAGCCGGTCATCAAGAGCTTGCGGCCAGGGTTCCAGTCGTCACATCGGCTTCATGGGCCTTGAGAGGCCTGGAGCGGTTGAAGATCTTGTGGCCAACCAGAAGCACGACGAACAAGATGACGCTGATGTATGCAGTGAAGAAGCCACTGGTGCTCCAACCCATGAAGGCGGTGAAACCGTTCGTCAGGATGATGAGCACGTTGAAGAAAAGACCGTACCAGGAGAAGAACGGCTGGAAGGGGGCCTTGTACGGCAGGCTGTCCCGCGAAATGTTCTGAGCCTTGAGGGCAGCCATAAACCGGATGTGGCAGATGTTGATACACGTCCAGCTGATGAGTCCAGCAACGGCGGTGATGTTGAGCAGCCAGTCGAACACGACACCGCCATTCTCGGACAGGTTCATGTACGCAAGCAAACCAACCGCGGACGTGGTAGCGACCGCCATGTAGGGGGTACCGAGCTTGTTGGTCCAGGCCATGAATTGGGGAGCACACCTCTCGTTAGCCAGGGAAACCAGAATACGAGAACCAGAGTACACGTTGGAGTTGGCAGCAGAGAGGACGGCGGTCAAGAGCACGGCATTGATGATGTCAGGAAGGACCTTGACACCGGCCAAGTTCGCGGCAATAACCAAGGGAGACGCCGACGCATCCTGGTTGTCGAGCAACAACGACGGGTTGTCAGAGGGAACCAGAATACCGATGAAGAAAATGGTGGCGACAAAGAGGCAGAAGATTCCCCAGAAAGTCCAACGGACGGCGCTGGGCACGCTCTTCTGGGGGTCCTTGGTCTCACCAGCACCGACGCCAACCAGCTCAGATCCCTGGAAACTGAAGGCAGCCGTGATGAGGACGGACCAGAAACCGACAAACTTGCCGACAGAACCCTCGACCATGGACGCATTGAACGGGCCCGGTTCGACCCAGTACTTGAAGCCCAAGTAGCCCTGCTGGCCAACACCGGCGTTGATGCAGATCGCGAAGATGATGAATCCGATGATGGTCACGACCTTGATGCTCGCAAACCACATCTCGATCTCGCCAAAGATGCGGATGGGCATGAAGTTGAGCGCGGTGAAGACGACCCAGAAGATGCTAATGAAGATGGCAATGCTCAGGCTGTCGTTCCAATATTGGATGATGACGCCGGCGGCGGTCAACTCGAGGGCGAAGGTGATGGACCAGCTGAACCAGTACATCCAGCCCATGGCGAATCCCAGGGTGGGGTCGATGAATCGAGAAGCGTACGAGGTGAAGGCGCCGGGGACGGGGATGTAGGTGGCCATCTCGCACAGGGCGGTCATGACGGAGTAGACGATGCTGCCGATGAAGATGAAGGCGATCAGGCAACCGACGGGGCCGGCGGTCGCGATGGCCTTGCCGCTACCGAGGAAGAGACCGGTGCCGATGGTGCCACCTGCGAAGGCCGGGTTAGAAAGAGCTTCTGACGGTCTGACCCCGGACCGGGACTTCGATCAGTCACATACCGATGGCAATGAATTGCAAATGGCGAGCATTCAGAGTACGGTGGAGGCCCGACTCCCCCGTCTCCAAGTCGGTCTTGGAGGCATTGTTGGGAGTGACCTCGCCCTCGCTGGTCTGAGGGGCTTTCTCCTTGGAGCCGAACATGATGTGCAGACTTTGGGGTGGGATGACAACGGCGACACACACGGGATGTTCACAGACTTGGATCAAAGTCTCGTCGACCGCGGCTAGGAGAGCAAAAGAAGGTTCAAGAGGTTCGGGGTAGGAGGGAAGCTCGTTGATTCGCTTCTCCGGAAAGCCACCAGACGCATGAGCAAGCAGAAAACCTGGGGAGGTAGGACAGGTTCCGCCGCGACCAGAAAGCTCATGGCATGATTAAATATAATACGGGCTTCTCTTACTCAACCGGTTCCACTTCGCGTCGACTCATCGCGACCGGTAACGGTGGCCATGGGCAAAAAAATCTCGAGAGGTGGGCACACGCGCACACAATGGCCTCGTTCGCTTTTCTCGTTGCGGGTTGGCCGATGGAGCACACCCAGCACGCGAGTTCCTCACGGTCCATCGCCGCCCTGGAAATCGCAAAACTCGGTAGTCGGCCGGCCGCGGGTAAGAGCGGCGTTTGTCCAGGGGGGATGCCTATCGACCAGGAAATGGACCGTGGGGACTCGAGCTCGAACTGGAGACCATCGCAATGACTCCAATCAGTTGGAAGAACAGGAGCAAAGGGGGCCAGGATCGATCTGAAGGGGCAACAGCAATGACATGCCATTTCGCTGCAAGAACCATTCACTTGCAGTTCGTCCGATCGGCCGGCATGTTAGTTACATGTACGAACACACATGCGCCGCAGCTGGGCTAGCAAAGCTACGTTACCCCTTGAGCTTCCATAGCTGCATGTAGTTGTACGAATACAATCTCGAGAAGCGGCGTCAAACTCGCGCCACTTGATGGTCTTTTACTTCCCACCGAGCTTTGCCCGGGCCTCTTTTCCCATGAGAGCGCTTCCGATTCTTCTCTCCGCCAAGCCAATCATGCTCGTCCAATTCCTGCGAAGTCACGGCATTGACAGGCTCTGCCCAGCCACTGACGGGTAGAAATTTTCTGGAATGTCTTCGTCTCACCCTCCATATCCTCTTCAAGCTCCTTCGTCTAGCATATCAGACACGCCTAGATGAAGCTTGTCGATCCTTCGCCAAGTTCTTGTTGAACCTAGCCATTCGTGCTTCCAAGTTCCCCCTAGGACCACGGCGCACCCCGAAGACCAATTCTTCGTCGCACCAAACTTGTGACATGCTGTGTTATTCCCGCCCGTCAGTCTGTCATTGTCAGCCCTACGGCGCATTTGATGCGCCCTGGAACGACACACACACACCCGGACCGCGCCAAGCGGACAAGCGGCGAAACGTCGAGTCGCCAGCCGCTAGAAAAATTTCCTTGCTTGTTCCTGGACTGGTGATGGGCGCGGCTTTTTGCCTCCTGGTATGAAATTTTCTCCCCCTGGTTTCTCTTACGTCTTACGGTGGGACTGGCGCAGACTTTTCCTGCGATCGGAGCGGGCCGTTGAGATGAGCAAGACACATCAACTACGAGATGTTTTTTGTAAGCTGGTTGCTTTCTTTTGTCGATTTGAGTTGATATCTCGTCCCTATCGCGACGCCAATGCGGTTTTCGAGTTCCAGCCCCTTCTTGGTGATGATTTGCTTTGCTGTTGAGCGGATTTGGAGAGATCGATGTCTCGGGGGTGATGCCTGTTTTTGTCAATTGGAACCCCATCATCCCATTGCCCCTGGCCGACGACTCGCCGCAATTCCGCATCCCACGCGGGTGATGGGGGTGCCGGCTTCCGTCCTGCTTCGGAGATGAGGCCATCGTCAGTCCCGGTTCCGCATCGGCATTACGAGTGCTTCGCCCGGCAGCCTCCCACACCCCTCGCGTGCAATAGCCTTCCGGTTCGATGACTCCGGTCGGCGCTTTCGTTGCCGGCAGTTCTTGCCGGCTGCTGAGCAAAATTGGATACTGTCTGAGCCCTCTTTGTCGATGAGTCAATGTTTGGTTCTCGTAGCCAGATTCTGAGTACGGTCTTGCGCGCTCCCGCACAACTAGCTGATTAGCTCGAGCAATTGAGAGAGTCTGTGTAAATGGTCAGAAACGTTCAGATATGAGCTTCCCTCACGACGCTCTTCCGTGCTAGCGAGCTTTTGATTCTGGATGCTCAAGGAACCACTTTCTCGAGGCGGTGCACTTGAAGCTGATGTTCTACCCCAGCTTCAACTAATGCCAGTCAATGACATCCTCAAAGACTCCCATGCGTACTGTAACTGATGGCTTGGAAAGGCTATCCTTGCGGAGTTCAACACGTGCAACATGAACGGCAGGGGCGCTACGTTGCTGGTAATATTGACAGAAAAGCTTGGATGGTCCTGCTGTTGTCGATGCAAAGACGAGAGTTCGGCAACTTGCGGCGGCCATGACAACCAGCATACCGGCCTTCAAGAGGGCCCGGTGTGGTCTTCAAACAGCGTAGAGCCAGGCCATCGAAATATGTTCGCCCGGAAGACAGTTCGCTATCGGTCGATTGAGGTCAATGGCCCTCAAGTCTCCTTATAAAGACTTAGGGAACTCTTCGCGCAAGGACTCCGGCCCCCAAGGAGCGCAGACAAGCCCGCCTGACTCCACTGGACGGGACTGGACGGAGGCACTCCGGCCCTGAGCCTGGCTCCGCTCCGATGAATTGGATCCCATCGGTGCCGGGTTCGGCCTCCGGGAGCTGGACAGAACGAACCGAGCCAAAGTCAAAAGCTTCCTCCAGTTCCATTCAGGTGATCGGTGAGTCGGTGCATGTCGGCCGCCGAGTTTCTGAGACAGTGGATGAGCACTCAGAGTCAAAAAGCCACACGCTTGGACGCTAATGATCAGGAATGCCCTGTGTATACTGATGCCGTCATTGGGCGCATGTGCTGGACTGTCACTTAAATACATCCCCGGCGCCCAGATCGGTAGCACAACATTCGCTCGAGTTACTTTGCCAATCGCAATCCACAAGCTTTCTCCATCTTACGATAGGACTCAGACATCGCAATGGCACGCTTCATCACCATCGAAGAGCACTACCTCTCTCCTCTGCTCCCAGAGGAGAAGGTTCGGTACAACCGCCCCAGCGTGAAGGACTTTGGCACCGCCGTGATTGACAAGCTCGGCGACCTCGGCCCAGCCAGACTCGAGGCGATGGCCAACGACTCCGTCGCGATGACCGTCCTCTCACACCTGCCCGCGACGCCCGAACCATCAGTGTGCACAGCCGTCAACAACGACCTCTACTCGAAAATTGAGAAGCACCCAGACCAGTACGCCGCGTTCGCTCTGCTGCCACTTGAGGATCCTGAGGCGGCCGCGGAAGAGCTCAGGCGCTGCGTGAAGGATCTGGGCTTCGTTGGCGCCCTCACCGGGAATCACCTGGATGACGGCAGCTTCTTCGACACGCCGCAATACTACCCCCTCTGGGAAGCGGCGCAGGAACTAGAGGTTCCCATTTACATACATCCCACGTTCGCCGACGAGTCCGAGATGAAAGTGAACTTCGAGGGGCCGTACGACATCGAAATCGCCAAGGCTCTGAGTGCCTGGGGCTGGGGCTGGCACTCGCGAACAAGTTTGCACTTCCTCCGCCTCTTCGCGGCGGGTACCTTCGACCGTTTTCCCAAACTCAAGATCATCCTGGGACACATGGGTGAGATGCTACCCTTCATGCTCGATCGGATCGTCAGGTCGTCCAGCAAATGGCCTCCTTCGGATTTCCGCAAGAGGGGGTTGAGGGAGGTCTGGGATAACAATGTGTGGGTTACGACCAGCGGGATGTTTTCCCTTGCGCCAATGGCATGTCTTCTGCAGGAGACGAAATCTGAAAGGGTCATCTTCAGTATCGATTATCCGTTTTCGACGAATGACATGGGCCGGGAGTTCATGGAGAAGTTGAAGGGCAGTGGGCTCGTCAACGACGAGGAATGGGAGGGTATTGCATGGAAGAATGTGAAGAACCTTCTGCGCCTGAAGTTTGAACCTCCGAAATCCAACAAGAGAAGAGCAAATTCAGATATTGAGAGGTAGTGGAAAAAGTCTAATCACCGTGTTCTTCAATCCCGACCAATGCTTCAATACTTCGTGTTGATATCCAGTGTATCTCGGAGGCATTTCCCGAGCACAGCTTCATGAGAGTCATGAGTAAACCTCAAAGGCAAAACCAACTCACAAAATCCAACTTATTCGATGCAAGAGTGTAAAAGATTTATCATTAAACACGCAGTAGTGAAGGAGTTAAGATGTTCCTGGGTTGGAAACATCTTGTCATGCCCTGACGACACAAATTGAACAGGGAATGGGATCTGACCAGGGGACTTCGGTAATGTCATCCGAAGGCCGGCAGTGTGTGTCGGCGAAACCAGCGATTGGGCCGCAGATGGTTTCACCAGCTTCAACATCCCAATATCAACACCACGACAGTAAAGTCGACCGGAGAGAGATTGACGAGCTACATGTCGGATTCATAGCAATTGTGCGACAGCTTTCCACCTTTGCAAAGTTGGGTTCACCGACGCATCGCCCAGCATGGCCCTCTCCCTGCCGAAGATCGGGATCCTCTCAATCGGAGACATGGGCATGGGCATCGCCAAACGCCTTGTCTCCAAGGGGTTCTCTGTCGCAACAAATGGCGAGGGACGAAGGTACGGACTTATCAAAACAACCCAACAGCAGAGACTAACTTCACATCAGCCAAGCAACCATTGACCGGGCTCGCAGTGCCAACGTTGAGATTCTCGCATCAGACCTACAACTCGTGCAATCGCGACCTTTCATCTTCTCAGTCGCGCCGCCAAGGGACGCGATGAGCATCGCGGAACGCGTCCTCAACGCGACCGCAAAGGCGCAACTAGAAAAACCGTTGTACTTCACAGATCTCAACGCCGTTTCACCTGCCACGTGCAAGGAGATCGCTTCCATGTTCGAGAAGGCCAAAAGTCCAGTGCGCTTCGTCGACGGATGCATCATCGGCGGCCCACCAAAGATGAAAGACTCAAGCGGCGCGTGGTACGTCCCAAGCATGCCGACCTCAGGGCGGTACTCTCTTGATGAGGCATGCCCGGAGCTCGCTAAGGCGCTCAATATGCGGCACATTTCCCAAGAAGTCGGCGCAGCCAGCGGGCTGAAGATGTGCTTCGCGACCACTACCAAAGGCTTCATGGGTCTCGGTATCCAGGCTTTCACTACTGCAGCTGCGCTTGGCGTTGTGGATGAGCTGAGGAAGGAGATGAAGGAAGCCGCGCCTGGCCTTCTGGACTTCGCCGAGAAGTCTATCCCGTTGGTGCCTCCCAAGTCGTACCGGTGGGTGCGAGAGATGGAGGAGATATCAGACACGCATCGCGCTGAAGGAGGCTTTAAGAACAACAACGACATCTTTCTGGCAATGGCAGAGTTGTACCAAAGCATGGCTGATGATCCCGTATTAGGCGCTGAAAAGGTTGATAAGAGGATCAGAGGCAAGACGGTCGACGATCTCGCCTCGGCTTTGGCAGAAGGATTGACGAAGAAGAAAAGGTCAAACTAACATTGAGATCATCTATCTCGTAAACTGTGTTTAGCCTCTTGAACCCTCTCTCTACACGTATTTATGTCTAGGTATTTCCATGCTCCAGTATTTGGCTAGGCCATTGCCCCTGCAGCCAAGATGCCCCTTCGTTGGCAGTTGAGCCGGGACTTTCTATCTCCTCACAGATCCCGAATTTCCAATGAACCGATATCGACGCTTTCTTTCTGATGAGTAAATCTCACAGATTCTTGAGATCTTGTGGTTCAACGCTTCATCCACCGTACGGAGGAGGCAGCACCTCCGTCAACCAGGATGTCAGCTCCAGTGATGAAACAAGATGCTGGATTGACCAAGAACGAAACGGCGTTGACAATGTCTTCTGGTGAGCCAGCCCTGCCCGCCGGGGATGACTTGACGAACTTCCCGGCAGGCCCAGCCATTTCCTGACGGCCAAGCTCAGTTGAAATCACGCCTGGGCTCACGGAGTTGATCCGAGCCCCCTTGAGACCCCATGCTCCCGCGGAAGCCTGCACGCGGACAATGTTCCCACGCTTGGACAAGCCATACGCAGCTGCTGCAGCTTGAGGACCAGGCTCATCGATGTTGAGACTCTCATGAACCAGAACCTGTTCCCGCGGCGCGGTCGCCAGATGTCGTTCGAATTCTGGATCGAGAGGCGGGCACAAGTGGCCAGCCATGCTGGAGATGCAGACCAGATTTGACCCAGCCTGTACGACGGGCAGGAAAGCTTCAATGACGTTGACGGTGCCGAGGAGATCGATCTCGTACACGCGGCGAGCAGAGCCAGCAGAGGGCCCGACGCCAGCGGCGTGAATGATTGTCTCGACGTTGCCGAGCGTCGCGGCTTTCTGCGCCAGCTCACTGACCGACGTAAAGTTCGCGACGTCCAGATGCGCTGTGTGGACCGAGTAGCCTTCATCCAGCAGCGCTTTCTCGGCTGTCGAGAGGTTGTCGGCCGAAAAGTCTGCGAGTAAAACCTGTCGGCCAACGCCTAGACGACGAGCGATGGGCAGACCCATGCCACCACTGCCAATCACCACCAGAACGTTCGTAGACAGCATGTTACTCAATGATGATTTCCGCTTGATTTTTGTTGTGCTTTCTGTTGTCAGCAGTTGCATAGATGGTCAAAACAGGACCACTCACTCTCAGTAGTAGTAGGCCCGAGTCGGGCCTCAATATTTATGCAAATGGTGTTTCCGGGCTGAAGAGTCATACGGTCTGCAGACAAGTCTCAAATATGTATTCAAGTCTCTCAACTCTCCATCTTGACTGCAAAACAATGCAAAAGATCATCTTGATTCGCTACGTCTCACATCTACACCGCCGAGACAGTCATCGGGCCCGCCCTCGCTTTCGCTTTCGGTACCTCGGGGTTCTGAGTGCACTGCAACGTTCCAAGAATCACTTGAGGATCGCAACATGTCAAACTCTTCGTGTTTACACCTACCTTCCATAGTTGTAGGAGTTAGATTCTTGAACATTACGGCATTATTTATGCTAATTTCTATACGGAGCTCTCAATACTTAGACTATTGAAAGGACGTATGATCCAAATGTTCTAGATTTTGCCCGGCTGGATACACATATGTCGGGCCTGTCGGAAGTTCTGACTTGGTTGGCGGAAGTTGAGTCGTGTTGACAATGACTTTCTGTCTTGCTCCAATCTTCTTTGGTACCTGGCGGCGGCGTATAGGGGTTGAGTCAGACAAACTCGGCTTGAACGACTCCATAGCGGCGTTGCGGTTTCTCATGACTGTTTCTGCCCATTCTCGTACATCCTTGAGCCCATCATTGCAGCTGTGCTTGTTCGTGACTGCCTCTGCCCATTCACGTGCATCCTTGAGTATATTCTCCATACCGCTAGCCAAAGACGTTTTTGCTCTTGGAGGAGCACTCAGTATTGGGTCTCGGTGACTGTTGTTCTTCGAGCCGGCTGTACGTTGAGGGTTTGTCATGCGATTGACATTGTTCGTTGTGAGTGTTGTATTGCCGGGGAAATCGCCGTCCACGTTGAATCCGTAAAGTGACTGGAAGCTGACCTCGATGATGGGCCAGCGCTTTCGCATCTCCTTCCTGTATTCTTGCACTGGTACGGTATGCTGGCTGTCGAGTTTTGGATCCATTTCCCGCAGGAATTTGACGATGCTGTTGTTCAGCTTTCCAAATTTCACTAAGGCATGAAAATAATCCCCAATATGTAAGAAGCTGTTCTTTGTCGAGCTCAGGCGAAGAATGATTCTCCAGCACACGTCTAGGATATTGTATACCAAGACGTGCTCGTTTAGAGAACCTTCCCACGGTATCTGAGATAGCCGTATGCCGTGAATCGTATTCATCGCTACTCGTGTCTGAGTCTGAGATATCGTCAACGTCTTTACTATGATTAGGGTACTCGGAAGGGCTTGCCTTGTTGATCATGATGATGGTATTCAAAGGCTTCGGCTTGAAACTATCGTACTAAATCGGATGCTTTTTTAGATAGGGCTTTGTGGTATTGTGGGAGAAGAATCATCATGGTCCAACATTCATATCAGGCGGACGGTTGCCCATTGATTTACCGCATTAGAGTTTGGATTTCCCACGGCGCCCAGTGCCCATATGGCCCCTCTACATTGTAAAAGAACACAAAGTCCTGTTTCAGCTGATAATATGTAGTCTTGTGAAGATCCCAGTTTCTTCTGGATGAATAGCTGGTATGAACGGCGTCCCAAAATATCAGAAATGTCAAAGTGTTGAGGGTAGAGGCGAGCAACAATACACGTGGTGAGACAGAAAATAGGACTCAAAATATGAGATATTCTGTGATTTATTCAAGACATCGTCTATGCTCTTAGTCAAATTTAACCTATGATCCCTTGGCTTTCGCGTTCTCATCTGCGATAGACTGGACGTCGGCCGACGTGGACCCCTTTGGTGGCCGTCCTCCCAACACACGCGCCTGTCCTCGGTGTCAGATGAACTTTTATGTCACTTGAGGGCTCAGGTTTTCTCACCTCTGCACTCTGTACGTGTGCGGCGTCCTCCTTAGTGATCTCATTGGCCGGCTTTCGTGCAACATCTCCTGCTGTCGCTACAAAGTTTTGCTGCTTATCGTGTAGACTTTGTGCTGTGGCGGCGGCGCCTCCCTTGATGGGTCCGAATCCAGTCATATCTGTCTCCTCAGATGCGATAGTTGAAGCTTCAGTCTGAGTAATGGGTCGCCCCGTGGCCGCCTGCTCTCGGAGTTCGTCCCTGTTTGGGTGTTGGGGTTCCATTTTGAAATGTGGTCGGGATGCAGACTGGAATGAAGAGTGTTTGTAAAAAAGTGATAAATTCTGTGCTATATTTGATCCCGAAACGTAGCTTGGTTGGGGTTTTATAGTCGCAGGTTGCAACTCAGTGGCTAATGATATCATGCTGATGATGCGCCCCCATCACTTCGGCCTACGTTGTTGTGGGTCGGAGACAACAGTCTGGACAGGACGCGACCATGTGCCACATGAGGGGACTTTGCCTTTTAAATGCCAGTAAGCTGGTTCGCTATTCCATGAAAGTGGGAATAAAATATTCGAACGGACATTAACACACGACGTCCATCCACTTAGCCGACATGGAAGTTCTCACCGGCTTCAATTGTGGAGGACTTCAAATTCCCCCAATAGCGCCTCGAAGTAAGACAAGTGCTCACATTCAGAAGAAGTTGAAACCGCTTTTGTAAACAAGCAAATATGATTAAGTCGTTTCAACTATGTACAAAGAATAGAATGTCAGAGAAGCTTTTTTTGTTGTCAAATTCCCTCCACACCAAACCAAACGATTGTTCCAAAGCAAGCTAAATCAGCGAAGTAACGAGAAGATCCTAGCATTCGGAGCGCGAAGTTGCGTGTGAGATGATCAGTCGTCCCACTGGTCATCGAAGAAGTCGCGAGTGTCGAGGTCTCGTCGCCAGGGACCCCTCCTTGGGCCCTTCTTGTAAGGCCCGTATCCGCCTCCTCCCCGACCACCATATCCGCCGCCGTAGCCGCCGCCGTGTCCGTAACCACCTCCCCGACCGCCGTACCCGTCGTATCCTCCTCCTCCATATCCGCCGTATCCTCCATGGCCGTAACCGCCATCGTCTCCGCGTTTGCCAAGGTCCCTGGCCTTTGGCGGATCACCACCTGGCCCGCCCTTTGGAGGATCACCGCCGGGCCCGCCCTTCGGCTGGTCTCCGGGCGGCTTCGGCTGATCTCCCTCCTTAGGCGGCTGCTCAGCTTGGATGTTCTTTCTGTCGTCATCGTATCCTCCCCTTCGTCCACCACGACCACGTCTTCCACCGTGTCCGTAGTAGTAGTCATCGTCATCGTAGTACCCGTAGCAGTCTCTGTCTCTACCCCTACCGCGTCTGCACCTGTCTCGGTATCTGTCGCGATCCTTTCTATCGCGTGCTTCCAAGCCACCCTCATGGCCTGGCTCATCGCGAGCGACGACAGCGTTGTCCAGGGCCTGTTGAGACCATGTTAGTCAATGTTGTACGCAGTTTCAAGTAGAGCAGATTCCCTTACCGAAACGACATTGGGCTAATCGTGGGAAGCAATGTCAGTCAATGTCATCTTTTGAAATCTGGCAAAAGAAGGTGCTGGAATAGACGTGAGATGATGCGTGAATGTACTTACAGCCGCCTCAGGGGCACGCTAAGCACGTCATTAGTGATGAGAAGCCAAAGGTGTCCAGAAGTCTGCTGCTTGGGACTTACCTCGGTGAGCTCGGTTGTATCAGCTGCGGCCTCAGCAACAGGTGCAGCCACTGCGGCTATGGCAAAGACGGCCATGCCAACGGTGGCGAGCTGACGGAAAGATGCGATATGCATGTTGGCGGAGTTAAGAAGTAGAAGAAAAGTCGATTTAAATATCCAATGAAGAGAAGTCTGTAATCAGTCCAAGACGATGCAGGATTTGATGGAGAAGGAAGAAGTCCTGGAACATCGGGAATTCTCCTAGGCTACTTATACTCGGGGAGACGGTCACCCACCAGCTCTTGAATTCATCCAGCATCAGTAGCTTGTTTTCGTTTCCGCTTCCGTTCTCAAGATCCAGTCCGCAGCATCAGACCAGGGCTTAGCTAAGAGTTGGCACCCAAACTTCCATGGCCTCGATCACCGCCACAGATGAGAAAGACCCGGGGTGGTGTCGTGAACTGCTTACCGAGCATCTGTCCGATAGGCCCAGGACCATGATCGAAGTGATATGAAAAGCGTAAATCATGCAAGCGAGGAGTGGAAGAATTTAGATGCCTGTTTGCATAGCCAAGATGAGCCGCTCTGAGCTTCTGTCGTCTGATCTATCCCAAAGCAAAATTGCTTTGGACACTTTGGGTACTGCGCGTTCCAGACACATTCGATGGCAGCTGTAAGCTTGAGACACCCGTAATTTCACATTTCGTTTAGATGAACAACGAGGTGAAAGCTACTGGACTACTTGAGATTATATTTCAACCGCGATCTAAACATGGCCTTCACAGTCTGAACCTCACGGTTTCACCAAATGAAATACATGATATGGTGACTTAAAGATTGAAATCTATTGGAATATGCATATCACGAAAGATTCTAACGCTCATGGCCCAGGTAAACTCTCGGTATTCGTCGTTGATATCTGGATACCCACATCTTCGCCCTGTTCCATGCTTCCCTGATTCATGCTCTTAGTGATGTTGACCAAAGTAAACTTTCGAGTAACTAGATCGCGCAGGAATTCTGTTCAGTTCATGTACATCAACTTGGGTATGCAGTAAGTGGAGGCAAAAATGAAGTAGCGCTGGATAAGAATTGTCCAGGCAATTATGTGTGCATCGCCTCATATCAACACGCACTCTACATCCATGAGACTGGCCTGCAATGAAGGTCGCGAACACGATCAATGGGCTCGCCCAGGTTGCCTGGACCAACTCTATTAGTAGCTTACACATCCCTTTCGCGGATGATCGTCCGGCAAAACCTTCCAAGCATGAGGGAATCAGCCAAAACCCATACCCTTGTGTGTTACTCACCCAAAGTAAGCGGCATCCTCGGAACTTCTTTCTTTCGATGAGAATTGGAAAAAAGAGAATTCCACACCGTTTGTTTCAAGTCCGAAGGCGAGACCGACGTGGCAGGCAACTTCTGGAAGTATTGGGATAGAGTTAGCTTGGGCCTCTGGGAACCATTCTGCACGACTTGCCTAACTCTGCGCTTCAGTCTGACGACAGGTAGTTAAAAGCACCAAAATTTAGACTTCCGTTCAAAGGCGCCAAGAGATGATCTTCGTCATCCAAAAGTTGTCTTTGCCGGGCGGCAGCTTCGGCAGGTTCCCGCCCATGGAGCCTCGACGTTGCACAAGCTGATTCGGGGGCGCGAAATGGGCCCATGAGAAGCGAAAACGAGGCGGTTCCGTGGAACCAACAGATGAGGCATCAATATCTCGCTATATTATTCGAACAGTATCGGAGCGCGGCTCCGATCAGAAGCGAGCATGTGTTAGTGGAACAGCTCGGGAATGGGTTCCTCTCAACCATTAAACTCATATCATTTTGGGCCTCGCCTCTACGTGCTTCATCAAACTGCCTGCTAGTAGCCGCTATAATAGCAATTCTTGTTGGAGATCGCACTTACTTTGCGGTTACACTCGGCATTTTCGTCACCAAGTGTACTCATGCTACCGCGGTCAACCCGCAGTCTTGATATTGAATTCCCGATACTTCCTGGGCAATTCATGCAGGCTGAGAGCTAATATTCCATTTGATCCCTCGTCGCAAGAGTCCCGTACTGCTTAGTGTTGATGGATTATCAAGCATAACTCACCATTTCACCATTCAAGCGACACACATCACAATCGACATGCACAGGCCACCACACAAGCGGCAAGCCTCACCTACTCTCAGGCCTTCTGTCGTTGGCGTCTGGTTTTGAGTTCATCTGAAAGAGTCGATTACACGTTGTTATCTAATAATTATACTCATCCATCTGATGAAAAGTCGCCCTCGGCAGGCGCAGTCAACTTCAGCCACGACCCGAGAGCTATTGTTGTCGGTGGCTGAACTCAACCCACCGTCACTGTAAGCTTACATTTGTTGCGTGAGATGAGGCTTTGAATTGAGGAACCGCCTCCAGGGTTCAATTATTGACATTTCTGTACTTGTTGCTTACAAAGCTACACATTCAGCTTCGCATTGCCAGATCATTCACACGGTGGGTAAGCTCATGGCGTGAATGGGAAAGAGACTATGAGAGTGAATGTTATTCTGACGTAACTGGTTGATGTTTAGGTTCAAGCTTAGAACGAAAGGGTTTGAAGAGCAGCAGCTGGTGAGAACTCTTACTATGCTTACGTACAATGTTCACTTCCACGCGGCATTCAGGCGGCTTCGGCTCAATGCCTTCGGCTCAACTTAAATACTCTTTCATGTTCTTCTTCACTTACCAACGACTCTCAACATTTGAACAAGGAAATTAGCCTCGGCTTTCATTACATGACATGCCTCGGCAGTTCGCGCGACTGATTCAACTTGTTCCAATCATCAGGCATCGTTTGGTATCTACAGCAAGCCTCGCCAAGGCATTTGAATCATGCTTATACATCCATCAGTCAGGACATAAGACAGGAAATGCCTGTCTTATACGGATAGAGGCCCATATCGTATGTTCTACCGTGGCACTTCTCCGATATTTGGCAAGATATCAGGATTACCATAGATACATGTACAAGTAGTTATTGATAACACACACATCAGATGGTGTACCTGAAACCCTTTTGCAAGGCACGTGCTGCCGTAATACTGACTCCTTCCACCTGAGCAGTCTTCTCAAGCCTTGACAACTCCTTCTGTGTCAACTGGACGTTCTCATTCTCAAGTCGAGCTAACCGTTTGTTCTCTCGTATCAAAATCAGTCGAAGCAGGGTCATCAATGCAGCTGCCGAAGTGATGAGTCCAACGCAGATGCCAATTCCAGTGAAGAAATACGGTGATTCCTTATCGAGATAAGTGTATGGCGTCCAGATGCTGACGCTGTTGCCCAGAGAGTTGATGAGAGCGTATGCTGCTGCACGCTTTGCAGGTGGTCTGGAGACAACCCCCGCAATCCAGCTAAAAAGGGTGCCGTTGATGTTCATGAGAAACATCATGAAGAAGAAAGTCATGTACTTCGGCCCAAAGACGTTCGTAGTCATGAAAACAGAGAACCCAACGATCGACACCACCGCAGGATACAAGCAAAACCAGTATCGGGTCGTAAAGCGATCGCTGATAATGCCGTGTATGTAACTCCATATAGTGATGAAGACATGGGGAGGAGCGACCAGAAGGAGTGAAATGAACTGGCTGTACCCCAGAGTTCTTGTCAGAGTCGGGAAGTAATACCCAAAGCCTTGTGCCCCAGTGAGGCCCATGTAAATGAATGCAAATATCCAGACTTTGACGTCGGTGATGCATAGCTTGAGGCCTTTCAGCTGCGATGAGATACCCTCTTCGTCGGTATCAGCCTCTGCAGCCTCAAGAGCAAGTCTTCGGTTCGCTAAGAGAGTCGACGTTCAACGCATGACATATAAAAAGATGAGAGTGAGATGACTTACCAACATGCTGCATTTCAGGCGTGAGAGCCTTCCATGTTTGGGGGAAGTCAGGCAAGAAGACGCAAACGATGATGCCTGCCACAACAGTAACTTCCTGTTGTTAGCACGCAGGTAAAGAGGCATCGAGATTCTATCATCGAAGACTAGGAAGGAGTCTGGGAGATTGCTCACTAGATCCTTCAAGAATGTACAGCCAACGCCACGCTGATAAACCTCTGGTCCCTGCAAGACCATCTAAGATACCGGCAGCAATCAAGTTACCAAAAGCGCCAGCGACAAGAGCACCTATATCAAGAGGTTTCAGTCAGGGTTTGTCTGCTGAGTGTGAGGTGTTGGCGGCCTACCTGAATAGAAGATGCTCATTCTCAAATTCATTTCCTTCTTGGAGTACCATTTCTGCATGAGCCATTAGAGATAACCGTTTCTTTTAAGCTAGTTCATTCAAGATAGCTTACCGAAAGATAGAAGAGAACGCCGGGGAAGAATGGTGCTTCTACAACAAGAAAAGGTTTTAGTTGGCTTCATGCTCGTGGGTACAGAAAACGTACCAACAAAGCCCAAGATAAATCTGCAAACCACTATTCCAGCAAAGTTCTGCACCAGGGCAGTCAACGCAGAGACCAAACCCCAGGCAATAGTAAAGATGCCGAGATACAAAGATGGACGGCCAAACCAGTTCAACAACAGGTTGGAAGGGATTTGGCCCAGGATGTATCCGACGAAAAGAATGGAGAGACCAGTTTGGTATTCCGTGAGAGAGAGATTTAGATCCTCTTCAAGCCCAGCAAGGCGAGCAGAAGCATAGTTGTTGCTAAATTTGTCGCCAGAAAAGAAATTGCCTTCAGCAGGCAGAAGAGTGCGTACCGATCAATCCAATTAAGAAGATAAACACTCAGGATGAGAGGCATGATGAGCCAGTCTATACGCCTGACCAGCTTCTTCTCGATGGCTTTCTCAGCCTCGGTAAGCTCGGCAACATGGGAAGTATCAGTTGGCTTATCGCCCAAGAGATCGCGATCGTTGACCAGGTCTTCGCTAGGTTTGATGTCTGCCATGATGTCTGGATATAGCTTGCTTGGACCGACGTTAGGTATGACAAGTTGATCCTCGTACAGAAGTAAGAAACCCAAGGCAGAGCATCACCTTTATAAATATCTAGAAGTCCACAGTTATCAACAGGGTCATCATGCAAGTCAGAAAGAGCATGATATGTTCAATGCCTTGAACTCCGCATGACCTCCGCTCCCCGCACCATCCACCCGCGCCCTAGACTTGGCATGGCCTGGGGTCAAGATCCGGGGCATCGGGAGACGAAGACCGAGATGGCCTATTCGTGCGCTTCAAGCAATGCACCAGGCTAACAACTTGCTAAGTTGCTCGTCCATCTCCGCAATCTTGGCGATCAGCAGTTTGGGCTTTTCCGTAGTTTGCGGCCAGCCAGCATGAATGAATGTTGGACGTTAAAAATGGCCATGTTCGAGCTTTTCCGGACATGGATGTTGACAAGGCCTCGTCTACCGCACATTCCAGCACTAGAGTCGTCAAATCAAAGACAACCAAGAATCCCTTGGGCAAGTGATCCGTGGTATATCTCCGGCGACATGCCAATGGCTTCATTTCTTGGACAGGCACTGTATCAAACCTCCAGCAACGCGAATAAGATTGTCCGTTGCTAAACCCGGACAGTGAATCGCCGCAAAATTCAATGTAGCTATCATTGTTTTTAGGCTTCAAACGATCAGTAAACTCCATTCGAAATTCCTTGCTAGGCTTCTGTGCGCAGTCAAAGTTTGCTTTAACAGGGTGATGATTACGAGGAACTTCGAGAGGGAGATAGATCTTACACCACTGTGGGGCTGAAGAAGTTATCTCCATTGGAAAAGGAAATTTGCCACAGTCAACGCAGGTCCCGTTTTGACCGTCGAAAAAGCCAGCTTGCTCTGGTAAATTTCAAAGCGTTGTGGCGGAGCTTTGGCAGATGTCAGCAAAAGTTATCCTCTTAGCAACCACTCTCAGTCCAAATTAGCTCCTTTGGTTGCAATCAACGCAACTCCACTAAGAACCAAGGTTGATTATCACGGTGCGGGCCGAGAGTTTGGTCAAAGCTACCCACGCCACGGCTCTGGCAGGTCAACTGAGAATCGACATAATAAGGTTATTGGGGATTGTTCAGTCTGATGTATTCTATCTTGAACTGGTCTTCTTGCTGGCTCTTGGTTTTTTTTCTCCCCTTTTCTCCCAATCACTCACTCCGCACTATTTCTTATTGTATTCAGGACATATTTCTTCTGTAAGTGGCGCCGATTGAATCGATTGAGCCTGAGCCAAGACATTTGGCGAGTTCGCGATCCTAGACTGCCTAATTTCGGGGCGGTGCACCAACTGACGCTCAGAACCCGTAGCGCTGCAAGAAACCGTGCTCACAGCATCACGTGCTACCAAAGCGCGACTCAAAATCCTTACATCTCCAGCTCCGAAACTGCCGTCTCACCTCATCCTCTCTACCAGGTCCATCGGCTCACCTCTCTCAGGATGGTTATTCCACGAGCCGGCGTCCTCCTCGCCATTATCGCCTCCGTGGCCCCATCGGTTCTGGCATTGGAGATTCCGAGTAATGTCAAGGACTTCTACGACCATGTCCGCAATCGAGGCGAATGCCGCCACGAGCTGAAGGGCGGTTTTCACAGCATGGAAGGCGACAGTGGAGACTTTGGCTATTGCGGCGATTATTTGGACGATTACAAGATCATGTACATCCAGGGCAAGGATGGCCAGCTGGCCAACATGGACATCGACTGCGATGGCGCCCAGACTTCTGGCGATGGCCGCTGCCAGTTTTCCACCGACACCCAGTCTCAGACGACGTTCATGGACACCTTGGGCACATATGGCAAAGGCGACCTCAACTCTTACATCCACCCGTATGTCGTTTTCGGCAACAGTGGCACGAAGAGTGGATGGCCGAACTTCGATCCTCAAGAGCACGGCGTTGAACCCTTGAGTATCATGGCTGTCGTCTGCAACAACTCAATGGTATGTCTAAAACTGGCTGAACTGATCTTTGAACGCAAAATACTGACTCTCACCCAGTACTACGGCATTTGGGGCGATACCAATGGCGACGATGGCCCCCAAGCTATGGTTGGCGAGGCCTCCATTTCCCTCGCAACTGCATGCTTCGGCAACGGCGTCCATGGCAATCAGGGACATGATATCAACGACGTCCTTTACATCGCATTCACCGGAAACGATGCAGTCCCTGGTGCAACCGGCGCCAACTGGTCTGCTTCCAATGCCGATGAGTTTTCGAAGAGCATCAACGCTCTAGGTAATAAGCTTGTCGAACGTGTAGGTAGTGGCAGTAACGTCAGAGCCCGCATGAGTAAGGGGGTCATGTTTTCTGCTTACTTTGTTGGAAGCATCTTGATCATGTTTTGACCGATGATGCTTTCTTGTTTTTCCTTTGGTTTTCGTGTTGGCTGGTCCTGTTTCTCCTTGTCTCTCACATCTTCTTCAGTTCTTATCGTCTCCTTGGCATAATTTCCGGGTGTTCAGCGATTATTTCCGTCCATATCATCGCGTCTTCGTCTTCGTTTCTATTCTGTTTTCCTATACCCATGTCTTTTAATTCAAATGTATTAGATGTTGTGATTGAAAAATGTAGAAACAAACCATAGAAGATTCACAGACTGTGAGAGCACGGCAATAGATGTTGTCATTTGGTCTGTCTATGCACTCGTCCCCAACGAGCATGACCTGAGTCTTTTGTGACTGAAGGCCGAACGTATATGGCTCATTCGTTAATTTAAAGAAAAAGTCGTAGCAGTGAAGGTGGTCGTAGTTCTCTATTTAACAACAACCCGTTCCACTCGCGAAATGCCATCAGTGTGATTGTCATTATAAAGATGGGATGTTTCGCATAACAACACCTCTTCCTTGAATAATCTCAAAGTCTAGTGGGATTCAATTTTGCTTTCCATGTTTTATTCTTGCAAAATTATCTAGTATGGCCTAATCATGCTGACCAGGAATCGTTTCTTTGAACTTTCGAGCAGGCACGTTTTGCGCAAATAGCAGATCGAGCTCCTCGTACGTTCGCCCTTTTGTTTCCGGTAGCCTGAAAAATGCCCAGGCCAGTAAGAGGAAACATGTGCCGCTCCAGAAAAATGCTACACAAATAGGGAGCCATGTCAGCGATGGACCGCAACTGTCGTATAGAATGATAGCCGCTGACGTACCTGTGTATCCTGAGAAATCCCAGGCTGTTGGGTTGATGAAGTATGACTGAAGCACAGAAGCCGAAACATTGACAACGTAGTATGCGTTACGCGCCAAGCAGACTGTCTTTTGGCGTAGCCGTGTTGACCCAACTTCGGCAGGCAATGCCCATCCAAGTTGACCGACGGAAAGTTGAAAGACAAATGTCCAGAAAAGACACAAAGCCGCTTGCGTATAGCCCACCCCTTGCCGATTCTCCCATACCTGAAGAGTTCCAATGAGCAGTAGTGCGAGAAGCATAACTATTACTCCCGATAAGTATATTGTCCGGCGGCCGAAGCGCGGCATGAGGATAAACCAATTGAGAAAGGTCGCGATGAGGGCTAGGCTTGTACCGCCCAGATTCAGTGAGTAGATAGTCGCCGTAGGTAGTCCTACTTGCTCGAAGAAGTATGTGGAGTTGTCTGTTAAATGCCAGGCTTGTTAGATGAGTTGGTAAAAGGCATACGGCCATCTGGCTACTCACATGCGAAGTTGAGGCCTGCAAGAGGCTGCCCAATGAACGCCATGCACGCGATCTCCGTTCGTCGCAGCTCAAAGTTCTTGAAACAATCCCAATATGTCGTCCCGACTTCAAGCCGCTCCTCAAGCTCGTTTGTATAGACGATCATAGCCAGCGTCTTTTCTGGATCCGCCAGCGGCGATTCTATTTGTAGCCTGCGAAGGGATTTTGCTGCAGCTTCAATGTTCCCATATCGTACCTCATGCCAGGGACTCGTTGGTGCGCAAGCCACGAGAGGGATGAGAAACGCGGGCCAAATCCACTGGACTGCGAAGGGAATGCGGAAAGCCCATTCGTCCTGGCGAGACTGAAACCCGCGCAACACACCTGCTGCGATCAGCTGTCCGATGATGAAGCACATGTTTGTAAAGCTGGTGAAGTAGACGCGGAGAATTGTTGGTAAACACTCCGAGGCATACGCCGGGGCGGTTGTGGCAAAGATGCCCCATGGAAAGCCAGCGAGAGCTTGTCCGATGCAGAGAACGGTTGGATTAGGAGCAAAAAATGTTATAAATATGAAGGCCGAGAGACTGCACAAAGCTGCCAGCAGAACGGATTTATGACCAAATCGACTCACGAGTGGCCTGTTGATTGTGTTAGTTCGTTCTTCGCCAACATATCGCCTGTTTGATCTAGAAGGCGGGTGAGGAAACAAACCCGTTGAGCAGCGCACCAAAGAAAGCTCCAACTCCCGAGGCATTAGACAGACCTGCCTGCCAGGCCGCACTAAGCTGATAACCAGTTGGACCTTTGCCTACATACTCGCCAAACTTGATTTGAAACTGCGGATAGGCAAAGAAACTTTGCACAAGAATTTGATCGTAGCCCTCCATGATGACACATGTTGAGATAACTAAACACCAGAGGACGGCCTTGTAGTAGATACTGATGGCTTGGCGGAACGTCAGCCTGTGTTCGGAGGCGATGAATTCGGCGACAATGTCGTCGAGGGTTTTATTCGACCGGTCCGCCTGTGCCATAGTCTCGCTCTCGGCATGTTGTTCTTGAGACTCTGGAGCCAACAGCAACGCTGATTCGTCTCCGGACGGTTTAGACGCCATAGTTATAAACAAAAGGCTCGACTGCTGCGAGCTTAATTGACGCGACAGAGAACTCTGACGTGCACAAGGAAAACGATGTCGTTCGGCAAAGTACAAATATACTTTTCCCGACGAAACATTTGAAGTTGGCACCCAGCTCCGGATGACGGAATGGCCCGAGAGATTGCCTCAGCAGTCGGAGTATCCGAAGTCCGAGGACATGAACCTTGACCGATCAGCTGGCGCCCCGCATTTGAAGCATCGCATTAGCTCGTTGAACCAATCATCGTGGGCCAAACCGTTTCTTGTGCTCCAACCCCCGAGAGGCTGGGGATTGACGCGGGGCCCCCTCGGAGATCGAGTATCGCGAGGTTGGCGGCAAAGAACCGCGCGCTCTAGTTCGTGAAAACCACTCTAGTACATAGTGCTAAAACAAGGCGAAAGATTCGTGCGAAAAAGGCGTGAACTTGGAATAAATCGCACCAGCACGAGGTCTTGTCTGTTTAGTACCTACCTCATATGAGCATCCTCCACTACTCTTTAGCTTCTTTCTGAGGCGCTGAGCGTTCAAGAATCAATCTAATCAATGTCCCCCCACTCGTGAGTTTGCACAATCACGACGGTGGGTGGCAAAGGAGAGCTGATTGAGGTAGAAAATCACCTTATCTTACCCGCCGCCCCTAGCAAAAGGGTGCATCTTCAATTATCTCACTTGAAACTGAATGATCAGCAAAAATATTGCACATGATGTAGCCTCAGATCGTCGCATTCAAATATTGGCAACGGTTGAGTAATGGAGTCAATTGTCGTCAAATTCGAGGCAGTCGTTGACACCGGGGAAACCTTCCCTTCTTCTTAATAGGCTAGTGCACGGCGTTGTGGTGCTGTCCGGAGGCCGGCTGACTTCCCCTATCGCTCCACTTGGCTTCCCCGCTCGTAGATACATGCGAAATCATTGTGTACAACATCTTGAGATCTCATCGCAACCCGTATCCGAAGAATCTCCTCACGGCTGTGATTCAACTGTTGACCTGGCGCAAATGCCTCCCAGAAGTAGTTTGAAAAGAAACCGAGCGCCACGGAAGCGGGTGCCAAAGGCGTACGGTTACCTATGTTGATGCTGAGTAACATTCACTGACAGGCCTTGTCTATGAAGTTGCACGAGATGCCGCGATCAAAAGATCAGGTGCTCTGGACTTGATCCTTGTCAGCAATGCAGCAAAAGGGACTTAATATGTCATTTCCCCGATGAGTCGCAGAAGGTCGTCGTCACCAGAGAGTACGATTGCATTCCTACGAGAGTCAAATATGATACTGACAAGATTTATGAAAGGTACATCAAGGAACTTCAAGAGAAACTTGCGGAATATGAGAGGCATGGGCCTCATGAAAATACGCGCGGAACGACAGATCTCGATCAGCTCATGAGCCCGGATATGTGTGAGTGAAAATAAGGATTAGACTCATCGCTTGCTGGAGTTAAACATCCTACTAATAGTCTAGTAGATGATGGAACCACTGCTTTCACGGAAAGCTCTCTGGATATGAATCATAACACTCTAGACGTTGCGGCTGCTACGCCATCATCTTCTATAGCAGCAACAGTGAACCACGCAATTGGCGATGTTGCCGAAGCACCACTTACGAACCCTCTAGCGTTCCATACTATAGACTGGGTTCCAGGCCCTCATGGCTCTCCTAGTGCGTCTTATTCGCATAAGCTGTTGATCGGACTTGCTGACGGTGAGAAGTGTTCATGGGAACTTCATCCAACTGGGCGTTTGGTCGCCGAGTTCTGACCATGACACACGAAGCTGTCACAGGCACCCCTCTGAGAATTGACGATCTTTTCTTTGACGCAAAGGTGTATGATCTCAAGTGGGACGGAAGCAGAACACCATCAGGCCGCGACGACTTCAGTCCATCCAACCTACCGACTCAGGATTTCGCCATTTACCTGATCAACTCATTCAAGTTCCGCTGCGGCCGTCTGTTCTACTTGTTCGAAGAAGAGAGCTTCATGAAGCAATTCGCAATATTCCATGAGAGCGGAGCAAAACACCCTGATTTATCTCGTCTGTGGTATGTTCATTATTTGATCATCCTAGCCTTTGGGAAAGCGTTCGTGGTGCAGACATCAAGGTCTCAAACGCCTCCTGGATTGGAGCTCTTCGTCCAAGCAATGAAGTTGATGCCAGACTTCACATTCTTTCATTGCGACTTTGTGGAAAAGGCTCAAGTTCTGTGTTCTGCAGCGCTGTACTTGCACTGCCTCAGTTGCCGTACATCAGCGTATCGTTATGTAGGTCAACACCAAGGGCACCGGTGTTATGAACAAAACGTTGACATTATCAGATATCACAAGCCATCAGCCTCGCCTTTGAAGGGGGGATGTACACCGAGATGCAGGGGCAGTACCTGGACGATGCTTATGTCCAGAGGTGTCGGATGATGTGGTGGACGATTTACGTGCTCGAACGACATTTCTCTACTCTTTTGGGGGTGCCACTGTTCATTCAGGATGAAAACATATGTACACCATACCCTTCTCAATCCGACCAAGGTCAAAGGGCAAGCGTGATGCAAGTCCAGGTGAAATTGGCGCAAATCATGGGCCAAATTCATAGAAGTAAGTGCTCTCGGGGTAGAGAAATGTCAGGTACTGACCGGAAACAGGTGTGTATGGAATTGATGGACAGCTCGACAGTCGCTATCTTAGTGCTACCAAGTCTCTCCTGCAAAGTATGGCTGGCGTGGCTGGTCAGCTGAATGATCTCTTTGATATCAATTCAAGCGAAAACACGGCTGGCGTCTCACGAGTTTCGGCACATTTGCATCTTCAATATCATCAGGCGAGTTATTTTCACGTTTCAAGAACATGGATCGTTACTAACTGAATCTTCAGTGCATTGTATTGACGACCAGGCCACTACTCTTCATATTCTTGCAGTCTAGGCTAGGGCAATCACAAGCGACACCAATGCGCTGGGCTCAGTCTGAAAGCGTCAGGGGCCTTCTTCAGGTTTGCATGGAGTCTTGTTGTCAAATCATCAAGATCTTGTCTCGCCTCCTCAACCAAGGCTTGCTAGGTAAGCGTTTCTGACGAGGATGATGATGCCATATTGATTGATATCTATCCAGAGAACTTCTTGGCATTTGATCTTGATGCAGCATTCACAGCGACTATTGCTATTCTTATGGGGGGCGCCATTGATCCAACATTACTCCCGGACTATCTTCAGCTGATACAACGAGCTTACACTCTTTTCGACGAAATGACCTCACATGGAAATAAAATTGCTGGCATGATTGTATCCGAACTCAAACAGCTTGAGGGGTACCTGAGCCATCTGCAAGCGAACGGCCAAGAAATATTGCCGCTGCAAGACTACGACTCAGATGTCATGACACACATCAACCCTAACGCCCCGGTGCCGGATCCACAAGACCTAGGAATTGGACTCACGGATGACTTCGAATTCGGTCTTCATTTCGAACTAAGCACCGAGCAGTTGATGCAGCTCGCAGACTCATTGGATATTGATAGTCTTAGCCGCCCAATGTCGGCCTCCGGCTCACACTGAGTACCAGGTATGCGAAGGAGAAAAACTAGGGTATATAGTAGAATGCAACGATCCAAGGAGCTGCTACTTCTATCACCCACGATGGACTCATTCCACATAGATTCGAAAACAAAATTCAAACGTGTTCGACTGTATTGAATTCGATAGTACGTTAATCGGCTGGGATTCTCCTGAGTCAATGAGTGCGCGTGCAGCCAACTTGAAGCATTGGAAGCCTGCTACGGTTTCATGCTCGCTTCCAAAGGTTTGAAATCGAATACCCGTTGATATAAAGCGGATGTCATCCCGGACCCAGCCTGAGATCACTGGAGTCTTGATCTCCATTGATACCCAAGTAATGTTGAAAGGTTATAGAGCCCAAATATTTGGCACTCATCTTCGTGGCAACAATGAGATGGGCTTCTCTAGCGTAAAACAAACGTAAGCGATGGCGTGCGCTTCCAGGTCGAGTTGACGGGGATTCAGGCTTACTGGTCACGCAAATACGGGCAATAAACATAAGTCCCTACGGCTATTTGAAATTTATCAGTTCCGCGCTGACTTTCTCAGCATGTATGTCCCGCAACCGCACCGAACCATGTGAGTTCTTGTATGCGACAACATCGTAGGAATGCCTAGCCGAAAGGTTCCGTTTTCTATGTTTCACGACAAATATAAGCCCATCGAATTCCAAACGATATGTAGCTGTATTGAATTGACTTTCAGTGCTCGAACAGAGGTCTGATGTCTTGGACATACCAGGAAGGGTGCGCCGGATGCGGTTTCCGACACTGGCCTGTTAACGCCGACATCATCACCGATATCGAGATTATCACCGTAGTTCACGTAAACCAATCATCTACCTATGTGACTTGTAACTCATGCATGACGGGTGCCAGTGAACCCTCAAGCATTCACCGGGTGGCGCAGACGGTAAGATCTTTGCAGTATGGCCATCAGTGTAACCTTTGAACCGGTACTGGACGACGTGCCGGTGGGAGGAATCTCTCTCGGCGTAATTGGCGTATTGCTCGACAGGACTCAACATTACTCATTGGACAAAGATCTTTGAACCTCATATTTTCGTTTAGAGTGGTGAGATATTCGGAGATTTCAAGTCCGCTGAGCGAGCGATTACGGCAATGTACTGCCATTCAGTCGGTGACTTGCACTGGCGGTCACATAACCTCGACGGCTGTTACGATAACAGCATAAAACATGGACAGACACGGGAGAGATAGCACCCCCTTGTGCACGACATGAGAGAAATCAAACATGTTTTCTTGCTGGTATGAAGCTCTGCCAAGCAACAGCTGAAATGGGGTCGCGGGGTCCTGGTTGGCATAAGGCGGTGCGCGCTTAGCTCGGAATTTGCATTTCAAAGGTTCAGCAGGAGGATGGAACGAAACTGCTGCTTTCAACGAAATTGTTTGAATTTTGTGTGGTACTAGCTTCATTCTCTTTCTACCACAGTTGTACGTATGTTAGGAACCTTCTCCATTTAGACATCTTGTAGTAGTCGTCCAACTGGTTGATTTCCTCCACGCTCAAATTACGTCGGCCTCTGATGCAATCAGCGGTCTTGAGATCTCGCCATGGTGTTCTGTAAATGATCTTGTATCCGGCCGTGAATATGACAATGAGAAGGAAACCTATCATGTACTGGAAGAAATTCTTTGCACTGAATGAATCGCTACCCTGGAGTCGCAGAAATACCATCAGCAGGTGTACCGGGCAAGAAAAAATGTTCATACGCGTAAACGGAAAAGGGCATAAGGATTGCTGAGTCTCATAACTTACTATCACGTCAATGCCACAAATAAGGCATGAAGCCAGAAGAATCAACGAGACGAGCATCAACCATGCTGGGGCCAGCGGCCAAGCGGCAGACCGCCAGGCATAGGTCTGGGAGAATAGCGGATCATTCTGTGCCTTGAGAGCTCCATGGAAGCGCCAGTTGGTGAAAGAGATGATGATCCAGTTCGTGAAGAATGAGGCGCTGGTGATAGATATCAACCAGTTCAAAACTTCAAGTCCAGCAGCTAAGCAGAGACTAGAGTTAGCTAAAGGTCCAGCCAGGCCTAAAAAGCTTGTCAGACAGGGTTTGAGCTTACATGCGAGTTGGATGTATGACAGGATGATCGCTACAGCGCAAGTGATGAGAAGCGCGAGTCTTGGTCGTCCCTTTGAGTCTACCCTCGCGAGGCGCTCGGAGATAAGTTTCTGGTGAGCCATGGATCTGAGAACTCTGGAAGAGATATAGACTGATTCGGCGGCGATCGCCAACACACCAAACAACATTCCAGCATTCAGCAGTGACGAGATTCCCCTAATACCGGAATTCTCAACGGCGATAATGAAAGGTGAAGCTGCAACGCCGCTTCCGCCAAGCAGTCTCTCATCGTTGGAAGGTACCAATATTGTGATAAAAACAACACTGATCATGTAGATGAAGTTGACTCGAAAGGGTACGAGTTTCGTCGCATGGGCCATCGAAAAGCGTGGACTCGCCGCCTCGCCGCCCATAATGCCGATGAAGACTTGATCACCAACTGCCCAAGTAGCAAGTAGGCCGCAATTTGCGAAGCCCTGAGACAAATCAGTCGCCAAGTCCCTCAAAAATAAGGTCTTTTGGGGCTTACAGTGAACCCATTCAAGAATGGAGGCAGTTGCGTCCACGTCTCTCCATGATGTATGCGGCCGTTCGGTCCGGCTCCAAGTACCAAAGCCAGAGACAGGACAATGATGATCAGGAAGAGGAAGATCTTGATCAGAGACGTGAAGTATTCGAACCACGCAAATGCTTTATTTGGGAGGAGAAATATGACGAAGCAGGCGACAAGGAAAATCGACACTGTCCGCGAGGTTGAGTTAGCATCCATAATCCGTCTGAATGGTCGATACGGAAGGCAAGTGGTTTGACGTACCCGATCCGGCCAAAGGGAAGGATTCCTGTGCCCATAGCTGGATCAGCACATGGAAGAATCCTGTCTCAGCTGCTACAATGGCGGTCCATCCTTCGTCATGGTCAATACTTGAACATCATCTCGCTTTGGCCTTACAGCAACTTACCGAGCCACTCAGCAAAACCAGCACCAAAAGCAAGCGCCGGGTCAACCCAGCGATCAGCATAGTCAATGTAATTTCCAGATACAGGAAAGGCGATCGTCATCTCTGATAGCGATTGGAGTACGGCCCAGACACAGCTGCATACCATCAGGTACGCAAGAACCATGTTACCTGGGCCGCCGGTAGCCAAGGCCTTGCCAGTTGCGATGAATACTCCGCTTCCAATGTTTGATCCGAGGGATATGATCTATCGCAAAGATTCAGATTAGAGTAGGGTCTTCAGTGAGAAGATAGAAAGCTACTCACATGAACTTGGCGAGGGGAGAACGATCGATGAAATTGACCATTTCGGTCCTCCTGCAGTTGCTGCGACTGGCCTTCAACCACACTATTGGTCGGATGTAAGGGCTCTTTCTTATCGACGTCCAACTTCTCTTCATTCACAATTGGCGGGGAGTGATCGGTGACTGTCATTGTGCCACCCGTGTAATGATTGTGTCTAAGAACTTGAAGAATATGCAAATGGTGCCTTTTGATAAGAATGAACAACGATTGAGCTGCACGAGTACAGAAAAAGCAGAGGCTTAGGGATATGGTCTGTTTTGTACTCCGAGATAAGAGGCAGCCAATCAGCCCATGCACATATACCAAGCCGAGCGTCCCAACCAATATCCCCTTGGTATCTCTACTATCTTGGAACATCTGCGTTCTCCCCGGCATGCAGCTATCTGCCAAGCTGACATCAACCGGCATCCCTTGCCTTTCTTATTTCCTAAACATCTTGGCATCTTGGTCTGCAGATAGACAGACCCGCTTTCCCCGCGTTTCCACTTTCCTCGCGGGAAACTGGGCTTACACGATAGCTTCACGCTACGGGAAACGCATCCGAGCACGTTGCAATCGCCGACACAAGTGCAATCACCGACACCAGCCAGAGCTTCTGGCCTGTCACACAGCACTCGACTGTGATTAGCTGTATTCATCGTGTATTAGACAATGACCGGATGCGATTTCCGTAAGTCTGATGACATGCAATCGGATCTAGCATCCAGGTATGTCGAGCATATCCGATTGACGGGACGTTGCCGAGAGATAGTCGAAACAATCATTTACATCAAGATAAATAAGACCAGATTCACGAACAGTTTACGCTGATATCTTCTGCATCAAATTGATATCCTCCAACACCATCATTTGATACACCTACCTTCCATCTCAGACTGATCTATTTGCAATCTCACATTAGCAATCAGTCATGCCGTCATACGTCGACAACCGTCCCCTGGACGTAATCATAATTGGGGCAGGCTTCGGCGGCTGTTACCTTCTTCGGAACCTGCGAAAGCAGGGATTCCGGGCACAGATATTCGAGGAAGGTCACGGCCTGGGAGGCGTTTGGTGGCACAACCGCTACCCCGGTGCCCGTGTTGATACCGATACCCCTTTTTACGAGTTTTCCGATCCCGAGATATGGAAAGAATGGGAATGGGCCGAGAAATACCCCAGTCAGGAAGAGATGGTCAGGTACTTCGAGTTCGTCGACCAGAAGTGGGATCTCAGCAAAGACGTCACCTTCGGCGCCAGGGTGACTGACGCATCCTTCGACCCCCAGACGAACGCGTGGACCATCCAGACCGGCAGCGGACATGAGGCCACAGCTCCTTTTCTGCTGCTAGCCATGGGCTTTGCTGCCAAGATGTACGTCCCTGACATCAAGGGGCTAGACACTTTCCAGGGTTTCTCATGCCATACCGCCCGTTGGCCAGAGAAACAACCCGAGCTTGCAGGGAAACGGATCGGCATTATTGGAACTGGAGCAACTGGTGTGCAGCTTGTACAAGAGCTAGGGCCAGATGCAGGAAAGCTTGTCGTCTTTCAGCGCTCTCCAAACTGCGCAATGCCAATGAGACAGAAGACGTGGGCATCAGATCCACCAAGCAAATCAGGATACTCGGAGCTCTTCTCGCAAATGAAGAAGACCAAGGCTGGCTTCACCTTTCCAGTCGTTAATAGAAGGGCCATGGACGATACACCGGAACAGCAACAGGCTCTTTTTGAGCACCTTTGGAGCCTTGGAGGGTTTGCACCAACGCACGGCAACTATGCGGACTTCAACACAGACCTGGCAGCGAATCACCTTTTTTACAATTTCTGGCGGGACAAGGTCCGTCAGCGACTGCCCATAGACGATCCCGAGTTGATCGAGAACCTTGCACCTGAGAAGCCACCATATCCTTTCGGTACGAAACGATCATCACTTGAGCAGAACTTCTACGAAGTGTTTAGTCAGAGCAACGTCGAACTAGTGGCTCTCAAGAAGAATCCAATTGACAAAGTTGTTCCAGAGGGAGTGCAGATGTCTGATGGAACGCTCCATAAGCTGGATGCTCTACTGCTCGCCACGGGCTTTGACGCAATCACCGGCAGCTTTACCAGAGTCAACATTCGTGGCCTCAAGAGGAAGTTGCTGAACGATGTTTGGAGTACCGGAACTCGTACCTTTTTGGGTTGCGCTAGCAGCGGTTTTCCCAATATGTTCTTCCTCTACGGACCTCAGAGCCCGACGGCTTCGGCTACCGGGCCGGTGGTTTCAGAGATCCAGGGCGACTGGATCATTCGGACTCTGGTGCACCTTCGAAGTAATGGATACACGCGGATCAACGCGCAGTCCGACGCAGAAGAGGATTGGAGCCGTCGAACTACTGAGATATGCAACGCGACGCTTCTTCCACGGAATAAAACGACGTGGTACATGGGTGGAAATATCCCTGGGAAGGCTAGAGAGGCTTTGAACTACATGGCTGGCTTGCCTGCGTATCAACAGGCTTTAGATGGGTGTTATGCGAATGGTCTCGCTGGTTTCAGCATAGATTAGCTGCTTAGGAATTGCAGTCTCAACTTTTGGACGCTGTAACAAGGGGAAAGTAGAAATGTTGACAAGAATTGACGTGTGGTAAATGACATGCCTTGGAAAGCAATTATACTTGGCCACTGTGAGCGGAACGAAGGCGGTACATGAGTATTATTGTAAACTTATTGATGTTTTACATTGCTTCAAGTTCAGAACTCCTGAATATGACTACGTAGCAACTATGTTCTGTTTGATACAGAGTTACGGAAGCATATCCGGTCCCCTGACACTGCATTTTCAGCCATGACCCGCAACCACATCAACAGGAAATAAGGGATTGATGTTCAAATTGTCTGACGGATGGGAACTAGCAATTATGAGTCCTAACCAGCTTTACCTTTACCTAAGGTATTTGGTAAGAATACGCATGTCTGTTGCGCAATATGGTGTCAGTCGTAATATTGGGTATCCTTCACGATCATTGTAAAAGCTTTCGGCTCTGTTTAGCGCGTTTCCGTTGTAAATGAACTCGTTCAAGTAAACTTCAAGGTCGAGACTCAAGATAGAAGTTTTGCATAGTACATTGTTTGCCAGCTTCCATTGTTGGAACAGTACGATCGGGGAGAATCATCTTTTTGAAAGCCGTCGGCTATCTCTCATGACCATTCATACTTTCGAGCTTCGACTGAGACGGGATCGAAACAATGCAGCAGCAACCAATCAGGTCTGAAACCTGCTAACTCATCCTGGCTGGGCTCAACTTAATATCTCGAGTCAATGAAACGATGGCTTTCGTTGGCTCGATCCATCTGATGATCATACCGCTACCCCTCATCTGATTCCTTCGTCCGACGAAACAAACTTGATAACCACGATGTCGGCTCGACTCATCTGAAATGCCTTGCCGAGAAATCTCCTGTTGGCTCGGTTTGAGAAGCTGAAGCTCTTGATGCCATCGTTCGTCCAGATTATACCTGAGTCAAAGTCTCGTAAGGTTTATTTCGAAGTATATTCCCGAGGCACACGCTGTTTCCAGAGTGAAAAGTTTCTTTGCGACCATGCCGCGAGCGATATAACTGCGGGCGTGCCCCAGTTGAGTCTCCCAGTACGGCGTGTTGTCAAGATCAACCGCTACTACGATGGTCTGAGTGCATCACGAGACTCATGATGTTTATCGACGGTATCTTCGCAGTGTTGCTGGTCAGTCTCTCGCTGCTAGGAGTAGGGCATGCTTTTGTGGCAGACCTGTCTCTCCTGGCGTTCTCGGGCACACCGGTGGGCCAGATGGTTAATCACAATGGACGTAAGTAATGAGTCTTTTCTTTTCGCACAGCGTTTCTTAGAGAAAGCATATTAACTTCATGCAGTTGATATATACCAAGCCAAGCCCAAGGACCAACAAGCCGGCAACGGCATGGGGTCGCCTAACAAACCATTGGTCGGGGTCCTTCTTCTGACAGATGTCTTCGGCATTCAATCAAAAGAGAACAAACTGTACGTCAGGCCTATTACACTGATGTAAAATGTTCGAGACACAGCTAATGAATGAACAGTCTGACAGATAGTTTCTCCCGGGCTGGGTACGTCACGATAGCCCCCGACCTTTTCAACGGGAAGCCGAGGTCAGAAGATCCCAAGTCCGGCTTCAACGGCACGGAGTTCTTTGGTAGACATGGGCCGAGCGTCACCGATCCCATCGTCTCAACGGCGATATCATACATGCGGGAGCAGTTGGGGGTCTCTAAGATTGCAGCGGTGGGATATTGCTTCGGGGGACGATACGCCTTTCGAGCCCTCGGCCTCCCCCAAGGCAAAGCTGTGAATGCAGCGTTTGCGGCCCATCCAACTTTACTTGGAGACGAGGAAATCAAAGCAATCAACGGCCCTGCAAGCTTGGCTGTTGCTGGTGAGTTTGATTTCCATCTGCGGATATGCTAAGGGGCTTCACAGTCTCAGTTTCTTGCTAACACTATGAATAGAGAAAGACACGGGGATGCTGATCAAGAGAAGGATGGAGATAGAGGCGGCAATGGCAAGCACTGGTCAGCCCTTCACCATGAACTTATACGGTGGGGTTCCGCATGGTTTTGCAACACACCCAAACCTCGACATTCCCGTGGAAAAGGCCGGAAAAGAAGACGCCTTCTTACAAGCTGTCAGATTCTTCGAGACATGGGTATAGTCGACAAAAACCGGAGTCGCAGTCAACACCACAAAACCAGCACGCTAAAGATAACGTAAACTAGCAGTCTCCCGGATTCTAACTGGAGTGAATTGTCTCAAGTTGCATATTGAGCGGGGTATGCTCAGTCAAAGTATGGGCCGCTGACGTGTTTGAACTGATACTTCGACGGCTAGTAACTCATAACATACAGTATGTCAGCCACATACATGAATGAAATGAGGAAATCAGACGGTTACGTTCTCGTTGAATTTCGAGATGTTATTCTTCAGCATGGTGACAGGATAAGGTGTCAGCGGGCTGCATTAGCGCGCTCTCATCTGTGAAACCACAGAGTTGCGGAACCAATCATGCGCTGGAACACAGCTGAGGCGCCCACACATTTTGACGGTGATGACTTGATGGACTCAAGGCAGTAAACAGAATGCTCATACAAATGAATACATAAGTATATAAGATCCGTTTTGTTTTGGATCTTTGTCTTGTCTGCTTTGCCAATCTCACCCCAAAACCATCGTTTCTTGTTACTCATAATGTCTTCTTTCGACGGCAAGGTCATTATTGTCACTGGCGCGGCCTCCGGTATGGGCCTTGCTACATCTTTGACACTTCTCTCTGAAGGTGCAAAAGTCGGAATGTGCGACTTGAACGGTTCGGCTCTCGAGAAAATATACAGCGAGCTGGATCCCAAACTCCAAAGTCGTATCTTCACCAAATCCGTTGATGTTACCGACCGTCAAGCCGTCAAGCGATACCTGGAGGAGATCAAGTCAAACTTTGGAAAGCTCGATGGTGTTGCGAACTTCGCAGGTACAGGAGGCCACAATATCGGGACTGAGTCGATTTGGGAAACGAGCGATGAGGAATTCGACTTCATCACAAACCTCAACGTCAGAGGGGCGTTCAACGTCTTCGCCGAAACTCTCAAGCCAGGCGTTTTGGCTCACGGGGGAAGCTTCGTTCAGGTCGGGAGCATGTTTTCTCTTCAGGGGTTCTTGAGAGGTGCCGTCTTCGCCGCTTCTAAGCATGCGTCCTTGGGCATGGTGCGGAGTGCAGCTAAGGAAGTCGGAGATAGAGCCAGAGTCAACTGCGTATTACCGTAAGTCTATGAACATTCTGTCTCTTAGCGTTGGTGGCTGTGCAAAGCAGAAATAATGCTAACAATGAGTAGAGGTGCTATTGATACACCTATGCATCGCGCCAACCTCGAAAGAGTGCCCGACTTACCAGCTCCAACTCTGGTCGGTACAGCACAAGAAGTTGCAGATGTCACAATGTTTCTTCTAAGTGATAAGAGCACATTCGTGAATGGGGCGGCTTGGAGTGTCGATGGTGGCACTAGCCTTTGACAGCCTCTGATCGGGTTGGGTACAACTGCTCGGGACGTTGCGATATAGAGCACAGTCAGAAGCATCATGAAACCTCCATAACAAAGACTGCCCTCATTCGCTTACATTGGTGATTTGAGAAGCATGCAGTCATCACCAACTTCCGCATCTAGTAGCGAATCGCCTACCTACATCCACGGGTTAAGTTATCCGAACAGGCCAATCCGAATACGCTCGACTTCGCTTTCGGTGTGTTGGCCACCCCCACTTATTAGGCTTCTCTTCCCTCGGTGTCCTGGAGACGTGCCGCGGCTTGCGATGACTGTCTCCGACCCTCCGACAAAGCGCAGAGCGCTCGTCTGATAAAAGCCGAAATCGACTCCACCATCTTCCCTGTCTAGGGCTCCATTCACACCGGAATCCGCGGAGGCTAGATTCGCAGCCACGGGCAAATAGTTCAACCGATTGGTAATCAGTGGCTCGTTGTCGTCGGGTCGTTCTGTTACGTCAGTGAGGGGACAAGCAGAGTGGGATATTTATGTCGTCTAGAGCCCCGGTAGTTCGGCAGATAATACAAATTACCTCACCAACTCATCTTATCGACCACAGAGAACGTCACAACCTCCACTCAAGTTCATTCGAATAAACCTCAAGTCGCAACGCCCCAACCAGCGCTCAAAATGGCCACCGTCACCGTCCTCTACCCCAACGAGCCCGACGCCAAGTACGACGTCGACTACTACGTCAACAAGCACATGCCTCTGGCCGGCTCGACATGGAAGCCGTACGGCGTGACGAGCTGGTCCGTCACCAAGTACGCTCCCGGCCCCGATGGCGCTGAGCCCAAGTACGCTTTCGCCGGCATTCTCCACTGGGACAGCATCGAGAGTGTCAAGAAGGGTCTCGCGTCGGCAGACACCGCCACGATCATGGCGGATGTCCCCAACTACAGCAACAAGCAGCCCGTACTCATTATTGGCGAGGACGCTAAGACGGTTACCGTTTAAAGGAAGCAGTTGAAGCAAATAGAAGTCGAAGTGTTCGAGTAACGACTAAGCCAACATGCGTTGTTCCTTTTCTCTTCTTTTACCCACATAGGTGTGCGATTGTGAAGAACCGCAGTGATGCTCTGAGATTGACTAGTACTTTACTCATGGTGGAAAAGACTGAAGAAACATATCTTGGGCGGAGGTGCAGACCCATATCATGCTTCCGTCCGATTGCTTCGTCGGTAATCAATGTCGTCTCTGTTTTCCCGCTAAGCGCTGGCCAAGGCACTATCCGGCCGGCCCCCAAGAGTGTGGACTTCATATTGAGTGGGTGGATGTGCAAAGGGAGTACCTCAAGAAATTAAAAATCAACTTTAAAACCATTCACACCTACACACTAGAACCTACCCTTCCCTCTCTTTTTCCCTTATTTCAACCCGATCTCCTGTATATACTGTATGTATGTTTGGACTGTCGCCATTGCTCTAAAGGACCTTACTAGCTGTTCCAGCATGAATATACTTCACAGCCGCGTCTACTCATAAAGCAAATCATCCTTGCCGAAAAGAGAAATAATGAATCTGTCAGGTTTCGTCGGAGGTAGGGCTTTCGGGCGTCTAAGCTCCTACTTCTGCCGGTTGCGCAAGAACACAAAGATAATGTTAGGCCGGCATGGGGAGGATAGATTATTTTGCAGCCCATTCTGCTTTGCCGTTGACGTAACGGTAGTAACGATCTTGGTCTGGATCTAGTATCCAACGGGTTTCTCGTGGGCCAGTGATCAGCTGCCCTGAGCTAGGACTTTCTTGTGAGGAAGTGTGTTCATCGCTTGACCGGGAGGCAATTAAGTTGCCTAACAATCATTACAGATCAGTATGTAGTCAGAGATGATTACGACGGAAGAAGTTACAAGAGATGTGAAAAGGGGACGAGGTTAGCTTCGTGGCGGAATCTCGTGAAGGGAAAACGTCGACAAAGAGGTACATACTGTTCGGAACTGCGAAACCTGCTTTTTCGAAGAGCTCCTTGCCACCATACTGGCCACTGAACCAAGCGATGAGCTCGTCAGTTGCCTTTGGAACATCTGATTCCACAGACATGCCCGAACTGCTGATGTAAGAGAGAAGGAACTTGATGTCCTCTGCATCCGACCTCTTCTTTAAATCAGAGGAACGGCCGAGAATGGATCCACACTTCGCATTCAGAAGCAATGTCGGTTTCAGCACTCTGACATTATCGACCAGCACGTAAGGGGTCGAGGCGGAGAACTGGTCTCTGAACATTCCTGGAGGGGCAAGAATCTCAATCCCTACCGTATTCGCCCCGGCCTCAACGTAGCTGGTGTGATTGGTCCTGACTTCGACTTGGAAGGCCGAGTGATCCCGGAGTTTGTTCCGTGCGAGTTTGGTTTGTCCCTGTGGCACGACAAAGTCCACGTCCATGGTTACGCGAGCCGAACCGAGCATGGTGCAGGCAGCTCCTCCCACAATGGCATAGCAATCATCCCCCATAGCATATGCCACGGCACGAGCAGCGTTTTTCGTCAACTGGGACATTGTTTTCCGAGTCTGTTGTCTTTGTCTTTGGCTTATCTGTGGATGTTGCTCGTCGTATAAGTCTAAGATGAGAACACAAATCAAGCAATTGTTTTTCGCGTGATGTACAACCTGGAAGATTAAAAAGGTGCGGCAGATGAGAAAGAATGGGGATCAGCTTCTTGAAATTACGAATGGAATGGATCATAATCTTAGATCTTTCTCTTCGTGTACATGAAGTGAGAGACTACATGTAAGGCTCCAGGCTACACCATAATTCCTCATCTGGGCCTCGACCTCGAGGGCGACGCCATTCACGCCACCGTAGATGCCTAAAAGCTGATGAAAATAAGATTTTCTTCCTTCTAAATATTCCATATATGTACGTTATTGACGTTATAGTGAGAATTTAGATGAAATAGAAAAAGGAAGGGCTATTACATGTACATTGTGTTGCACGACAAATCGCTCTCAAAGCTTTTATCCAACCTGAACCGTTGATGACCCTCATAATAGCTACCGAAAGACGTCATTGTCTCGAAACTTAAATGATAAAGTAAGTGCCTCCTCCAGAAACCCAAGACTTTTGGCGCGGTGAGCTGGTGCTCTTCGAATGAGATACCGAAGCTGCCTAGAACCACGTGACAGTGCATAATCAGCTGATGGGCACTAATACGCAACCGTTGCGCAACCAGTGTCGTCAACTCTGTTCTGTTCAACAGGCATCTCTCCACCGTCGCTTCACCACCGGGACTACAAAACCAACAATAGCAATTTGCCGCGGCAATGTAAGGCAGCAACCCTTCTTTTCTGCCCTCTATTTCGCATCTCGTTATACCCAACAACAACAACAACACACTTACTACTGCAAAACCAACATGGCAACCTCCAAACGAACCTCCGCACGACTTCAGCCATGCACACTCCTCCAGGCAGCCGGTATTCCTTGCACTGTCTGGTTCGAGGATGCTCTGGCATTTCACGGAGTTCCTACGGACGTTTTCTCCTTATATTTGCTTGTGGTCGACATGGAACAGGCGGGGCAGGTCTTGGTTCAGAATGGCTGGACAGATGCAGCTGAACCACCCGAGACTTTGACCCATTTCCTCCTATGGCACCCCGAAGTCCGACGCCGACGGCTGAACCCCCCAGCTCCCAACCCGACAGTACCACATCAAATGGTGAGCACCGTCCTCCTTCCGGCTGCCGACTGGAATCTCTCCACCAACGAGCTTGTCTGGGCCGCCTCGTCGAATCACTTTTTCCCATCACTATCGGCGTTGACCAACAGTCTGATTTCCAAACTGCTTGATGCCCCCCACGACAGTCACCTGCAAAGCACCATGGCCATGCATCTTCTGTATCTTTATGGCCACGTCAAATCGCTCAAGGTACAGTCTTTTATCGATAGCATCAGTCCCGAGAATCGCCAGTTCCATATCGACGCCGTTTCTGGTCAACCAGTTGGTACATTGCCAATGATAGCGCATGAGCGCGAGGTTCGAGCACAGGTGCGGAGGGAGGAGAATGAGCGTCAGGGAACGTCAACGTGACAATCGATTCTCAAGCCTTTATGTTTCATTGCACGAGTCTTGAAAAATACAGAACGCTATTCTTAGTCTACTAGTCTTCATGATTAAGAAGCAAGCCAATGCCATAAACCGTTGCTTCCTAGGAAGCTTACAACACCTTGCACTATGGGGCTAGAATTCATGCAATGCTTTTTGAAATTACCTTCTTATGATCACTATTCCGACGACGTAAAAACTTTCAGATGACAGACTTCCATCTGCAATCGAAAACTTGAACATCTCCTTCACATAGCATCGCCCACGGAACTTATGGGCGACGTCGTAATCCAATATCTCTAAACTTGTAGACCACTGAACTGCTGCTTTTCGAACAAAAACGTCTCAAAAAAGAAATAGGCCCGGAGCTGATGTAGCCAAATTCGCTTTTGAGCAGTTTGCTTTGGCAGCGAACGCCCGCCGGATCTGGACGGAGAACGGAGCAGATCGACCCGCCTGGGTGGGGCCGTTCGTCGGCCGCTGGATCCGGACAAATCAGCAATGTTTCCGGCACCAATTTCTTTCATCATGGGTTGTGCTTTTGGCCCTTCAGCTGTAGTTTGAGCATTCGAATTCCTGATTACATTAAGTGAGCCTATGTACTTGTAACCAACACCAACCCGGACCTATTTACGCATTTCCGGGGTGTGCTACCGAAAGATTGTCGTATAACGCACCGGTGCGGAAAACGCGGACTCCTGTTGTTCCCTTGGTACTCGTCGACACCGTAAAGGTGAGCTTAGGCGTCCTCATATCATCCACAAACACCTTGACTTCCTTCTTGACTGCTACCACCCGCAAGTGATACTTCGTATCGGCCTTGACAGTCATATTTGTAGATGCCAGCTGTACCCAGTTCTGATTCATCTGCCCCAGCAGCACCGATCCAGATGCATCAAGTGCGGCGTAAAACCCTGTTACGCTATCGATGCCAGACGAAGCGCTGGTAACACCGAAAAGAACACCCGCATCGCCCGAGTCACGGGCGGTTGAGTTGATGTCCGGGTCGACCAGAGTAATGTCAATGTCGAAGACAAAGTCCTCGAACCCGGTGTTCTGAAGTGCCTTGCCGCTCCAGGCCGAGGTCTTTTCCGCGCTCAGCTGGCCGTCTTTGACAGAGAACTTTCCCTCAAACCCGGTATTCCACCCAATCAGGTTCCCATCGTCGAAGTTGTCTTTGACAAGCATCGTGACCTGCTTGATCTTGCCGTCGTCGTCGAAGTACATTCGGTCGTACGCAAGTTGTCGATGGTTGCCGTCGTTATCGCCGAGCGGGCGACGGTGGTAGAAGATGTACCAAATGTCGGTCCCTGGCACGTTGATGACGGCATTGTGACCAGATCCGGTCGCGACAGCGGCGTCTTGCTGCAGGATCTTGGCCTCGCGGTTGAAGGGCCCCAGAGGAGAGTCGGAGATGGCATACGATACGGAATAGTCTGGCCCAGTCCAACCGCCTTCAGACCACATCAGGTAGTACTTCCCATTCCTCTTGAACATCAGCGATCCTTCGGTGTAGTTCTCCGGGGTAATCTCCTTGTACTGGGTGCCGTCTGAGAAGTTTCCAACGCTGATCATATCGGCGTTGAGCATGGCTACATTGGCATGTCCGTGACCTCCGTAGTAGATGTAAGCCTGCCCGTCATCGTCGATGAAAACGTCCTGGTCGATCGGTTGTGCACCGTTATGGTATTCGCCGATGAGAGGTTTGCCGATAGCATCCTTGTAGGGACCCTCAGGCTTGTCTGCCACCCCGACGCCGATGCCACCGACTTTGGTCTCGCCCTCCTGAATGTCGTTGGCAGCGAAGTATATGTAATACTTGCCGTTGCGCTCAATGTGAGCGGGCGCCCACATGGCTATTTGCGCCCATGATACGTCAGCTTTCATAAGGATGTTGGGATGCTTGGTCCAGTGGACCAGGTCCTTCGATGAGAAAGCATCGAGATAAGTTTGCTGCTCGTAGGCCAATGACGATGTCGGAAACACCCAGTACTCGTTGTTGTAGATACCCGTGTCGGGGTCGGCGTACCATCCGTCGACGAAAGGATTGCCGGCTTCTGATGTTGTGTAGTCAGGTACGGGACGAGCGACGCTGGCAGCGTAGGCGCCACTTGAAAGCGTCATCGCTGTGAAGAGAGACGTGAGGTTCGTTAAGATGTTCATGGTGAATTTCTTCGCTAGATGTTTGGGAGCATCTGAATGATTTGGAAACCGAGAAAGTCAGTATTGATGAGATGAACTTTGTGATGCGAAGCACAACATGCTTTATGCGTTATCCGGTTCATCTTGCCACCGCCGTCGGGGAACATCGCTCTCTTAAGGGCTCTGCGATCCATCTGCTAAAGCACGGTCATGAACTAACCAACTATTGAACTAGCAGACGATGGACGGCAGAAGGATTCTAGCGCTAGCTCCCAATCCCACCGTCTCGCCCTTATTCTCTAAGTAATTCTGCTGCCTAGCCCCGACTAAAATGCGTCCTTCCACATTAAGAATGGAAAAGAATGGCCAAGAATACCATTTCAGTTATTGTTTGTCTCTGAATTCTGGGCGGGAGAAGGGATCACCCAGGTCGTGGTTCTTTGCGGCTGGGATCACCAGACTGCAGGATGGCAGCGGTTTTAAGCTTGTTCTGAGGGAAGTGCGGGTACGATCGATGGGCAGACAGGCCTGTAAATAGCAAAATCACCTCGACAAAGATTAATCGTTTGTTTTCAACATTATGTGGGAGCCACAAGACGTCAGATCTTGGTCGCATAGTTGCTCTGCGGTTCTGCGTACCTGAACGCCTGGCATCATGCCAAGTCGGACTACACTTAACGGCAGGATTGGCGACAACAGCCACAGCCGATCCATCGGCTGTCTGGGCGCGAAACGTCAAGCCTTCAAAGGAGCAATGCTGTGCTCAGGATGAGCGCTAGCTCTAATGAGTCTGCGTCATTTTCAGTGAATTTTGCCATTAAAATGAACGCGCGAAATGCAGAAATAGCAGTGATGCCGTAATAGTTGTCCATGCGGGAGTTCAATGTTCCTAGGAGTTTAGCTTCTAACACACACACATGGGCTTCGGTTCCGGTCCGCCCACGAAGTGAAGATTGAGGTTTATCTCATATTAACCGATTTAAGATACCATTATCATATCCTTCGAGAGAAGTTCCTCACATGAGTTTGTTTTGGCGCCTCAACGCCCCTCCCAAAAGCATCAAAATGTGAGGACAACGTCGCCCCGTTTCCAATGTCCTTCCTCGAATCGGCCGTCACCTCCCTTCCTTTCCATGCTTGCAACGCCAAGTCATTCTTTTCTCCAAAAGCTACGCCAATACCACTGTTCAATTGATTCAGCTCTACATCCGACTTGGACCTTCTAAACCCCGCTGCCCTCGGCGTCGGTAGCGTCATCGTTCGGACCGAGGCCGCCCCAAGACGTCGCAGCATGGACTCCTCGTCGCTTACGAAACGCGCTGGTGGTGGTTTGTAGTCCCGGATTAAGGCTCGAAGTATAGGTATCGATGTTGCAATGATTGTCACGGCGCTTTCCGCGGCACCCCATATCACAAGCTCGACGGTATCGATGATGTCGAAGGCCCCGATGGCGGTGATGGTCTTGATCTTGATCAAAGACACGACACCTGCGCTGGAAAAAGTGTTAGATACCAGAACGCTGCGGTTCCAAACTCAGAGGCGGCGAGTGCTCACAAGACACCCATGCTCATGGCGAGCGAAACGCCCAGCTTCTCTCGCTTCGTCATCGTGAGTCCCCATATGATCTTCCACGGCAGGATCGCGAGGATGATGTCCATAGCGCCAGAATACGACGCCGTGAACACGTTGTAGTTCATTGGAATGCTCTTGGGCCAGCATGTACCCGGAGTTGATGCCGTTCGCCATGTCTTCTCGACAGGCCAGCACTGAATCCAGGTGAACAGCACGTTAAGACCGAGGGCGACGTTGATGGTGATCACAATGAACCAGATGAAGAATTTCATCCAGCGTTCGTTTGCGATGCGCAGCAGCGTAAGAGCGAAAGAGGTCTTACTCCAACATGCCGCGATGATGGAGAATGAGCCGGAGAGATTGGCGTGCAGAAGAAGCCAGGACCAGTTGCCGGGCGTGATGTCCCAATTATGCTTCCCAAAGTCGTATGACACGTCGATAGTGATGAAAACGCCAAATGTCAAATAAGCCAGCTGCAATATGTTAGAACGTTTGAAGCCGTGATGGCTAGGTTGACTCACCCAACCAGCTATCATGTAATGGTCGTCCCACCAAAGCCCTCGTTGTCTCGTAAACTTGCAGTAGAGTCGTAGTCCCATAAACACCCCAGCCACGGCCCCGAGAACCCAAATAATAGCAAGCATCCACGGGCCATAGTCATCGTGAGGGAGTTCGTCGAAAGGAACGTCGTCCATTCGAGCTGAGCGTCGTCATCTGGCGCAGTGAGAGACGGACGAGGATACTGCGGCTGCCGCAGACTTTTTTCTTCGTCCTGCCGGGGGACAGCGCAGGGTAACAATGAACGGTCGCAGAGACCAAGAGGATCTCCGTCGACCCAGCATCGCATTTCCCCCAGACGGCAATGCCTGGCTATAAGAAGCTCGTCATTTTCCATGTCCGATCTGGCCAAGTCCAGGTCCAGGTCCAGGTTCAGGTTCCATGTCTCCGCGCATCACCCGAGAAAGGAGTTCGGACGGTCGACCAAACACAACCATGACACCCCCTTGAGGGCTATGCTTCGCGAACCGTCTCCTTGTTCACCCAGAAGAAAGAAAAATGAGCGATTCCTTCTGGAGACATGTCAAGCATGATGGACAGCTCACTGTCATATCCGCTGCCCAACCATTGGAAGAAGAAGGGGTTCCCCTGACTGTCGAAACCAGGAAGCGAGATGAAAATGGCATTCCAGCGTGTCATCCCCCGCATTCCGCCCGGCCTTAAGGGGGTCAAAGCGCTGTCATGAACGCCGTTGGCGGATCGGGGCCTCCCGCAGATGTCAATCGTTGCAAGGACTGGGCATACGGAGGTTGACAATCAATCGTGTCTGCGAAGTAAGGTGTCGCTCACGAAGGTGGTGGTTCAGAAGAGACGGCACATCATCAAACTGATCCGTCTTGCCAGCACGGGTTTGCGCGACCGAGCCGGTGCCACGGGCTGTGCCGTTCAATAGTCTCGACCTCATCATCGCGTGCCCCTGGACATCGACCTGACTCCAGACCCCTCGGCTCGGACTCATGAGTGCCGTGACCTCGAAGTACTTTCTTCATTTGGAGCATTGGGTGCACTCCAGTCGGAGAAATAGCTCTTCTTGAGCTTGTCGAGTTTGGGGCGATTTCACAGCGGTGGAGCTACATCGGGCACGATACCCGAATGAAGAATTGGTGGGTGACATCCCGGGCGACTTCAAAGAGCAGCTGCTATTATTGTATTGAGATAATTTACACTGTGGCCAAAGATCATATTGAAATGAAATTAAGAGCCTGAGTCGGTCGTATTCTCATTAAGGCTGAATAAGGCAAAATGATTTCTTCCGATGTGAAGACATTCTTGGTGCAGAGTTTCCATTCACTCAGCTTCCGATGCTGACCTCGCATCACCTACCGGAGTACTTGTTTTCCCACCTATCCGTTCGCGTTCCCAGACATAGCCCAAGCAAGTTCTGTTCGATTTTCCGAACGTCTTGTCCAAGAAGTCGACACAATTGAAAAGCATGGTGACGAAAAAGCCGTATAAGCCGCAAGTCTCATCGTTGTAAGCCGGTTTTGTGGGCCACTACCGGAGCCCGCTTCGGGGTCGGGCTCCTTCCGATATCTCGACTGCCGTGCATCGGGACATTCTTTGGTCACGCCTGTTTCACTTCCAACCCAGGTCCACGCATCGTACAAGCCTCGAACCAAGCTCGGATCCATCTCGGAGCTCGCGAGCGCATACTACACCAAACAATGGTACAATGCTGGGATCTTCTGGCATCGGCGGGTCCACGATAAGAGACCCAAGCACATTCAAGAAAGGGGCACCAGGAGGGGGCTGTACCACACGTGCATGCTTGACAAGTAACGATTCAATGCTATTCTAGGCACCTTCTGAGATTCTCAGAGAAGCTTGATTAGATCCCTGGACGACCCTTCGGCAAGATTATCCACAGCTTTGAGTATCTTTTCAGCCCGATCCTGGTCGTACACAGGTCGAACAAGACCCCTGAACTTATCCCGAACCTTCTCAGTCGAGAACGGATGTTCGACTTCGCCCAGTGGGTACACCATAGCCTCTTCCCTCTCAGCTCCGCCATCTAGTTTGAACAACATCCTCACCTCGAAATCCTCCTTCAAGCCCTCGTCGATAATGACATCGATCCGTTCGGAAAGATCCGCAACCCGCTTGTCCTTCATCTTCTCCGGCTCATAAACACTCCAGCCAATCTCACTACCGAACAAAAACGCACAGGCGACTTGGTATTTCATGCTAAACTGAGCGTCGACAGTGGTCTCGGGATGGAGCTTGTTTGGACTCGGCCGGCCGATGATATCATAGCCTGAAGGATGCACAAAGACGGTGATATTCTCCGGAAGGCTCCGTGACTTCGTCTCCGCCGCGACCTTCGCGGTCAGTTCGATGGCGGTATGCGTGAACCGGCAAGCAGGAAAAGGCTTCAGCGCGGTCGCGGGGAAAAGCCAGTCGGAGCGCAGGTTATCCGTCAGACCGGTGGCATTCGACTTTGTCGAATATGCCTGCAAGAAGCCCCATTTCCCCTCAATGGCACGCGACGCGCCCGTAACGCCAGCCTCCGCGAGCGCGACACAAAGAAAGGCGTCGTGCGCCGCGAACCCGGGATGAAGCCTCTTGTTCCACGACCCGTTATCGAGGAACTGCATCGATCCCGCGGCCTTGGAACCGGCTAGCCCAAACGCGTTGTAGACCTGGTCTGACGTCAGGCCTTTGATGTTGCTGATGGCCGCCACCGCTCCAAAGATGCCGGCCGTGGCGGTGTTGTGGAAGCCTCTTGGATAGCCACCCGACGACAGGGCGCGGCCGAGGCGTGAAGCCACCTCGTAGCCAACGGAAAGCCCCGTCAACAGCGAACGCCCCGAGGCGTCGGAGGCTTCAGCCTGTGCTATAGCTGCCGGGATGACGCTCGCGCCCGTGTGGATGATGCCGATTGCTAGGGTATCGTCGAAGTCGAAGGAGTGAGCAAATGCGCCGTTCAGCAACGCTGCGATGTGCTTTGGGTAAGCGTTTGATTTGCCGTATACCGTGCTTTGACCGACAGAGCCCTCTGAGAAGGCTTCGATCGCCTTTAGAATGTGGCTGCTTGATTCCGACTGAGCTCCGCCGCCTGCCCCGACGCCAATGTGGTCGATGATTAGATCCAGCAGCTTGGAGATTGCTTGTGGCGGGATGTCTTCGTACTTGGTTTTCGCGACAAAATCGCTGAACCGTTGTGTTGCACCCTCTGCTCCGGGGTAACATGCATCATCGTCCGCGCCGTTTCCGTTTGCTCGTTGTGCCATTCTAGACGCTGTTTCGATAAGCGTTATGAATCCCAGGAAGATATTCAAGCGATGTTCAATGTGCAGTAGGACATCTGAAGAAGATATAATTAGGTGTGGTTATTAAACGACAGCTTATAACAGCCTTGGGTGTCTGAATCATGCCGGATGTCGTCATCCAGGTTCGCCGATATGCAGCACCGCGGGGTTGAGGCGGGAATGAGTGTGAACGATGCGGGGGCGCCGGGACTCGAACAATGCCAAACTCTCCAACCTAGAGCCCTCGGCCATAAAACGGACTTCAGAGGTTACACCGTCTCCAAGCACAGTCAACATCTTTCCTTCGGTATACTCCGGCAATATGGGGCCATTGTCGGACCAGCAAGTCGGCGACTCGGTAACTTCGGCACCGGCGTCGGCCCCATATTGCCGGCAATCCTGCACATCTCCGTAACGATACGTCTTGACCTGGAAAAAACGGATGTGTGTCATTCTTCAAAGATCACTTGGAGGGTGACTTTGGATAAGTGAGCAAGCCGAAGACGAAAAGCCCCAAGAACAGGGTAAAGATTGGTTTGGGACTACACGCAGCCTCTGGTGCTTTGCTCTCGATGTCTGTTAAATTCTGGCAATGACCGCATCGGTCGGCAGCCGACATCGATATCGCACAATGGTCACAACGTCGCCGTCGTTTCCACTCCAACAATGCAGCCTCGTTCTTGGGGTCGTACATACGCCACATACAAGTAGTGCACAGGCGTTTCCAGAACTCGTGTCCATATGTGAGGCCCAGCATCAGCTGGGCTTTCGTGAAATATCCCTGTTTCCTTGCACGAAAGCATCCGTAGCAAGGAAGTCGTATTCGTGCTGATGGAGGTGCCGTTCCATAACGGCAGTGCTGGAGTTTCCAATTCAGCAAAATCTCTCGTTCGTGAAGCGGCGTCCAGTCGACCTGCAGAACGGGCTCGAATTCCCGACTCACGAAAATGTACCGTTCGTGAACTGGTGTCCAATCGACCGGCACGATGTGTCTCAATGTGGTCGAGGCCGCCCGAAGATTGATGGCATCCGGATACGTGAGCCGCCATACGATGTTGCGCAGCACGTCTTGCGGAAGGCCTTCCAAGGGGGCTGTGATTTTATCGGCGATGCATCGTGTTACAGAAGCTCCAGGTTCTGTTGGGTGTGCTACCTCGCGACATCTGTTGAACTGCGTCCCTACATGCCAACACACATGGCACTGGTAGAAGATTGAATCGTTAAACTTCACAGGAAGCAGATGTCCATATGATCCAAGCCCGATAGCGCAGTTGAAACAGGTCCGTGAGGCTTTTGAAGTGGCCTTGTCGGCGCGCTTGCCATCCTTTGGAGGCAGAGGATCGCTGAAAGATGATCTTGGCAGCATCTTGAGGCATGTGAAGCACGCCCATAAGTTTTGGTTTCGTCGAAAGTTATCGGCTTGCTTGATGAAGTTGAACCACTCGTCAGGTCCTAGAAGTCCTATAAGGCGGGGGCCCAGTTCTTGATGGAAGTACCGGCTTGTAGTGCATAGCATGAGAGCTGTGCCATAGTCGAGACAACGGATGACTTCGCAATGAATGTCGAAGGGAAGATTCGCAAAATATCTGAAGCTGATCTCGCATGCCCTCTGCGAAGTGTCGGGATCGTTCATGTCGGTAATTGTGATGTCGGTTTTCTTCAGAGATGTGGCCATGGTTTTCCCACTGATAGGAGACGTGCGGGTGATGAGAGTGTTTGAGAAGTAGGCCTGAGGGGGTTATGAAGAGTCTCTACGTCAGAACCATGTTGATGTTGATGCTTGGATCAGTAAAAGATCGCTAAAAGCTGAAGAATTTATATCTGATGTAGTTGACTCATCAACTTCGCAGCTTGATGTTGACTCACTGGAAATATATCTTGTCGTAGCGTTTTGGTTCACGACCTGGATGGCCCGGTCCATCACGGTAGCAAACCAACCAACTCTTTGCACGGTGGACAGATGAGCTGTCAAACATGCCACTCAAGGTTAAGCTAACAGAAGCGCTTTTCTGAAGGAGAAAGGCAGATGTGGATATGTACCCGTAGTTTTAAATAGAAATATGTACACGAATCTCTTCACCGTCTCATTGGGATGCTATCCGGAGCGATCCCATATTCTCCTTTCTCCTTTACTGGCACTGAGAGTAGTAGTCGTTCTGCTTAACGCAGGTGAAACCAGTCGCGCAGGCGGTAGGGCCAGAGAAGCCGTTGCCGCCGCACTGAGCCCAGCGAGCAGCAGTAGCACCAACGGCACCAGAAGCGGCAGCAGCAGGGGCGCTGGAAGCAGCCTCGGCGTTGTCGCCGCCGGCACACTTGCTCTTCACGCTGGTGACGAGAGTGGTAGCGGGAGCGGGAGTGGCAGCAGGGGCACTGGGGGCAGAGGTGATGGCCGGAGCGGAGCTCTCGGGAGTGGCCTCGGCAGCGGGCTCGCTGGCGGCAGCTTCGCTCGTGGGAACGGCGGGGGCGGCGGAAGAGGCGGCGCTGGTGGCAACGGCAGCCGCGGAGGTAGCGGGCGTAGAGCCACCGGATCCGGCGGCGGCGAGGAGGCTGGAGATGGCAGTGTAGGCGGGCTTGGGCTTCATGTTCTCGTCCCAGGGAAGAGCCTCACCGGTACCGGGGAAGACGGAAGGAATCCAGCTGTTGTCCAATGTCAGTGTCCTATTCATCTCATTGATTCTTTTGGTAAGATGTCTTACCTGTGCTTGTCGGAGAAGCCCCAGATGGTGACTCCCACACACTCCTTGACGTCAAGGCAGGCGCCGACAACGCTGACGTAGTCGGTGGCCTGCGCCTGCTGAGCAGTGGCGTCGGCGGGGATGCTCTTGTGGCGGATGTCCAGCTCGGTGTAGGCAACCTCGGTGACACCGGCGTCGACATAGGACTGGAGAACGCTGCTGAGGGCGGAACGGGAGCCAGAGCTGCCGACAATCAAATGGGCCTGCAGACCGACACCATCGATGGTGGCGCCGGCATCCTTGATGCTCTTGATGATGTTGAGAACCTCCTTCTGCTTGTTTCCGGCAAGCTCGATGTTGTAGTCGTTGTAGTAGAGCTTCGCATCGGCATCCGCAGTCTTGGCGGCCTTGAAGGCGATGGGAATGAAGTCGGTTCCGAGGACCTTGTAGAAGACGCTGTCGCGGTAGGTGCCGTCCTCGTTGAGGGCCTCGTTGACGACATCCCAGGCGTAGCACTGGCCCTTGTAGTGACCGGCCACGTTGGAAATGTGAGTGTCGATGATGGAGGTCAGCTGCTCCTTGGTCCAGGTGCCGGAGGAGACCCAAGTGGGCAGCTGGGAGTGCCAGACGAGAGTGTGGCAGCGGAGGATCATACTGTTGGTCTTGGCGAATTCGGCGATTTCGTCACCGGAGGTGTAGCTGAAGACGCCCTGGCTCTTCTCGGTGAACTGCCACTTCTGACCGTTTCCGGGCGTGGTCTGGCCGAACATCTTGGGGTCCTTCATGATGTCGATGTAGGCCGTATCCGTGAGTTCGGAGTTGTCGACAGCAGTGCCGAAGTACTTCTTGCCGGCGGCGACGGCGAGCTCGTGAAGCTGGGCGCTGGCGCCAGAGGCGAGCAGGCCGGCTGCAGTGATGGTGGAGAAACGCATCTTGGTAGGAGTTGAAAAGGAGAGACTGGTGAAAAAGAACGTGAATGTACCTCAGGGGAACAATGGAAGAAAAGAATGAAAGTTGAAGGCAAAAGATGACGAAAAGAGAGTCAAAACGAGAACATCGCGGTTCTTGGCGGGGGGAGAAGTCGTTTATGAACGATTCTCCCTTGTCAAGTTCTGGCTTGACCTTTCCATTTCTTGTTCGGCGGAGCTGTCCAACCTCAATCTATCTCAAGCTCGAAGCTCAACCCACCGTGGCCGATGATCCGGCAGCATCCTTCCCCTGTCACTAACAGACAAACAGATTGGCTCCGAATCCTCGCTTGCGGTCGGCCGAAATGATGCCAGGGTCGCCCACCAGAAGGGGGATCTCCCGTTTTGTTCTGTGGGTTCCATCGCATGACCAGGATACTGCTGGCGCGCGGTTGATCAGGCCCGCGTCGGGACCTCCAGGCGACCTTTTCATGCCAAATCGACGAGGACAGGCAGCTTTCTGTCTTTCCCTGAGAAGCTTGACACGGCAGAAAATCAATATAGTCGTTACCCCTCATAATGCATGACCCTTAAAAGGGATAACGCCCTTAGAATATATATAGATATACTACCTATATTATTTTATATAGCTAGATTATAATTTTTTATATATTTATATACTATATATAACTATCTAATTTATCCTATATAAGGGGCTATTATAGGGGGTTTTAAGTAATATATAGAGTATTAATAGGGGGTATTTAGGAGTAAATTAGGCTAATTTAGGGTTAAATTTTTACCCTTTTTACTATCTTATTATTAATACTACTATTACTATAAGGGCTTATATAATAGCTAAGCTAAATATATATTAGAAACTTACTCTCTATAAGTAGGTAAGTAAATAATAAGTTTACCCTTCTTAATAGGTAGTTATTAAGTATATCTTATATATATATAATATTTAACTTATTTAGTTAAATATCTTATAATATTTTAGCTTAAAGTAGAAGGGACTAGCTCTAGATTAGCCTATTAGAGAGGGTATATTTTAAACTACTTTAGCCTAATAGCTAATACTTAAAGATCTTCTTTAATAATAGTAAATTAAGCTTAAACTTTAAGGGATAGATACCTCTATTTACTTTATATAGTAATAAGCTATATTTATTTAGTATATAGTACTTACTATTAGAAAATTTAAAATAGATATTATAAATCTCCTTATATTTAGTAAGAAATAAATAGCTTTATTTTAGTATTAATATTATATTAAATAATAGGCTTTTTATAGTAAAATAGTATTAATAGATCTTATAATAGCTTTATTCTCTTAAATCTAAAAGATATAAAGACTTATTATAGAGTATAAACCTTATAATATTTATAATATAGATAAAACTAGCTGATTTTAGAGAAGATTCCCCTTAATTAGCCTCTTAATAGCTTTATACCTTAAAGTTAAAAAGGATAAGTTATATATATTTTTTAGGCTTACTATTAATATAATAGGTAATAATATATTTTAGATCTAAATAGTTAAAAAGAATAAAATCCTTTATACCTTATATAGGTTTAACTTTAATATATTTAATATTACCTAAAAGAATAATAAATTAGCTTAATTTACTATAGCTATAATAAAAAACTAATTAGATACCTTTTATTATTATATTTAAGTCTATAAATTAAGCTAAAAGATCTTATTATTAATAAATAATTTCTCTATTTATACTATTAATATTAAGATAAATTCTCTATTAGCTAAGATATATATTAAGTTCCTTTTACTTAATATAACGTTATAGTTTTAACCTATAGATTAAAGGATTATTAATACCTTTAAGAGCTATTATAAAAAGTTCTTCCTCTCTTAAATTATAAAGACCTTTTTATAAGAGGATCTTATAAAGTTAATTATTTTATATATAATATTAATATAGGTTATAGAGGTCTATTATAAGTTACTTAAGAGGATTATAGTTTAAAATTATTAATAGTACTCTTCTCTTATTAATTTTAAGTAAGTAAAAGAAAGTATTATTTTAAATAAACTAGATAATATATTAACCCTTTTTAAATAAGTAGTATTATTTTCTAAATTAAATAAGTTACTTAAAGAGTTTTTAAACCCTATAGATAAGAACTACTTGTTACGGCCAGCTAACTGACAGTGGGTTTGTGTTAGCAGTAAGTTAGGGATCGAGAACTGTAAACAGTATCAAGTCGTTCTGTAGGGCTGTTTGAGTAATCGTAGGTCTTTAAAGGTCTTGGTGATTAGTTAAGGCCTCAATAAGAGTCGTAGAGTAGTTGTCACTTAGGTATAGCTAAAAGTACCGGTGAGGGTAGTCACAAAGTTGATTGCTGAAGAGCTATAGAAGTCTGTCCTTGAGCCGAGCTCTAGTCCATCCTATATATAAGTCCTTTTTCTAGTACAT